>NW_028277670.1:312478-624957 GCF_059751315.1 Micrasema longulum
TCTTATGGGACCCACCCGCGACACCCCCTCCGAACAAACAAGGGGTGATTCCCCATTGGCTGGAAACTTAGTCTAGGAACCTGCAACTCGCGTCAGGGGAGACAGCATCCTGCATTCATTTAGTTGTAACTCCATATTAAATAGACGCCAAGTCAAAATACATTTCAACCATGTTAAATATTTGTTTAACAGAAAGATATACACAGGTATAACACCTCAAAAAGTGTTATATGTGTGTTCAAATAATGGCAGAAAGGTAAATATAACACACCGTGGAAAGCGATCATTCAAACTAACCAATGCTAGAAGATTCTAAATTTCGTATATTTAAATTCATTTCTACCAGAAATGAGTAAACATTTAAAGCATTAAATTAGGATAACATATCAGGCTAGGAACCTTTGAGGCTAGATATTATGAAAGCACAATACTCTCCGATAGCAAGAGTATTTGACTTTTATACATAGTTTTACGGACTTTAGACCCCGCCACACTATGCTCCTTGCGCTGTTCATCACTTTGCTCCTCGCGCTGCCGCCCTCTCACCCGATGTTGCTCTCCAGAGAGACTCACACACTGCTCTGCTCGTGCAATTAATCGCGACGCTCTTCACTTGCCATTTGTCTTTCTATACAATGGATGATGAAACTGTGGTAGCGTGCGCGCTATGCATTATTGGTATAGCTAATTATATCAATGTCATACAAAGAAATATACAGCATTAAAAAATGACGCGTGCGAGTGCTCGATGCCTACTGCGACCGCGCGATTATGTGGCCAGCTACTCGCTCTCATATTGCCGGTCCTTTGACTCGCACTCAAAAACCGACAAAATGAGCAGTGGTGGGTACGTGAGAAGCATGACGTGCGGTATGACGAGTAATGTTGCCACACTACGTCTCTGCCTCCTTTTCTCACTACTTCCTATGCTATTCGTTGAGTGTGTGGCATGCCCATTAAAGATGTTGACCTCCAAAGTGATAATGTTTAGCTGCTTGACTGCACTTCCTATTGGTATGACTAGATGTAGGTTGGTTCTGGAAGACTGGACGTAGAACAGTCTTTGCTGGCGCTGTCGGAGATATCTATCCGGAGTATGAAAAATGAGACACTCCTGTACATTATTTTCCAAAAATAATTCGCTGAATGCTGTCTAAACGTGTTTTTTTAGACCAATGTATGGTAAAACTACATAATTTGTACGATAGGTGCATAAATGTCAAGATCCGTGCATTAAGTAAGGTTGAGACACGCATTAACGACAAAATCCATATGGCATTGCCTCTTTGGTGTAGGCATGTAAAGCAAATGTACAGTAAACAAAACGACTAAATGGATTTAATATGTAAATGTTGATGATTGCGGAAAATGGCAAATTCAACGCATACTTAAGATTGACAAATGAAAAGTCTGAATAATCGTCGTAGGTGCAGAGGAATCAAGATATGTATGCAAAACCAGATCAAAGTGTTGTTCAATCTTCTCTGCCTACCCCTATGATGATGCCGTCAGCAAGACTCTGACAACTTCAGACATAAAATAAAAAAACACACATGATGATGAAACACACGAGATCCTCCTTATTTGTTGATGCATTTACGTGCCATACATTTGTTTTTTTATTTTTATTATTATTGTTGTGTTTCTGTTCCTATAAAATGTTTGTAATGAAATACTCATGTGTCTGTGTTAACTGATTGCTCGGCTCAACTCAAATCAAGACTTTTAGTCCCATGGAGTTGGGACTTGTGTCTCAAATAATGTGTAATAAACTGTCTTTTAGTGAATAAATATATCAATTGTGCCATTTTCAGCTTAGAGCGAATGCAGCTAGAGGCTTGATGTAAAAGTAAATAGGACCCAGAACATATTGTAACTGTTATAGGTAATAAGGATATATCGCGTGAGGTAATATCATAAATCGTAAAAATAGTAAAGGTTGTTGTTGTAATAAATAAAAATAGAACACAAAATGCTGAGTACTGTCAAAGTGGAACGAAAGCTAGGTTGATGTCAGTCAATCGTCCAACTTCTTCTGAACAAGTTTTCTGTAGTTTCCTTAACTTAAAACAAATGTGGAGAAGTTCCTTTACAAGGCCGCAGCTGATTATCCCACTAGATCCTCACACTATAGTCATAGTAGTTAGAAAAAACATACCTTTTGCAGTAAATAAAAGCCTTGTACATAATAAGCAAGGTAAAAAAAGGAACACCCATTTAAAAAAAGAACCTCCAACAATGATGTTTTTTACTAAGAATATCTTCTAAAGCTCAATTTTCGTTATAAACAAAAATAATATTTGTAGGATCTTAAGGGTAGCTTTACATAGTGATTCCATGCGGCAATGAAATAAATTTTATTCAAAATTTACGTAAGAGTAAATTTTATGAAAAATTCTGTCAAACAATTTATCTTATCATAACATGCTAATGATTTATTGAAATAATTTCAAACGATATGTTTTTACTTTTAAAAAAATAATATTAATAGTCCGTACTTATCGATCTGTACTAGTTTTGGAGAAAACGGACACTCAAAATATGTACCTTATTGCACAATATTTTTTTTCCTCGTAGAAATGGAGCTTTAACTGTCACGATCAGTGCGAAAGTAGAGTCAATAGACTCACTATATGCACTACAAAAACAACCATGTTGAGCGGAGGCACACTTATTCCAAGCGTACGTATATGACAGTATTCTCATACCATTTCCTTTCATGCACACTATTGTGAATAAGTTTTGAGTTTACAAAATATCCCTGTTTATTAAAAATAAACAGTAATTTTATTTTGTTTAAACAAACGGTCTAGGCCAGTAGTCAACAAGCTCATTAGTTAAAAGAGCCAAAGATTAGCAGTTAAACTATTAATATTTTTTTTGAAAGTCAAATTCCTTAATGTTTTTAACTGTTTTTTCTGTAATGCCAACGTACTTCAATAATAACGTGCGTGCACAAGCAACATGAAATATGCGTATTAGCTCTCGATATTAACATTAAATTCTTTAAATTGGTGATGATAAAAAACTTTAGCTATAATTGTGATGACAATATTAATCATCAAAACATTTATTCTGGAAATGTCTACGCACAAAATGGTTCTTGATGAATGGTAAAGAAGTATCTCGTGATATTTTTTTTACCCCAAATCATTTTAAAAAAAAATCATTTAGCCCTATCTGCATCATTGGAACAATTTTGTTGAGTTTAACGTGATGTTTTTTCATGCATTTAATGACAACATTTGCTATATTTTCGCCACGTGTTGGAACTTTCAGTGATATAATCCTGAAAGTTCTTCTTTAGAACTGGTAGACGAAATAAATTTAACAAAGGTAAAACGGTAAAGAGCCGCATGTGGCTCTCAAGCCGCAGTTTGCCGACCTCTGGCCTAGGATAATAACAACATATAATAGAAAAATATAAACAAAACAAACCTAACATAAATACATTTTACAAAGACAAAAAGAGGACAATAAAATAATGGCATACAGTTTATATTTCATAAGACTTCGTAATAAGTCATACTAATTCCTATATATTGCAATAAATATGGCAAAAGGACACTGCAATACAGTATACCTAAAATATTTAACATGTTACCAAACAATATTAAAAATATTGAGTTAAATACAGGAGAGAGACGTTTGCTCAAATTATGGTTAATAGTGTGATAGTTTTTAATTCTTGATAATGTAATGTTATTTAAGTAAAATTATTATTAATGTAGTTTAAGTGTAATTAATCGATGCAATTAATAAGAACCTGCTGACAAATTGTATATATGCAACTCAGCAGGACTTTAATTTAAGACTATTTTGGAAATATTTTTGAAAAAAAAAAAATATTTTTTTTAATTCTCCTTCGTCACAAATTGTATTATTGACAAAAAAATACCCCAAAAAACAGAAAGATGCTTAAGAACATCGAGAATTGACCTTCATATTCCCCTCTCAAAAATGTTTTCCCCATTCTGTTTATTAAATTTATATCTGAGTTTTACGTGATATATTGAAAAGAACCTTTGTTTTAAAAAATCAATTTTAGCTTTTGTATTTAATCTTAAAAATAGAATTTGGAATTCAATCAAAATAATTATTTCTGTCTTATATCTTTTATACGTTAGTGTAGGTAGGTCTAAGGTGTGTTCCCTTAGAATTGTACCTTGTACCATTGTTACTGCATTGTGCAGCGCTGGGCATTGTTTTGGCAATTCTACTGTTTTTGGACTAGACTCTTAAGGGTTCACATTGCTAGGGGCGTAACTTAGAATCCTGCAAACGAACCGTACACGAAATTCCCTTCACAATATATGTAAATACAGCGAGTTTACGCTAGGTGCCAAGATTTAAATATTATTTTTAGATATTTCACAGAGACCACAACTTTTATAAGTGAAAATGAAAGTCTTTTAGCTACAAGGGTATTATTACCTGTAATCAGCTTGTATATGTAGCCACTTTACGCACTTTTAATTAGCAACTTCCTAGGAGGTAAAATTTGTCATCGAAGATTTAAATATTTCAACAGATATGAAGAACTTTTTTGAAAATATTTTATCAAACACCCGTCGATGGGAGGAGTGCTCTCCCGAAACTGTGGTAGTTTTCTTGTAAAAGAACAAAAATTGTGTAACACTAATAACAAAGTTTTATTTTCATAATAATTTATAATGAAGTGTTACGAAGTGAATGCCGATTCAATTAACAACATCTCCACTATATTACAATTATTGTTCCAACTCAACACAGGACTTTAGTCTCATGGGTTTGGGACTTATGTCCTCAATATACTCCATCCTTTGATTTTACTGATGTCCGTACCATCAGAACTCTTTATTGCTCAACTGTTCGCCTTCTTCTGGAATATGCCTCCGTGATCTGGTCTCCGTTTTATGTGAATCGCATAAATCACAATGAATCAGTCCAACATCGCTTGCTTCGAAAAGTAGCGTTGATGCTTGGACTAGAGAGAGGTAACGATTCTTACGCTGATATAGAGTCAGTGTTGAATATTTCTAGTCTACAAAAACGTAGAACAAATATTGATTCCATTTATATGTTCGGCATACAAAATGGTATAATCGATGTTCCATCAGTACTGGGACAAGTAAAATTCCATATTCCGACTCGTTAGTTGAGAAACAATGAAGTACCGTTCATCGATCAGCAAAGAAAAAACGATGGCCGTAATTCTCAAATGACGTCTTTGTCTTATTGTTAACTCAGGACAAGATCCGAACTTTTTTGGTTTAAGTTTAAAGCGGTTTAAATGAGCACTAAGTAAATAGTCCAGATCTCGTCTTGATGTTCCTTATGTTTGTCAATGTTTCTTTTATTTTTTAAAAATGTTTTTAACTATTCTTTTATTGTAATGTTTAAACCCTATAAATTGTAAACTTGAATAATATCCGTTAATAAATAAATAAAAAAATAAAAAAATAAATAAGTAAATATAAAAATTAATTAAAAAAATAATTTATATCAGGATAAGGATTTGATAAACAAGTTACTGTTTTTCTATTTGACCACTGGGACCACAGGCATGAGTAGCAGTTTGCAATTTGTACCCTATAAAATGTGTAAATGGACAATGTCCGTTAACAAATTAATAAAAAAATCAAATAATTTGAGAAAGCAGAAAAAAATTCAATGAAATGAAAATAATTTAAATATTTCCCTTTGAAAAGATTTTCTATTTCAGTTAAGTTATTTGTAAATATATATTTTAGTTTTTCGTAACTCGTTGTACATTACAGTACGTATATTTACTTGATTGGATTCCGATCGGAATTGAGGTGGCAGTGAAATAATCGTTCCAATAAAGGTAAACGACATTCCCGCAAAACCGAATCGGTCGAAATTCGGCATTTTGTAAATGGGGCCCCACTACGCCATCTGTGAATGAGTTCGGTAAGTAGAGAGGATTGCATTCACCCTACCTCTAAAATTAAACGAACGTAGTCAGTGATTCCCAAACATTACCTGTGCTAGAAAATATGATTATTTATTTAATATGTGGAGGTTACAGTTCATTCAGCCGTCTTCACTAAGCTTGCGGTACCTAGCATTTTTGATGACATTTTATTTATTTACATATACGCCCAATGGGTGTTTTTAAGGACATATGTATACATACAAAAATATTATAAAATATAGTAGAAAGACACAATGGTTTATGGTACACTTGGTAGGATTGAAAGCGAGAGAGCGATGTTCGTAATTGAATTCGATTCAGCAATTTTATGAAAGAAGACAACTTGTTAAATACACATTCGGAATCACGAAGAAAATAATATTTAAGTCTTACTCAAAAGATGTTAAAAGGAGATTGAATGCGGGGAACAAAATTAACGGCGCACTAAGCATAGTAATTGCTAATAAGAATATGTCAAACTGGCAGTGCACAACGGAGTTTTAGTCCCAACACTTATGTATAGAAGTGGAACATGGGACTGGCAGAGGAAGGATGAAAGCCGAGTAAAGGCGGTCGAAATGCGATCATGAATGTGTGGGAAACAAATGTATGACAAGGTTACAAATGATGAAATTAGGCAAGATTATAATGTATAGCTGATGAGATTATAAAAGGGTATCTGAGATGGTTTGGTCATGTAAAACGAATAGACGACGAAAGAGTGGTAAAACAAGTATAAATGGCGATATTGAACGGTAACGTGAGACTCAGACGAACAAGGAAAACGTGGCATGAACCGATTAACCAAAATTTTAAGTCTGATTCTCATATAGACGGGTGTGGTGGTTCATTTTCTTTTCTAACCCCTATGGGAAAATGGCGTAATGGTTGTAGTAGTATTCACGTATCAATATTTCTTCAATACCCTGAAATACAGGAATCAAAACTGCGGCTACTAGGCTTTCAGTTTATAATTATCTTTAATTTAGTTTAATTTGAGTTTAATTTATGTTTGAAGTTGAAATATAAAACTAATTAATCTCTAATTTTTTCCTTTCACTTGACACTTTGAATATAGTGATACATTTATAGTATTGAAACTACTACAAAAACAACATTATTTTATTTGACCGCGTTTTTCTCAGAAACATGTTTAACTGAGATACCGCACTCTTCATACAGAGAGCAGCGTTGATAGACAGCACGTAGACCTGCAATGATTTCACCTGAAATATAGAGTAACGACTGCAAGGATTGCAAGAAAAAGCTCAGCGTTTTCTATTGGATACTATACATTATATTCTGCAATGCTAACAGTATTGCGCATAAAACATCCGTTTACATAAAAACAATGCCCTGTTGTATAAAAAAAACATTTAAAACTTCATTCTTGCCCCGAGACAACTGGGCGAGGTAATGCTCGATCAGTTCAACCAAGTTAGTTTAACGCAGTCACACAGTTTCAGTGTGTATTCCAAATGCAGTCAACCCAAAAAGTCAGTCCAAAGAGTCAGCCCAAACAGTCAGCTTAAGTAAGTTAGCCCAACAAAGTCAGCTCAACGCAGTCACTCAGTTCCAGCACGTACTTTAAGTGCAACCACGTCAACGCTCAGGCGCTCTACGACAAAGTTTCGTATTTTTATTCAACACAAAATAAATACACATTGGAACTTTTATTTTATTTCTTCTGAGTATCTTTAACTGGGACATGATCACCAACACTTACCAAACATCCTACAAATAAATTGAATAAAACACATTGTTTTAAGACCACTTGAGTTTCTTTGAAAAACTTTTAGTTTCAGAAAGCCCGAACCCTTCCATTGAAGGGTGTAATTATAGACTGTATATAAATATACATAAATTAAAAATTAAGGTACTGACAGGGGTGAGAGGAACTTATAAAAAGAGCGATTTTTTGTAACAAATTAGTCAATTATGTATTTTCCTTGTTTTTCTTATTTGTTTCCTTATTTTTACGATTTATTGAACACGAATAGAAGCAAGTGTCGGAAATTTTAATTCTGACGTCTTTACCTTTTTCTTTTACTTTCGGTGCTCATTTGCGAATTTGGAAAAAAACAGACAAAACTTGTGTCCGCTCCCTAGTCGGAGCATATAGTATCTACGAAGATCCTCCAGACATCTGTGTCGGCTGCTAGCTCCTATGCATCCTCCCAAGTTAGGTTTGCATCCGGTAGTTCTGACATGAACTGCCGACGAACACTTAGCAGTGGTCCCGTGTAACAGGTGGCCTATGCACCAATGGGTGTGGACAGGGGGATGACGAAGATAGTGATTATGAACAGAGTTGACGAACCGGTGGTTGGAACACGTGGGTGAGTGCCTGTTACCTGCCCCCCTCCCTTCCCACATCCTACCCACCCCCTCCCCGAGGAAAGTCGTTAGTAACGGCCGTTGATCAGCAAACCACTCGTCTCGTTAAATCGGTTATTTCCTAAAATCCTCCTAAAACTTCTATCGCTATCTTCTGTCCGCTGCTACATTTTAGCAAGTCGCGGGCCGTTATTACAGAGCCCGCTTAGTTTTGTCAAAGCGTCGAGAAACGAATTTGGTAGGTCACGTGATGCAAGGGCTAAACCATTTTTAAATAAATGATTAACATATTACAACAGACATGAAGAACATTTTACAGAAGGGAACATAGAAGTCTAGGCATCCACAGGGCTAATGACCCGTCATTGGCTGGTTTCAGTAACCACTTTACATTTTGCCCATATTTGAACATCTATATTTCTTCGCCTCTTCCATCTGTTGACGTTTGTGAAGTTAAAGAACTGAAACCTTCATTGTTGCGGGTGAGATTCATATGATTGAATTATTTCACCTACAAACCAGGCAATGCTTGAAATTATTTTTTAATTAATGTACTTCTTCTTGGACCAGGTGGATTTATCAACAATGTTTTGAGTTTGTCCACAGCTCCCTAGGGGGTTGAATCCAGTCCTTGTCTACAAAAATTTGAACAAACTAAAAAAAATGTTGATTCAACATTCGATCATTTGCATTCAACATATTTGAACATCTATATTCCTTCGACTCTTCCGTCCGTTGACGTTTGTGAAGTTAAAGAGCTTAAACCTTTATTGTTGCGGTGAGATTCATCAGATTATTTTTTTATTTTTAAAAGGAATATTTGCGTTCATATGATTTATCCAAACATTTGATTTTGGGAGCCATTTTCAACGAGTTGTAAATAAATCACTATTAGAAAATGGGAATCAAGTTGGGGTAGACTGGGATTTGAACCACGGACCTTTGAGCCGTGATTCCGAGACATTCAGATTCATTTCACCTAATGAATCCACCTAGTCTAAGACGAAGTATAAAAATGAAAAATATTTTCAGGCGTTGCCTAGTATGTAAGTGAAATAATTCAATCAGATGAATCTCACCCGCAGCAATAAAGTTTTCAGCTCTTTTACTTCACAAACGTCAACAGATGGAAAAGTCGAAAGAATTTAGATCTTCAAATATACACAGATTCGTGAATGTTACAGTGTGTAAAGTGGCCAGTTAAACAAGTCAATGACAGGTCATAAGCCCCGTGGATGCCTAGACTTCTATATTTTATTAAACTTTTTGTACATAATGTTAATTGTACATTGGCGGGCTTATTGCCCAAACGGCAATTTCTTCTAACCGACCAATAAAATAAAAAAAATAGTTTTATAATTCAAGTTACAGAACATATTCAATAGGAAAAAAAGATTAAAAAGCTAAAAATATATAAACATAGAAATAAACGTATTTGTTTATAAATTACCTTAAATCAAAACTATTACCTAATGGAAAAAATGAAAAAAAGAGGAAAGAGGAAAAAGGAAAGGAGGAGAGATTAAGGAAGAGAAAAGATATGTTTCTTCAGACGTGATTTAAACAGAGGTAATGTGGTAACATCTTTAATGGTGGATGGGAGATGATTCTACAGTCTATAGTCTATATTACCTTCCGTAAAACATTATTCACGTCTGTTGTAATATGGTAATATTAACAGCTTCCTAGGGGGTTGAATCCAGTCCTTTTCTACAAAAGTTTGGACAAACTCAAAACCTTTTTGATAAATTAATTATGTCAGAAAGAGGCCACTTAATCCACCAAATGACACGTCGTAAGTTCTGTAGATAGATGCTTAGATTTTTATATTCCCCTTTCTAAAATGCTCTTCACCTCTGTTGAAATATGTCAACTTTATCATTTTGATTTACTTTTGGAGCTCATTTTTCAAATTCGGAGTAAAAACGGACACAACTTATGTTAACAATAGTATGAATAAATCGTTATTAAATAATTTTTTAACGTAAAAATCGCTGTGCAAAAGTGCGGCCTCGTGGTGTAGTGGTCAGTGCGTTTATCTATCATTCCAAAGGTCTCGGGAACGATTTCCGGCATGGTTGATGTGAAATATTTATTTGAAAAATCGGTGTTTTAACACAAGTAGAATATTTCATAATCCCTCGACTGGCACTTGATGCGTTAGACTGATCAGCTTTTTTTCATGTACCTAACAAAAAATAATCAAGATACGCTGCGATTGGGGTACCGATTTAGTGCCTTATTCACCAATAGGCGCGGAGAAGGAATGAAGAAGAAAAAGTGCAAAAGTATATTTGTTGACCAAATGTTTCCTTGACAATTTGCATCATTTTTATTATTTCATATGTGACAAGAACGCTCAGACTTAAAAACCTCAAAGAAATAGGGTTTGTAATAATTTCGATGGCTAAATTTTCTCTTCGTTAACTTATATTATAACCAAGGGTAGGTAATTTCCAAAGGTGGAAAGACGTCTCAAAATTTGATCTGAAGGAAACTTCCACTCTCAGCTCCTTAAGTGGTGCGTATAAGTAATTTATTGTAATCAACTCCTTAGAGAATACTGCATTAATTTGCCAAAGTAGTTTTTTTCATCATTATTTCCGTATCCGCAGCGGCGCATAGGGTACTGCTCTGCTACTTCAATGCAAAGTTTTTTCATCGTTAAATGCGTTAAGATGGAGAATAAAATAAAAATAGTAACTCAATTATATTTATTTTGTTACCGATCAGTTTAGAAGCTACACAAACTTACTTATAAAGGTTTGATTTGGTAATGAATACTATCTTATTTTATAATTTCAACAGTGCCTACTAAATACAAGTACTTAATTTTTTTCTAATCATAAAAACCCCTTTTTTTATCATTAATGATATTTATTTATTTTTTTTCTTTTCTTGATTTTATTTATGGATACAATATTTTTTTTATATATATATATTGTTTTATATCAGTACATATTTTTATAAACATATGTATATACTATTTATCTAAGTAGTTGTTTTACATAATAATACATTTCAATAATATTTTGAGTTTGTCTAAATTTTTGTAGACAAGTACTGGATTCAACTCCCCGGGGAGCTGTTAACATGAAAATATTACAACAGATATAAAGAACATTATAGAGAAGGTAATATAGAAGTCTAGGCATCTACAGGGCTTATGACTTGTCATTGGCTGGCTTCAGTGGCCACTTTACACACTGTGTAGGTAAATTAATTCAATTCAAGAGCTGAAACCTTTATTTATGCCAATGAAATAGATCTTTTTGAGTTATTTCACCTGAGATAATTAATTTTTCAACTGAAAGATGATTAAAATTTTGACTCAAATTACGTACATTGCTACTCATATTATAATGAAATAGTATTAATAAGGATTTATTTAAATGATTTAAAGATGATAAACTTAATTGGAAAGTTTTTACAGAAACAAACACGTGGTTTAAGAAAACACATATTAAATCAGACATTTTTTTAAAATTTAAGGTTTAATGATGCCTTCAATAATATTGTTCAATAAATTAAACAGATTTATTAAATTTGGTTAAAACCCTTTCTTAACTAAACATGTTTTTCTAAAAATATTATTTTGGTAGCACTTACTTAATTTTTACATAATGTTTTTAGCAAAATTTTAATATTTGTATCAGCCATTCGACTACAATATTTATTGCGAGACCTGCGTTTTTCTTCACTAAAGTCAACACATAGAAGAGCTGAAGAAATATTGATGTACAGAATAGTTAATATTAAACAGCGTATGACGTGGCCACTTAAACAAGTCAATGGCAGGTCATTAGCTATGTAAATGCCTAGATTTCCATATTCCTAACTACTAAATTCGCAATTTAAATCCCAACCATCCATGCGTGTTGCAGCTGCAAGACGGGTTGGAACATTTATTGTAGTTTTTTATAAAAATGGCGCTTTTTGAATTATCCGCAGTAATAATAATAATAATTCCCTTCTCAAAAATGTTTTACCCCTCTGTTGCAATAGATTTCAATCTTAATAAGTCTCTAGGGAGTGACATCCAGCCTTTTCTACAAACATTTGTACATATTCAAAATACGATAAGCAATAAAAATATGTTCATATACTCGTTAACCTAAAGGGTTTTTTAAATTATGAAGACATTAATAATACAAAATTGATCTGACAAACGTAATCTAAACACTTTTTAAAAACAATCAAAACCAATGGGATGTTGCGTACCTATCTTAATGAACACCAATTCATTGGAACAAATGCACCATCCCTTGGTAACTGCACATATGTGCAGACTATCTTTCAGGAATCAGCGAGCAGCATATTAGCCACATGTCCGGTAGTAATTATGATACCTACAACCAACAAAAGCTATTTTTCGGATATCTTTTTTTATTTCGTTGACCATAATGTTGAAATAGTCCTTATTTATTTAATTTTATTATTGTTTTCTTTTTAGCATGAACACTTGACAAATGACTTTCTATGCTAAATATTTATTTAAAAAAAAATTAACATATAATTTTATGTTGCTAGAATTTTACTTGCTCATGCGCTTTGTAGCTGCAAGACGATTGGTTATCTAGCTACAATATTTAAATGTTATCAACCAAGAAACACTTAAATTTTATAAATGGGGTCTAGAATCTAACTTTTATTATTAAAAATGCAAAACTATTTACAAAGCAATTATTGAACCACACGTTAACTACTGTAGTAGCATTTTATTTTTATCAAACAAAGAAAACATAGATAAACTAACTGTATTACAAAATAAAGCCTTTAGAATCATTTTGAAAAAAAACAGATATACGAGGGTAAAGTCGATGGTAAATGAAATGAAATTATTAACATTTAAACAAAGAATATTTTACAATACAATGATATTTGTTCATAAAATTATAAACTCTAATAAAAAAACAGAATTTTGGAAAAAAATTGATCGGAACCAGCATGAACACGATCACAATACTAGAGAAAAGAACAAAATTAGACTTCCATTTAGGAAAAAGGCAAAGTCACAAAATTCAATTTTATATAAAGCAATTAAAAAGTATTACGAAATGGAAAAAAATATTTATGAAGAAAAAAACATATCAAAATTTAAAATAATGGTCAAGACATATGTGATAAACAATTTATAGATGAAATATATTTGCAATGTTATTATTAGAACACACATAACAATATGTATGATATGTGTGCCCTACTTTAAGATTTAAATATTTAAAAAAATGAGTTTTTTTATTTTAATATCATTCAAACATCTTATTTTCATATCATTTAATCATCAATTGTTGTTTAATTTAACCCTACAATGCCCAATTTAGACGATATGCTACATATCGATAATTGGTGTATAAAAGTGATTTCAAACATGTTTATCACTCGACGACTAGTTTATTGTATTGTATATAAACTAACCATTATAATTTATTTTAAAAAGTCGCCATTAGGGTAAAAATTTCAAAAAAATTTAAAATAAAAAGTCAGTTGCACGTATTCTGTCAAAAGTGTAATTTAGCTGTAAGTTTAACGGGTGATTTTTTTGTTTTTTTTTTTAAATGATTTTAAGTTATAATTGTTTCTGCAACTTTCATTATTATAAAAAAAGATGTTCATAAAAATATTTATTTCTTGTTTTCCTTACATTCTTTAATTTTTTAATTTTGTAATGCCCGATGTAGCATATTGGCCACATAAACTAAAATATGAAATGAAACTACAAAAATATTTTTTTTCGTCATTATTTTTCACGGTATTTGGATAAAAAAAAATACGTAAAAATATGTTCTTAGTTAGAATTAGAAAAATTGGAGATTGAAGGGTTAGAATCTTCATTGTCAAATAAAAACATTATTCAAATATGGGTTGTTAGATTACTTACCATCCATGCGCTCTGTAGCTGCAAGACGTGCTGGGCGCCTTGTAAATTATCACACTGTATTAATAATAGTAATAATATTGTAGTCATATTCTAGTTGGACGTACACAGGAGTTATCCAATCAGAAACCCGGTCCAATGGGATTGGCGGCAATCTCTTATCAGCATTTACACCATGTTCGTTAACCTTTACTTGCTGTGAAGCACTAACTGTTACTTGTCGAGCGGATCCCTTAGCTAAAGCTCGCTCACACAAAATGAGAAGATAACAGCCTTAGATGCTGTACCTATGTACATACTTGAGATTAGAGGAAGGCCGCTTGTGCAAAGGGAGGCTAGATTAAGGGTGCGAAAAGGAAACGCTGTCAGGGTGAGAAATTCATTTTCATATTGTTATTATTTTGAGTAATTCATAAAAAAGTTCCTTGTCTGGATAGATACAGAATACAATTATTTGAAAGCACTCTTTCTACGTACTAGAAAATAGTTTTTAAAGACTGGTTGGTTTTACCAACACCGATCTACATACAGATGGGTGTTGGTTTCACTCATAGAAAAAACAGTTGTCAAAATCAAGTAACTGTCAAAATTACAGTGAAAAAGGTAATGAAAGGAGTAGAGGTATATACATATATATTTATTTAAAGATTTATTTATTTATGACAAAATACATGGTTTTACTTTACATATTAAAATACATATTAAATTACATGACATATTTTATTTGTACAAAATATTCCTAATTAGAAAGGGCTGGTATGAGGGGATATAATTTGACACTAATAAAAGTCGAAAACATAACATCACAGATCACTCGTCACACGGGCTGTAAGGACAGTTTTTTAATATATTTTTAAGTGCGTATATGTTTTGTTTATCTTTTAGATCATTAAAATGTTAATTGTAGAACCGTATTGCTATCGTCATACGATAAAAAGTTCAGCGCAAGAGATCTTTTTCAACGAAAGAAAATACTGTTAAAATATAAATATATCTATATATAAATGTGCCTGGAAGAATGACTAGACAGGTGTCACCGTTTTGTAGCAACAATTCACGGACAGTGTATACTTGTAATGCCGTATTAAATAGACTTCACGAACTCGGCAATAGTTATTCCCACGTATCTGATATATTTAGTGTACTGTATTGTTCCTATAGAACAAACCTTTTGAACTTTTTTAAAGATGGTGAGTGGTAATTATATTTATTTATTCATGCATTTCATAGTAAATAGAGTTTTTTGTTCACTTTGCTGTATGAAACAGTACTTATGATTTTCTTGTTGTATTACTGTAGATTGATTTATTGTTTAAACTTTCTACTGAATATGCTGTATAATTTTTAGGTGATTTTTTTAAATATAAATCTTTTATGATTTTTAGGTTTATTTTTTTAAATAAATCTTGGGTATAAGGAAATGTATGTTTTAAAAAAAAAATATTAAGCCAAATATGTTAGTATTATAAATGTTTGGAAAAGGCAAATTTGGCGTGTATGTTAATAAAATATCAAATTGCGATAGAGGCGTCACAAGAGCAAAATTTTTAGCTACTATTTTTTTATCGTTTTACTTATTAGTTATCATTATTTTATTATTAATTATATATTTGTACGCGTATGTATGTGCATTAGTGTATGCGGATATGTTCATGTGTGTATGTATGTATAATGTATATTTGTATGTTCATGAGTGTATATGTATTTATATATGTGTATGTATGTATGTATGTGTGTGTATGTATGATTTATGTATATATGTATATATGTATATATGTATATATGGATGTGTGTGTGTGTGTATGTATATGAACGTATGTTGTATGTGTACATTTAGATACATTTTTTTTCTTTTTTCATTGTTTTATATTTAATTACTATTTCTTCTTCTTCTCTTCCTTCCCTATTTTCCTATTCCACTTCCTTTCACCCCTAGCAAACTGTACGTTTTGTTTTTTTATATTTTTGTTCCTACATAAAACCCATAATTGGTCTTGTTATTTGTTGTTATTCTTTATGTATTTTTTATTATAATGACTGTGTTGGTTTTAAAAATAAATTAATAAAAAGTCAATCAAAAAGCGGCTTCTTTTTCTGTTAGTCCTAGGTTGTTTGTGAGTTAAATTATTTGACTTTCTTGTATTTCTTGGACTTATGTTGTAGTTAAAATTTAATTTAATATTCGCCTTTATTTCATTATTTTTCATCTTAAATATCATCTTTACCTTTTCTGTGTAAATTAATTCATCTAAATTGAGCATTTTTATTATTTTATATAAATCTGTAGTTTAATTGTATTTATTAAACCTAAATGTTACTTTTCTTGCTTTATTTATTATTGTTTTAACTAATTCTTGCATTTGTTTACTATACTGCGACCACATTATTAATCTTTATACAAAGTATGGAAGAATGAAAGCATTGGATATCATTTTAGTTAAAATCAATAAAAATATAAATAAAAAGTCATGTACATTCATTCTCGTACCCGAAAGTTTAAAAGACCGTAGGCCCATCGATTTCACTCATATTGCCTTTAGGCAACGTTGAGCAACAAAAAAACGTTGCCTTTTAGGCAACGTTTTTTTGTCATTAAACGAATTTGTAATTTATCTTTAGTTAAATTTAATTACTTAAAATTCAAGAAAAGAAGGACATTTATAATGTCAAGAAATTTGGTAAGCTGTATTCCATTCCAGATGATCGCAAGTTTGATACTGCAAACTTTTTTCGACTTACCTCACCCGTGCGAAAGAATTCCCGAAAGTATTCTTTTACTTGACAAAGATACGAGTATACCTCCTTATGCTCTCAATGAAATAATAATCTTTACGGACAGTAGCTTGCTCGATGGCAAAGTGGGAGCGGTATTAGTTCCTTTTGAGAGTGATACAGAATTACCAAGCAGAACATTTAAATTAGATAATTTCTGCTCAGTTTTTTAGGCTGAACTACTCGCAATACGAAAAGCTCTCGAGTGGTTATTAAAAAAACCACCAGAGAGATGGGTTATTGCAAAAATATTATCAGATTGTCGTTCGGGCGTTCAAGCTATAACTGATACTCGGTCGGTCAGTAAATCCATTATTTGTAGATATTCAGAGTAAAATTAAGCATCTAAAAATTAGAGGGATGATCATTCAAATATGCTGGATAAGAGGACATGCTGGTATCGTAGGAAATGAGAGAGCGGATGAACGAGTAAGAGCCGCAACTTGTAAAAGAACGGCACCTTTCTTCTCAGAATTTCCCTTTAGTTTTGCTAAACGCCGTATAAAACAAAATACGCAGCAGCGTTGAGATGATCATTACCGCGCTTTTTATACAGGTAAAATCACTAAAATGTTTTTCTCAACGCTGGCTAACGCAGCAAACTACCGTCATCATCACCAAAGTACTTTCGAAACGACCCAAATTTTTACCGGACACGGAGCTATGAGAAGTTATCTACATAGGTTTAAATTAAGGAGTGATGACTATTGTCCATGCGATGATATTTCTTCACAGAGTATCAAACATCTGTTATTTCAGTGTCCATTTTCCAGTTGACAACGCCATAATCTTGAAGCAGAATGCAGGAAAGATGGAATATCCTTAACAGATATCCACACTGTAGTTAAAAGTAGTTATCACGCGCCATTGTTCTTGAACTTTGCAGCAGCGGTGATTGGACTCATAAAGGTAATAAACCAAAATCAGTGATTGAACATCCCATTTCCAAGACAAACAAAAACGATTTTTTCCGAGTACCTTAGCCTTGTACATGACACGTAAGGCTACTAAATACAGGGGTCCAAATATATAAGAAAAAAAAATCTACTCTTTATAAATGTTCAATTTCGCGATTATGTATCGCAATTTTTATTGAATTTAACGCTACTACTTTCATTGCCTCTTTCACTGTGAGTTTGGCAAATTATGTATAGGACCTTCGTCGGATACTAAAATAATCCTCATGACTATATTGCAAATAGATTGGTAAAAAAAGCCGTATTTACTCGTATCATAATAGCCTATGTCCTTTTCATTTATTTAAAAACTTGAGTAATGTCAGATTAAAGTAATGTTATAATTATTTTAAAAACGCCCTTTATACAAGTCACCAAAAGATAAACTCCATAATCATGCATGGGACGCCGCTAATTTAAAGGTGTATTTAAAGGAGTATAACTATTTCAAGTGTAAAGATTGTTAGTAGGTATGTACTAAGTTTGACAATTTTAATACTAAAGGTTAGCAACACTACTTTCATTTTAAGGGAAAACAGTTTTGTGTGTAAAATAGAACCTGAACTCTGGTCAAGCTTTTTTTTTTTGAAAATTAGGATTACGTTTTTGCAAACCATGCATAATGTTCTTGGTTCAGATCACTATTCATTTCGAAGTAACGGGAAACATTTTAGAAAGGAAATATGGATAAATTGAAGAAACATGAATGTTTACACATAAGCAAAATGATGAATCTTACACAGTATGTAAAATGGCTACTTAAATCAGTCAGTGACCGATCATTAGCCCTGTAAATGCCTAGACTTATTTTTTTTCTTCTTTTAAACGTTTCCATTTCTGTTGTTATTTATTGATTAAGAACTTCTATTTACTTTATTTCTGTTCCTTAAAAAAAACAAGAAAACACGTCAGTTTTGTTTTGTGATAAAATTAAAATTAAAATTAAAAGATTCTAAATATACCTACAATGTTTTCATACTCGTATTTACTAGTTATTTTTTCAAATCATGCGGTTTGGGAAGGTAGGAAGAAATTGCCTTAAGGCAATACGCCCGCCTTGTATGTATAATTTTATAAATAAATAGATGAGAACGTAACATTATTCCATTAGCGAAGAAGCGAACCATTTTGATACACTAAAAAAGGCGCAATCTAGGGGAATATTTGAATCACTGCCATCTATCGTGTAGTAGGACTATTACAACATCTCAAGTTCTTGTTGGAAAGTTCGCATATTTTCCGACTGGAACGCGTGATGAAATTATTCTCCTTCAGATTTCAACTAGAATCTTATACAGTTATGCAATAAAATGCCAAACAATCTCCATATAAATATATTTTTTCCATTGATATCAATATTCTCAACACAGACGAATGAAATACATTAGAACTGCGTATATCCGAATTCCTGTCCTCCGGAGTGTCAAATATCCGGATCAGAAGTCTTTATAAGAAAATACAAAAAAAATCGAAATAAGGACCTCACTGCTGGTAAACGAGTTTCTTCATCTTAACAATAAAATTTCTTGGACATTTTAAATGTGAAAGTGATCTTAGTGTAAATCATTTCGCGTATTCTTTAAAAACATTGCCTTAGTTTAATGGTTAATACAACTATCCGGATGTCTGTATACTTGAATAACGTCTACAACTCATTAATACGGAGAACTGAAGTTTTACTCCAACTTTGATAGATATCTTAACCGAGATGAAGTAATTCTCAATTCTCAGTTCAGAGCTTATCGGCGTTTATCATTAGCATAGTACTAATATATTATGTTTGCAAAACAGTAAAGAGAGTAAAAAATATACAAATAAGCAAAATTTAAATGTTTGTATTTTAAAGAAATGTGTTTGCCATTTTTTATTTGAAATTTTATTTATTTACGGATAACATATATTTAAAAAAACATTTTAACTTTAAAAAAAAAATCATATTCTACTGTTAATGATAATGTTTTTAACGTCTTTTGTGAAGGTTGTCTGATAGTTTATTGTTTGAATTCAGTCCCTAGTTTATTGGTCTCAACATTCCTTGTCTCGATTTAGAAAGTTGGATACGATATTGTTCTGATGTTCTCGTATTGTGTCCATATTAAGCATATTAGTTTTAAAAGTTTTAGGAAATTTGTTTTTATTTTGTTTTTTTACTGTTGAATGGACCAAATTAGTCGCCAAATAAATAATTTGTTGTAAAAAATGAGTGAGTGTATTTGAATCGGTGGCTACTCTCTACTCTACTACTAAGGTAAAAATTCACAAAAATAAAAATCGAGTGGAGATAATACCACCATGTAGTGCAATGGTAAGCACGTACGTTGACCATACTTGAGGTCCCAGTTTCGATTTCTGGAAGGATTTAAATTAAGTTTTAGTTATAAGAGTTGTTTTTAACTAAAATATTTCACTGTCCCAGGACTAACACTTTACGAGTAAGACTTAACACTTTTTCTTTACATAACAGACAATCTAAATATGCTGTTTTTAGTGTATGATTTCAGTTCACTTTTTGTCACAAGGTGTGGATAATGTATGATAACTTGTGAACCTCTGGAAATCTGTAGATAGTCAGGACATGGCATATATACAGGCGCGATCAGGGAGAAGGATAAATTACCCGACCACTCACTCAAAGCTAGCTCAAAGAAATTTTACGAGGTTGTCAATGTTTTTATGTAGAGATTAGCGACAATTGACTAATCTGCTTTTCTTCCATACTTTTATTTGATTTTTGTATTTGTTGACATTTTAAATGTTTTTTCATGTTGTATTTTTGTAATATTTAATTAAGAACTCACTGTTATTTGGCACCTTATTAATTGTTTTCAATTCTTACTATAGTATAGAGTGAGTTTGTAGAAACTGGTTGCGAATTATGTGGGTATGCATTTGTCGATTATTGTTACACTTCAATATCCTTTACACACAAAAACTGTTCACTTCCCACCTCCAGTATCCCTTGAAAACCCGCCTCAGCAAGACCTCGTATCGTGTATATTTTTTCGCCAAACGTGTGCCGCACCACCATTTGTTTCCACCAACCACCAGTGTTCAGCTCCAGATCGGGGGCCTGCCCTAGTGTTGGTGCCGCTCGCAATTGACCAGTCGGACCGCAATCCCATCAAGAACGAACCAGGTTAGTGGCTTCCATTCCTGATCCATTTCATTTGTTGGAGTTGTGACTGATTGACATTGCATACCGCATTTCAAAGATATTCATTCATCATATATTTTCATAAAAAATACAGTCCACTATATCGTAGAAGCTCTAGGGCTTCGCCCCCGCTATTTCTCGCCCCGCACCCGCGTGGGAATTTGTTTTCCCTCCAGAAACCATACCTCAATTATTATTTCAATTATGTTTTTGTAATTTTTTTTATATTGATTTCCATTGAAATATACTATTATTTTGTATATTTGATTATGTATGAATCTAAATTTGTGTAATTTATATTTGAATTTAAATACCTATTTTTTTTACACTGTCTCCTTTGGAATTTTATTCATTTTTATTTATACCTTTTTTTTCTGGATTGTTATTCTATTGCATCATACTCGTATGTCATTACGATTAAATTAAATTGTACGATGTATTGTTTTATTGTTAATTATTATAGTTTAACACGGGTACAGCCTAAAAACCCCTTATAAATTCATTAATATTTAAACGAGTGTAATTTTGAATAAATAAATAAATGTTATGGTGATTTTATATAACGACTGCGTTTAGGACAAAGGTTTCAAATGACAATTTTGCTGTAAGTTATTTTTCTAGTTTTAAGCCAATAACGGAGGTCTTGTGCTACACATTCTGACAAAAAGATTGCTACAATAGGTGTTTTGTGGTTGAAATACTTTTGATAGAATACGTGCAGGTATAAAAACGACATAATGAGGAACTTCAGCCCTACTGAAAATTGGATACAAATATGTTTTCTTACGGGCGGGAACAATTAGATCATTAACACTTTGAGCACTGGCTAAATACACATAGAATTTTCCCTGTGCCCGGCCCATTTTTGTGAAATTTCATGCTTTGTGAAGGGTTTCTTAAAAGTGTCATAATTATAAAAATACTTAGTTAAATCAATTGAAACTTCTCATATTTATTTGAAATAATTAAATAAGTAATTTTTGTATGATAGTTTTGCCAACATTGGCCTTTATGGAAAGCCACATTGCACATTGCGCATGTTCGCACATATACAGGGCCTCACTTTTTTTTTGAGCTTTTTATCCCGGAGCCGTATTTCTCGTGTTTTACCAGTTGCAAAAAAGTACTAATAAAAGTCACTAAATGTCAATAAAATGTACTTTTTTAGACAGCCGGTAAATCACGTGAAAACACGGGACCGGGACACAACGCATGGTTATATAATCACGTGTTTACACGGCTCCGGGATACAAAGTGTTAAACTGTTCGGCGAAGTTTTCGGAAAATGCATAAAAAAATATTTGAATAAAAACGAACCACTTTGAACGATATCCCTCGTTCATATGAATCAATCAACGATAAGAGACTTGTGGAGGATTTCCTGATTGATTACCGTCAACGGACTAATCGGCAGAACTGACCAAGAAGAAGCGGAAGAAAACTTGAGACGTCACAAGCAAACTAATTTCAGAAATACAAAACATCAAAAAATCATAGCGCTCATAATACGATACATATTTTTTTTTTATTGGCATAGTTTAATAGTTACTTTAAAGAAATAAAAAAAAAACTTTAAACTTCCTTATTGGTTGAAAAAACGTTTATAATAATAAATCCACTTTTTGCATGGTGTAGAAGCTAAGTAATACGAAAATTAGGATATATAAAATGTTTTCTTTCACACGGCAAAAATTAGAAAATTTCATTTTACGGCAAAGTATCTCGAAAATGTTTAAAAAACGAATGAAGATGATTTTAATAAAAACGCTTGGAACTACGTCACGAATTCTTCCGAATCAATTAATGATAGACCATAATGATGTGATAAATTTCCGGTTACCAAAAAGCCGATTCACAAATCAGCAGAACTCACCAACTAGAACTTGTGACACCACTGGCGGAGTAATTTTAAAGTAACTGAACTTTAAAAAAACGTATAATTTTTTATTTTGTTTTTTGCGGTATTGCTGAAACATAAAAAAAATGCTTGGTTTTATTAACAAATAAAAAGTATTAAAAAACCACCGAACTTCCTTATTTTAATTTAAAGCCTTTGTCCTAAACAATGTCGATAAATTGAGAAATATTATATCGACGTTGGAATGGAAAAAGTTTTCAAGCGACATTTAGCGACTTTACAAAAGAGTCAATTAAAGTTTTTTTGTTTTTTTTTTAAATTGATAAATAAAATCTCGTGCATCGTGTTATTTTGGCGTGATTCGTGCATAATTTAAATTAAAATTGAAATTTCGAGATTCTTTATTCATTAAAAAAAACAATTAATTGGCTCTTCGGTAAAATTGCTACATGTCGCTAGGTAACTTTTTCCGTACTCTCGTCGATATTTTGTCGCAGTTGTTAACTCTTAAAAGACTGTGATAAATAATCCCTTTGCGCGCGGTGATGTAACATCGTGTTACCACTAGTAAAAAACGGAATAATTTAAAGTTCAAAAATTGAAAAAAAAAAAAACATGGAGACACACTGTTTAATAATCCCTTTTCCATTATTTGTGCAAATAAACATATAATTTAGCCCTGTTATAGTATAATAAATCAATAATCATAAATACGCCGCTCAGATTACGCGCGTGCGTTTCCCATCACAGTTATCAACCAGCTGAAATCTGAATCTATTTTATACTTTACTTACTTTTGTTTTTGTCTCTTTCACACTAACACCTGCCATATAACAGCGTTTCTGTCTTCTGTGTGATGAGTTCTATCTTCGTGCTCTTTCTTATACATACGTGTTGCTGAATTAGCGGACACTCTTTTTTCGCGTAGCGAGGATAAATATGTTTTTGTATTAACATCCAGCATAGTTGTACAAAATTCACTTTCCAAATCCGGTGTGAAAATGTCCATTTGAAGATTACGAAAAATACGAATTCATCATTTTAAAAAATAAGAGAGATATATCAAGTCTGGTGTCCTATGTCGACTAGTGTGACATCACAGCCACACAAGAAGAAAAAATGACTTGCGCCTGTTTTGCGGCAATCAGCGTAACACAAAATAAACATTAAGACAATAATTTATTATATTTAATATATTCAGGACTGGACAGACAGGCCGACAACATTTTTGATGACGTAAAGCATTTACAGTGCTTATGAGTTGTCACTATACGTTGCCGGCAGATAGGGGTATTAGTTTGGTGAGGGTGTAAAACGGCGCAGGGTCAAAAATGCATTCATAGGGGACTGTATACGCTTTTATTATAATATTCCTAATAATATTTTGAAATTGTCAGAAAAAAAAAAAACACAAAAAAAACACAAAAAAAACATGTTTTGGAATGAACAAATTGAAGACTATTAAAAGAACATGGGTGTTTAGTATTTCAAGTTATGGATTTCTTATTTTTCTTGTGCCTTGCCGGGTCCCCCTCGACGTTGGCGATCACCACAGCGAAAGCATATGTATCTGTCCTGCGCTAATTTTACATTTCGCAGCCAGGACGACTGCTTATTGATGTACACGCCGTAGTGATTCCTGGGAAAAGATGACTAGAGTGGTTTCCTGTCGTTGCTTTCTGTGGTGAATTTCTGTCGGGATTACCTTCCCTTTGCTGGTTGGTTTTGGTTTTGAGGCGCCAAAAACTCGCCTTTCATCCTCTCGTTATATGCTGTGATCACACCGTTATGAGTGTGATCCTATTACCCGGGGTTCGCGACGTGGACGCTAACAAGTAGAACTAATCAGTGGTGTTGCCGGTGGAATGCAACTAGGCGTTCGCTACATTTTATAGAATCACATCCTTCAGCAAGATGTGACTCACTGCGATCCAACTTACAGTTCGAACACCAGATCAGATCATAAGACGCACTTTTTTCTCTGAAAACTAAACCAAAAATTGGGGTGCGTCTTATGGCCCGATGCGTCTTATCGTTCACAAAATACGGCATTTTAAATAATTACTCTTTTTGCTCCTAACGGTACATAGAACATAACATTGCTAAATTAATGGCAGCGTATCTCGATCTATTTCTTTAGAATTATGACGATGAGGGATAGTGAAATATTGCAGTGTAAAAACGAATTTCTTTATTAATATTTTATGTCAACCATATTGAAAATCTAATCTGAGACTGGTTGCATGGTACACAAATAGACTGGCCATATCAATTTATATCAACGTTATGTTATTTATTTATTTCCAAGTTTACCAAATTTACATTTGCCTTTTTGTATTTTGCTTACCTACACTTAAATTATGACGATGAGGGATAATGAAATATTGCAGTGTAAAAACACATTTTCTTATCAATATTTCATGTCAACCATATTGAAAATCTAATCTTAGACTGGTTGCATGGTACACAAATAGACTGGCTTGTATGTCAATAAATACTTACTTTGTTATATTTTCCCCGAAATTCAAATATAAATACCTCAATTCCCCATTACCTATTAAACACTTAGCCTCACCCTTAACCGTTGGTTTTTCCCTCAATTATGATTAATGTACATGCTATAGTTCATAAGATTATATTTATTTTCTACTTAAGTACCTTGAATTTTATAACTATGTAAGGACATTTAATCCAAATAATCTTCACATTCGTTTGAAAATGCCCTAATAAGGCGAAACAATTGTCACGAAGTTTTTATTTTTATATGTTTATATTTGTAAAAATAAAATAAAGTGTTCAGAAGACTCAAATCAGTGTTTGATTTCTAATTATAAGTTTTCATATCAATTTATATCAACGTTATGTTATTTATTTATTTCCAAGTTTACCAAATTTACATTTGCCTTTTTGTATTTTGCTAACCTACACTTGAATAATACCTGCTGTAAATTTTTTGCCAAAAACTGTTATAATTTTTCTAGCATACTTAACTATGCAGCTACTTAGACGTAGTATTATTTTATCCTTATTTATGTTTATCTAGAAAGCATAATGTAATTCAATATTACTTTTAAAATCTGCTTATTTTTTATCTGTCATATCAAAACGCTCTGGGCGGATACGAGTATAATAATAATATAAATAATTTAGACGATAATAAACTATTAGGTTTTTTTTAAAATTTAAAAAAAAGCACCACAAGTAAAAAAGAAAATTTTCTGCTCCAAAAGACATTGTGTTAGCTTTAACAATTCATATTTTTTATTTATTAAATAAAAATGTAATGTTATTATTTATTATGTATGTACAAAACATATGTTATTTTATACGAAATAAGTATAAAATAACATATGTTGTGTACACACATAATTAATAATAACGTTTCTGCTTCTCAAATAGAGTAAAAATTCAAGAGAGAATTCGTTTTATTATCCTAAAACTGGTTCCTTAAAATTAGATATTCTAAAAGATACGTAATTTTCTACTGCATCGACTTCAGGATAGGGATAGGAGTCTCATGTGTTTTTACAAATTTATATTTGAATATTTAATGTTTTTTTTATATTTCTGGAAGATCATTAAATTTTTTTCCCCAACATATGCAGGTAAAATGATTTAAAGCTGCAGATGTATTGCATCTATGCAATATTTAACTATCAAGAAATCTAGGGTATAGAAGATTATGTGAATCAGTGGATTTTTTTCTTTGAAAGCTCATATAATAGAAACTTTTTGAAATGTGTTATCAATTGACGGTACAACAAGTTCTTTAATAACTAAATTTGAAGGTTTGATTTTACGCTTTTTTATATGATTTTTTATTTTATTTTATTACAACCTTCAAAATGGAATGTCAAGTACGAAAGTAAGCCTTTTCGATACCTTTAGTTAGCGTCCAATCGAGGGAATAAAGCTGCCAAAGGTGCTTGTGTTATTTGCGCAGTTTACGGTGAAGATGCTATGAATTATTGGCAATTTTATTGTAAAATAATGAAGGAGAATTTATTATTGGCTATTTGTTGTATTTTTTTTGTTGTGTCCTCTCGTTTGGAAAATCATTTGGAAAAAAACGGACACAGTTTGACAGCTTTACGCCCATTCAATACATTGCTTAACTACTACACCACACTTGGATTGTCTAAGAGAGATTATTTGTACATTTTAAATGCTGTTCATCATCATCATTTTTCCACTTACACTCATTTGTGCATAGGGAAATGCATTGGTGTTCCAACCGTAGCGCATCTTTTCGTGACAATTTTATGCTTGAAATGCCAGTCCTGGAACAATAAAATATTGCAGCGAAGAACCATCGTCAAAACCAATATTTTAGGTCTACTCTGCCAGGAATCGAATCTAGGACCTCAAGCATAGTTGACGAACATACGAACCACCACACGGCGAGACGGACACTCGTCCTGGGTTCCGGTTCTATTTAACACTGACAACTGTGTTCTAAATGTTTTTCAGGTACTATAAAATATGGCGTCAGCGTCGTAGCTAGGGTAGTGAGCGCCTCTGGCAAGATTTAAATTTTGCGTCTCTCAAGATTTATTTTCTCGGAAGAGAAAAAGAAAGGAAGGCTGTGGGTCTGCAAAATGCGCCCTTCTGAGGGATGCGCCCTTGGCAGCCACCCCTAGCTACGACGCTGATGCAGTGTACATTTTAAAATAAATAATTAATGTTAAACAAATGACAACAAAGATGATTAATGATGTAATAACTTATATTTACAAAAAAAAAAACTAATTTTACTAACTTTACGACTTACTATTGGTCAAAAAAATAAATGGAAGTGTACCAACTATTTTGAATAAGTAACTTATCAGGAAATTTAAGATATATTATGGAATTCCATCGAGAATTGTAAATTGAAAATTCAAATTAAATAGAAATGATTAACATTTTCTTAAATGTTTATCATTTAAAAATTCTTAAATTAAATCTCTTGATTGACATAAAGAATTCTAGGCATTTACAGGGCTTAAAACCTATCATTGGCTGATTTAGCAACAATACAGGTTTTAGCTCTTTAAATTCACTATAATCTACAGATGGAAAAATATGTAGAAGAAATATGCATGTTCAAACAATGGCAAAATGATGAATGTTACACAGTGCAATCCGGCTAATGATGGGCCATTATCCCTGTGAATGGCTAGACTTCCACATTTCACCTCTAAAATTTTGTCCATCTCTGTTGTAATTTATGAATCTTAACACATC
Organism: Micrasema longulum; assembly: GCF_059751315.1. Lineage (NCBI taxonomy): Eukaryota > Metazoa > Arthropoda > Insecta > Trichoptera > Brachycentridae > Micrasema > Micrasema longulum. Next base: position 340,577 of record NW_028277670.1, read on the forward strand.
CCCAAAGGGTGAAATCCAGTATTTTGTCTGTAAATATTAAGGCAAACTCAAAATATTGTAATTCATGGAAACTTTGTCGCAAATTGAACCTGAAAACTCAAACTTAGAGGCGATGAGACATTGTTATTAGGCGGTGACAATAAAACAGCAAATAATTCATTCAATGTATTTATTTTGTTATTTTATTATAATGAATGACATCTGTAGTTCTGCATCGTTTTCTGTATAACACACATCAAAATGCAATTAATTTACCTTTTTAATTGATTTACAACAACTTTTATAGCAATACGTTAAGTGTCCGTAATAATATTGTTAACATCTACAAACACATTTAATTTAAGTAATTCTATGAAATTTATTGTAAATTAGACAGCAAATTTACACGGGGTAGGATAAAAAACATTTATTTGTTTACATAATATCAAATATCTGACAGTTACATTTTTTCAAACAAAAGAAAAAACAAATGAACAGATCATATTTAAAACGATGACAGATTAATACGAAAATGTGCGGAATTTAGAAAACAAAGATTTCGTATTGAAATTTGACTGACAAAAAACTTTGCTGGTCAAACTAAGTTATTTGTTCTTACATAAACAACGTTTTCAGTTTATACTTGTATTTTCTCCTTACGTTCGCATCCCAAAGGAAAGTTTTACATTATTTTATATAAGTAGTTTGCCTTATTAATAAGGATCTTCTTAAAATTATGCAACATTTATTATTTAAAGGAACTCGTGTAGAATCGACGTGTGTATTTCGAAAATACCAATGAGAAATTAAAATACCCACATTGAGAATATATTTTTAAGACCGATTAGAAATATTTTTATTTCAAATTTACTTGTCGAAATTCTTTGGTTTGAATTATTTACTTCCGTCAATTCGCCCTAACAATAAAAATGCAGGAATTTCTAAATCACAATGTAGATTTTCAAATACATTCGACAAAATCACATTTTGGATATTTCAAAATCGACAAATCGACGGTTGTCTTTCATATTTTATTAATATATTACACAATATCACCTAAATTCTAAGATATGCTAACAAATTATTAATTTTCTAAATTTATTATTAGTCTGTCTTGCCTAAAGAGTTATTGATGTTTTATTTAAATAATTTATTTATATGTTCTAGATATTTGTTATTTGGAAGTATTCACAAAATCTTTTAATTTACACAATGCCAAAAGTAGATACGGTTTTATATTTTAGACACAAACCCTGATTTATTTTGTTTTTTTAAAAATTGTGTAAACCAAAAAATTGTTTTAAACTACCCTGTGGAAACAAACAGGACCTTGTCTAATTTTTATTCGAGTTCATTAATTTTTTTCTTTTATGGTTATATTTTCAGATACTTATGTATATGGATGGACATGCATACGTAAGAGACCTATGTTTTCTGCATGTCTACATGAAAATATTACTTTTTTTAATTTATCAACCCTGTAAATCTAATAGACTCCTGCATAACAGAAAATATAACACACTCAAAATATTTTGGCTAAGAATTTACGAAAACGTAAAAAGAGGGGTAAAACATAAAATAAAAACAACGAAAACATATTTTAACAAATGAAATGTTTATTTTTGAAAGAAACAAGTAAACACCTTTAAATTTCACTGATCATTATCACAAAACAAATTTTTACTACATTCCAAAAAATTCGTTTGCAGTATTACCAATATGTATCTCTAAAACAAGGTTAAATAATAAACTGGCAGATTGGACTATTCTAGTATGATTTTGGTAAATTAATGTAATGAAAAATAAATAAATTTTTAATACTATGTTTTTAAAACGGTCGAAGAAAACCAAAACACAAAATGTTAGTTAAGTATCGATTTGATAACAATTTTATTACAGAAATAGTCAATAAATTTATTTTCTTCAAAAGATTTTATATGTTATTTAAATACAAAATAAATAATCAAGTTATCATGGAACTTAAAAAAAAACATTTTGTGTTAGTTAAGATTGGTTTCCTGAGAGCGTTATTAATATTAAATTGGAACTATTTTTATACCAATTAAGTACGTATACAGGAAATGCTACCACAGAAAAATACAGTCAGTTTGACTACAGTAAAAAAGTATAAACCAACGTCATTGTTTTAAAATAAAATGTGAGGAAATATAATGTTTTATGGGAACAAGGTTTTTTTAATAGTATTTAAATTTTGAAATTAATTTTTTAATAAAAATAATACAACCCTTGATGAACTGACATAACACAACGGTAAAATATTACAATATCATATGGACAAGCTTTAAAAAAACTATAAATAGCTGGAATTTTATTTTCAGTCTTACAAATTAACGTGGTTGTCTTCATCTTAATAAATTATTTATATTCATACTATTTCGATTTTTGTTAGATACACTTTCAATAATTATAATATAGTACAACAATAATTATCTAACAGTAATAAAACAGTAAGAATGAACGATGGAAATTTTCCGTAGTTTTACAATAACTTACATCCTTAATCTAGAGTAATTAAATTATATTAAATATAATTGCATTTGTGAAAGTATTTACAAGAATTTCTATGTTAATATTAATAGGAATTACGTACACAACAATTAAAAGTTAATTAATGTACAATTTCTTGAATATACAATACTCGGATCTTTAACTCAACGCTAGTACTTTGGCATAGATTTTTCAATACTCCTTTCTTTCATTATAATGTATACAGTTTAACTAAACATATTAATTTAAAATAAACACGCAAAACATAAAGCGCATTTTGAGAATCAACAAAGTATAAGATAAACATTGCAAGTAGATTTTCTGGAATAAAACAAGTTTACGCAATAAAATAAACTACCCCTGTTCAGGTGTAATAGAGATTATATGCACAAAAGGTTAACATTAAAGTAACACAAACCACCGGTTTTAATGCAGTAAATAATGCCCACCACTACAAACTTAAAATCACAAAATGCCGGAGAATAAATAGACTGTAGAGAAGTCTGCCGAAATTAGACTAGATGAGAATGCTTCGCTCTGTGGGAGCAATTAAAAACCTTAAATATAACTGGCCCTTATTTGGTTAATCGTTCCACTTTCGCAATTCGGGAGTCGGGTTTAGTTATCAAAATATCTGGCTGGGGGGGGCGGGCGGCGGTAAGCGGAACCCGCCCCAGGGAAAGAGTCACGTGGCTTCCTCCTTGCAGGCGTTGGAGTCGTCGGATATTATTCCGAGAGGCGCACCACCCTTACTTTGGTTCACCACGCACTTCCGCATGTGTTTTTCTAAGGTCGAGGGGACGGAGAAAGGCATCTCGCAGAACCGGCAACGGTAAACGTCCTTCCCCAATCTGCCGTGAGTCTTCATGTGCCTGGTTAGCTTGGAACTCTGGGCACAAGCGTACGAGCACAACTCACACTTGTACGGTTTCTCTCCAGTATGTGACCTCCTATGAACTGTTAAATTGGAGCAATTCTTGAACACTTTTCCACAATATTCACAAGTGTCATTCCGTCTACTGTCCTTAGATTTCAACAAAGGGTTCTGTAAAAGACTATTGGAACTGGGTTTTAGGCTGTCGAAAATGTTTTCTGGTGGGCGTTGACCATGTAAATTAGGCAACCACCAGCTCTCGCCTCTCTCCATTTCCATTTTCAATCTTTTGCTCGCTTCAAAGGGGTTTTCAAATGGATTGAACAAAGGATGAGGAGGACCACCTGGACCTGCCTGTCCGAGCATATTTTTGGCAAACTCTTCTTTTAGTCTGAGAGCTGAAGGGGGTAAACCGTTCATCTTCTCTTGGCTTCCAGGAGGAATGGCTCCGAGACCATTATTATTATCATGATCCTTATTTGACATTTGCCATTTCAGTGCATTGCCTGATTCTTGAAGAGCTTGTTTGTATGCTTCACTATATTGAGCAATATTTGACAAGCCAAATTTATCCATCAACTCTCCTACTAAAGACGCTGCGCTAACAGGTGTTTGTGTTAAATGATTTAGAGGCTTTAAAGGTTTAGGAGGTAAACCAGTAGAAGGAACACTTAGGTCTTCAGCTTCATCTTCCTGGTATTCATCATCTTCTTCCTCCTCCTCAACATCTTCCTCTTCTAGCTCTTCGTTGGAATCTTCTTCATCTAGAGTTTCTACAGATCCTGCATTACTGGTACGATCTTCCGGTGTTTGGTGAATTTTCATATGACGCTTTAATTTGGAGCTTTGAGCGCAAGCGTGATCACAGACCGTACATTTGTATGGTTTTTCACCAGTATGAGCACGTTTGTGAACAATTAAATTACTTTGGAAACGGAATTTCTTCCCACAAAATTCACAAGAATGAACTGAATCTTCCGAATTGTTTAAAAGAGCCTGTTTCGAAGGCGGTGTTGATGCTGATCGAGGGGTTGTGGTAATAGCTGGAGCTGACGAAGGAGCTGCAGAAAGTTCAGATCGCTTCTCAGGTGGTGTAACACTTTGTGGTCTGCTCGAGTTACTGTTACTGTTATTGTTGTTGTTACTCGTAACCGGAGTAGGCGGCAGGTGAGAAGGCGAGGGGGAAGCGAAAGGTGGAGATTGCTTCCGGGGGCTAGGTGAGCTTGAATTGCCTGTGGCCGCCCCCGGGCTGGTTGTACCGGCCAGTTGCCGCAAGCGCTGCGAGTAAAAATCCAGTTGTGGTTCTAGAGAAAGTTGTTGGGTTGGAGGAGGAAGAGAACGGTCTCTCGAAGGTACTGGAGGTGCGGGAGGTCTGTCCGAGGGTGGGGGAAAAGGGGCATGGGGTGGAAGGGACCCAGCCGCCACAGCAGCCGCAGCCGCAGCCAAGTTGAGACCGTGGTGCCTGAATTGCTCCGAAACTAATTGCTCCATTCTAAAGCGATGATCGTGATGAGATGGTCTGGCAAACATCGGAGCTGGTGGGCCAGGAGGATGTCCTAATGAAGGTAAATTTCCCCCGAGAGGCATTCTTAGAAGACTTCCTACTCCAAATGGACTGTGTATGTCAGGTGGTGGCGGCGGCAATAAAGGGTGATGACGCAGAGACTGAGGAAGTGAAACACCACCACCAGAAGAACACGAGCTCGTGGAGCATGATGAACTGGAACTGTGGTTGCTTTTGTGTGGTCCCGGTGATTCAACATAAATTTTAACTCCGTGGGAATGTTGAACATGTTGCAGAAGTCGCCACGCGGAATGGACTCGAGTTTTGCATGTCGAACAGACGTAGTTACTGGGTTCTGTAACAAACAAAAAAACAAATATAAATATCGTATATTATTTTATAATGTGCGAAAAATCTATGGGCGAACTTATGAATAATTTTCTCGTAAATCACACTGAATTCACCGCCGTTTATCATTCAAAGAAAGGGTCATCTTGAACCCAAACACTACTCGTGGTCTACACCTATCGAGGGGAAGGGAATCTCCACACACTGTCCACATGAACAGGCCATTACTCATAGCTTCCTAGAGCCTCCCCGAAACGGGGGCTGTTTAGAATTCAGAGGGCGGAGGGCCATAAGGCTAATAGCGCCACGGAAGTTGGACTCCGGACGGTGGTCGAGAAAAGGGGTGGAAATCCTTTACAATCTTCAATGGAGTACTAGCTGAAAAGGTTTTTTCAGGTTTTTATACGATACCCTCTATACAATACTTCACGGTATTTAGGTTTTTGAATGGGGTCACGCCGCAAGTATCAAAAGTCTAACGTGAGTGAAGGGAATCGCTTTTACTTAGTTTTTTTTTTTAAATTAGACTTAAATGTCACATGTGTTTTACATCAATAATGAGTTCACAAAACTTCATATTCACACACAAAATATTAAACTCGATAAAATCTTTGCTACAGTAATCTTGAGTGCATTCTCATATGTTAATGTTCTATACGCCATATTAAAAAAGCGGAGAGAAAGGGTTGGATACATTTTTTAATAACTGTTCCTGGGTGGAGTTTTTTCTAGGAGAGAAAAAAAAATTCGCATGCCGTTCCGAATACTTGGCGCAATTTTCTAAGCGGAAACGGTGCAGACTTCCGGCGCTGGACAGAAATGGGGGACAATACAGCGACAGGTAGTAAAAACGACGCCACAAGCCTGCGTCGTGACACTTTTAATAATATTTCGCGGAGGTTTTGTGGATAATTCAGACTAAAACAATTGGAACATTTTATCACTGTGAGACATTTTATCCGAATTTGAATGATTATCGAAATAAAATAATAATATATCATCATGTTAAAACATCGCATCAATTTATGATATAAAAAAAACAATTATTCGTTTGTTAGTATTTGCTCACAAACAAATATTTAAAATAGAACATTTAGTATCCGATAGTTTAAAAATGTAGTTGAAGTAATAATTTAAAAAGATTCGTGCAATTAATACTATTATTTGGAATTGTTTTATACGAAAAAAAAGAACGTGTTGAATTTAATACTACTACTAATGCTGAAGCATTTTTTTCAACCTTGCGAATCTAGAAGGTATGAGAGTTGATTGTCGATAAATAAATGCTAAGACACGGCTTAACAACCCATCAAAACGCCATAACGACCCGAAAGGTCGTAAAACTCTAGGAAGTTTAGTCAGCGTGAAAGTCACATTTGTTTTCAAGATTTTAAAAGTTTTTTGTCTGTTTGAAAGCGTTAATTTTTTAGGAGGTCCATCGCCGCCTCGACATATGAAACCGGGTGGCCCACCCCCTCCTGGCGTTGCTTCGCGCATCGGGCGCCGCTCGGACGTCCGCCGCATAACAATCTCATCTCTTTAGACGTACAGCTTCCCATACCCCCGAAGCCCTTCCCTTGAAAGCCTCCCCAAAGAGGTGGCTGCTCCCGTTTCCGCTCATTCTACCTTGCAGTGACTGCTCCTCAAGAGGTTTGCATTTAATACAATTTGAGGAAATAGAAACTTACTTAATTTTGAGACGGAATTTTGTTATCCTTTTTTGTAAAAGTCTACGCATCCGTCGATGAACTTTCTAAGAATCAGATGATTAGCCAAAGCGCCAACCCCTACAGTAAGAAGCAATATTATCTCTACTCGATGTCTCCCTTTCAGCCCGGACATGGACAGAATAACTAACATACGCAACAACATATAATAACGAATGTTTACACTCTAAAATTTAATCAACTTAAATTTAAAAACTCGTTACATCAGAAATGATAATCTAGTACTACAAATGCTTCCAGGGACTACAATAAATAATTTAGTGAAAAAAACAGAATTTTTTTCGCTACCCAGAACTGAAACAGATTCAAAAGAGAAGCTCATTTAAACATTTCTGTCATTATTCATTTATTTAGTTGGCGTTTATTTTGTAGAACTTCATATTAGAATCTTGATATTTAAGTTTAACACTTTATAAATTGACATGTTCCATTAATTTTGTTTTTGAAAACGAAAAATCGTACAAACGCTTCGTCTTTACTAAGGTATTTTCAAACGAATGTGAAAATTCAGTAGACTTAAGATTATACAACTCTAGGTATTTCAATAATAATTTGACGCGTCATGCGTGGCGTGTGTTTATTATTTTTATGGGAATAACCAATAGTTCAGTGCAAAGCAAGGTGTAAGTACTTAATGATCGGAAATTAAGGTATTGATATACTGCATATAAAAATCTACCGTCTATTTTATCTTCTCATTCGTTAGAAAATTCCCTAATAAGGCGAAACCATTGCCGATTTGTCGTTTTAAATAAATAAAACAAATAAAATTAGTAGACTTATATCAGTGTTTGATTTAAATATATATTTTTTTATTATTATTGGTAATTTGCTTAGGATTGAGTTTGATTTCATAATATATTGCGAAATTGTTTTGAACAATTGGTTTCTAAAAAAAACATTGACGTGTATATCAGCTTTTAATTTGTTTCATGAAGGCTGGGTGTGTTGTATATGTGTGTTATTCATATGCTTAGCAATTAACTTTATACATTATACTAAACCATGCTGTTTATGATTTTTTTTACAGTTTGACGCGTGACTTAGGCATCATGAGGTGACTATCTAATTATGTAAATATCCGTAGCAAATATTGGTTCCCCATGGATTCAGTTTTATGGTTTTTCTTTCTCCGGTCACACCCTGTCGTTTAAAAAAACACCCTTACGGTCAGGGTGGAAAAAACATAATGCGGGTGTAGAAATATTTACATGGTGCTCCGAAATCAATTGCTTTGCTCAGCATGAAAATATGTTATATTCTGTACACTAAAATCATGTTTTTGTAAATGTGTTTTAACACAAGCAACATATTTTTTTCTGTGACACTCTTTTTTCTTTCTAATAAAGAAAGTAGTTATTTTAATTATAATCAATAATCATTATTTCCTTAGTCAGAAGAACTGCCAGGAAAAGTATATGTATAAAAATATTATTTTTATGAAAGTTCTTTACGCAGGAATAGATTCTACTTTTAAATTAGGAACAATAATTTTATTCCTTGAATTGTAAATCATCGACGATTGTTGTAGATTCAACAATTGTTTTGAAGTAAACAAACATAAATCCAAAAAAAGTAAACCGAGAAAAGATTACTTTGCCTGGTAATGTTGTGGTTAACGTGTTTGCTTACATGCTTTAGGTCCTGGGTTCGATTTCTGCCAAGTTGAAAATGAAATGTTGGTTTCAAAGATATACAGATCAAGTCTGAAAAATAATCGTGTGCTAGAAATACCACATTGTAAAACGAGGTTAGCACAGAGACATGATTTAAACTAAAGATATTAACTCTTTTTTACTATGATATATTTTGTTACCCTTTAATAATAAGGAATAATTGCTTGTTTTTTTATATTTTTTATTTAGTTTTTTTAATTACTATCAAATAAAAAAGAATTCTAATTCTTCTAATCTTTTGCAAAATACTTCCTTTTCTCTTTCTTATATCATACAAAAAAAATAAACTTGTCTATTTATTATAGAAGCATAAAATTCATCAACATTTCTTGTATACCCACGAACGGGCAATGTCTTTGTGGGATATTTTGTTTACTATTTTTACTGTTAATGTGTATTTCGTTGCTTTTAATTATTTTTTATTTTTTTAATACTCTGTTTTATCTTTTATGTAAAAAAAATATAATCATAAAATAAATATATGTATATATGGATGTCCCAGACTATAAGGGCAATTTTTTTTTACAGATTGAGACACGCATACCCTCTTTTTCGTTTACTATTCTTACAGTTAATACGTTTTTCATTGCTATTTAATTATTATTTAGTTTTTGAATACTCTGTTTTACCTCTTAAGTATATTGTGAAAAAAAAACAAAAAAATATAGTAGTAAATAAAATATAAAAATGTGGTTTTTTACATTACATTTTCATCCCTGATACTATGAAATAAGCTCAACATATAGTTAAGTGGCTGATACATTCGTTCATCATGTTTGAGGTCTTATTCAAATTCCTGGTTAGACCGACAATGCATACTTTTTAATTAACATTTTTTCGGGATTTTTACCTAAGAGTTACCATCGAGTACAAAGTATTCATCTAGGGTTCTAATTCTGTTTTACGCATAGTGAATTCTACATCAGATTACGTAAAAGATTATCAAGACACGTCTTATTTGGAGAACCAATACAGAACTTTATCCTCCATTAAATAAATGCAGATAAGAGGATGATGTTTTGTTTTGATATAATTTTAAAATAACATCCTGTATATTTAAAACTACGTTTTTACTTGAATCGGAATAGTAACACAAAGTTCTACATTACACTGAAATTTTTATCCTGTGAGTCCCTCTATTCTTTATAGGAGGGGGTGGTAAGACGCCATCACTCCATTGGCATGGGGTGAGGTAAAGTTAGGAGGTGGGCAAGGGGAGTTTTAAACTAATATCGCGACACTTGTCAACATGTGTTGTTAAAATCCATTACCGCCCCAAAAACATAACGCGAAACAAAATAATAAAATAAACGACGTAGAAAAATATCATTACATGTGTATATGAATCAAGTAAATGTGTGCATGAACCGTAATATATCGCTTTGAACAGATTTTAATAAGTAATTTAAAATAGGCCTCGTGGTGTTGTGTTCTGCGCATTTGCCTACCATGCAAGAGGTCTCGGGTTCGATTCCCGTCATGGTCGACATGATATTTTTATTTAAAAATTTGTTTTTAAACTAGAAAATTTCCTAGTCCCAGACTGGTACCTGAAACGTAAGACTGATCATGTTATCAAAACTGATCAAGATACGCTGCGATTTACCAAAGTAGTATCCTATGCACCATTTAGGTGCGGAAAGGTAATGATGATGATAATGATGATGATGAATTTACAATATAAGTAAGTTAACATTTGTATGTCCTACCCCCTTGTCAAGGGTGTCATAAGTTAAAAAAATGTGTTTTGAGTTAAGTATGTGATTTAATAGAATTTAGAACGTAATACACAGTGTTAAACTGACAAAAGTAAAAAATTCATTATAACCATATACAGAGTGTATAATGACACTCAAAGTGTCAAAATGAACAATTAAATATATTTTTTAATAAATAATGATTGTCGTTGTATGTGTATTACTATTTAAATATATTAAGTAAATTATTTTATTTTATTTTGTGTTAAAAAATTGCAAATGTTAAAATTTACAAAGTCATTTTTCTCAGTTTGACGCATTTAGACTTGTGGCACTCTGGACAGGGGATGCGATATAACCACTCAAAAGGGGTCTAGAATTCCAACTGTCAGTGTGCTCAATAGTTACAGGAAACATATCAGTTAAACTCTTATTTTAATAAACGCTTTTTTAATAATTTTATTTTACTCTGTAGCTGCAAGACATGCTGCAATCTAGCTCCTATCTGTTATTGAAATAAATCATAATTTGAAATTTCCCGTGCGCCTAGTAGCTGCAAGACTTTTTGAGATATTTATTTATTGTACAGCATCCAGAAAGTGATTTTCACAAAAACGGCTCTAAATAAATTATCTAACTTTAAATGTACAGACTTTTCCATGTCTACCGATTTCGGGACGTACCCATCTCTTCTTAGGGACAACAGCTATACTAACATGTCTCAATTTAAAGAAAAATTGTAATAAACTATATAATAATTTATTTGGTAATTTAGTCATTTTGTGTCCCTCTTGTTTTTATGGATTTATTTATTTCAATTTCTTTCCATTGCATTTGTATTCTTTTTTTTTCTCTTTTTATATACACGCTATAACCATATAGTTTATAGTTTATAATTACCATATTTGTATATTTTTCATAATGTAAAAGCCTGCTAGGGCGTTTAAATTAAATAAAAAAATAACATCAACGAAAATAATGGATAGTTTTGAGGTCTGATGTTTGAACCCCACTTTACTCTAACTTGATTCCCATTTTTAAATCTTGAGTTATTTACATCTCGTTTAAAATGACCCCAAAATTGAAATATTTGGCTAAATCCCAAAACGCAAACAATAATATTTTTTTTAAACATGCAAATTTCACTATTGCAGTTTAGTGGAGTGATATGGCTTTCTCTCCTCTCTGCTTACCTTTACGGAGATGAGGAAATACGGAAGCTTGGGCATTTACATGACCTATTATGCAAGAATGAAAGAAATATAGATCTTAAAAGATATCAAGAATCAAAAAATTGTTAAATCTACCATATATTTTCTTTTCAAAAATGTTTTTATAGTTGGATGTTAGAAATATATTAAATTATATATATTATTTTCATCCCTCTAAATATACAGGGCGATGATATTAGAAATTTGAATTTCTTTTATGCTAGTTCCATCTGATTCTAAGGCGCCATAAAGCAGTATTAATGTTAGAGAAAGGGTCAAACTGAGCAACGTGTGGGGAATATTTTCCAGTCTCAACGGATTTCAGATTTTAACCCTTTGTACTCCTAAGACATAAATGATCATTTAAAACAGTATAGTCGGTAAAATATACCAGTGATTTATTTTTTAAATCACAGCAGGTCTAGGACCTTATTATAACAATTAAAAAAATATATGGCGAATTACAACACAAAACATTTAGGCTAGTATAAAAACACATTTATTTTTTGTGATCTTGCCGGGTATAGAATCTGTAGCCCACCGTGCGCGAGGCAAACGTCTCGGCTATTACACAAACGAGGCTGCCAAAATAATTAAAACTAAAAAAAGTATTTAATTATTAACAATTTCCTTGATTGAACTGAAATTCGTTGATTTTAATTATTTATCGGCGGCCTCGTTGCACAGTGTTCAGCGCGTTTGCCTACCATGCAAGAGGTCTCGGATTCGATTCCTCCCCATGACTGACATGAAATGTTTATTGAAAAAGGTGTTTTTTCACAAGTCCTGCAAGCACCTGCGGCGTAAGACTTTTTCACCTTTCCTTCGTGAAACAAAAACTATCAAGATACACTGCGATTGGTATGCTAATGCAGTGCCCTTTGCACCATTAAGTGCGGAAAGAAAATGACGATGATGCTTTTTTCATTTTAATTCCACCATCAAAACGACGATATTACAAATGATTGTTACTACGCTAGAATTGGAGTACCATTTAAACTTCCGTGTATTATTTGATACAGATAAGAAAATAATGATAGGAAATGTTTGTTGAATCAAAAATGTTTTCAGTACGACCAAATGTTTGTAGACTGTGGTACTCGACTGCCCTTGTCTCATTTTAAAAGGTCATATATGATATTGTTCTGATATTATTGTGTCCATGTTTACTGCATTTTTTTTCAAGTTTTAGTTCTTCGTCTACAATGAGGAAGTTCAATGGTTTTTAATTTTTTTTTATTTGTTAATAGACTATTAAACTAAGTAAAAAAAAAATTATATAACGAATTATCAGCGCTTCGATTTTTTAAAGTTTTGTATTTCTGAGATAACTCCGCGTGTAACATCAGAGGTTCATTTCCGCTTATTCTCATTCAGTTTTTTCCATTGGTCCAGAAGCGACGAGCAGACCTAAAATCTTCCATAGCTCTCAGATCATAGGTTGATTTACATGAACCAGTGACGTCATTCAAAGTAGTGCGTTTTGATTAAAATATTTTTTATTATTTTTTCCGTACATTTAAAAAAAACTTTGATCTACAATTTAGCCTTTAATTTTTACCCCGCGAAAACATTTTTGTATCCAATTTCCCGTAGGGCTGAAGTTCCTCATTATCAGTATTATATCACTGTCAATTTTAACGTAAATGCAATAGCACGCCTGCTTTTATTTTGGCAACGACAAAAATGAAAAAAAAATCAAATGAAAGGGGTTTTGGACAATGGACAAATTATTTCCCGGGAGACTCAAGTACAGACGAACGACTAGACGAAAATTACGCTCGAACGATAACGATTATTCAATCTTCGTCATTGTACGTTCTTCCCAGACCAAACACAAAGGTTAACTATCTGGTAATGATACGATTCTTAATCGTCTTTTGTATTTTTCTAGACTTTTTTTCCCTCGTCTGATCATTCGATGCTCTATTATAAATAGGGTTTTTGACGCATACGTGCGTAAACACAAGACAAATGTTATATGTGACATATTGATGGTTAAATTTATATTTTATTTTTTAACATTTTTTTTTCACTCACTTTATTCATTAAAATAAAAAAAATCCACCAATGCATGGCCTGTGCGTGGCTATACTTAATCGAAAATACAATATGAAATCTTGTAAATCTAATAAGTGAAAAAAAAAGCAGAGAGGGTAGAACACCTTTTCACCCCGTCTTTGCATACAAATCGTGATTCCTCTACCTACGACTTTTGACATGTCTATCTATGGTGTATTAGATATGTTTTTACCTGGTCTTTCTCGATCTTTCTCGTTTTCTGCATTGATTCTGCTCATTTGCATTGTAGTTGTTTATCTAAAAACTACATCACCAAGCAAATATGAAATAATTTATAATTTTCCACTGGATAAATTGACAGCGGGGATTTGATTCTCAATTTACCGGACAAAAGAACCACTTATTCGATTTCTCTCATGTATTCACGTGACCATGAAGATGAAGAGGATTGGGGATGAAAGAGTTATTTGTTGTCGAATTTGAGCGATTGCAATTTGCATACGACCAGTTGAACATTTAAAACTTTTTGACAAAATAAAATGCACTTACGCAACTGTCAAGTTTGGCAATGAATGAAAAAAACTAACCGAGTGAATATAATACTTAACACATTTGAATAAAATCGAAAGTGTTTGAAATATTTAAAACGATATAATTCCATATGCGTTATATCATCAACTTTGTGTACGATCACTAATTAATTTAAGTAAAATCAATTCTTCAATAAATATGGGTTTTCGTTTGTAAATGGCTTTTTTTCACTTAAATATATATTATTATCCGTTTCTCTTTTTTTGGTTCCCTTTTTTCTCCCCTTCCAAACTCATTAACATAATGTCCTTTTTTAAAATTAATGTTAATATGTGTATTACTCGCAATTAAAAAAACAGCTCTATTTTTAAAAATTCATAAATGAGGATTAATTGGCTCAGGCCGTATATGTAATAAATAAATAAATATGTTTGTATCTTTAAATATATATTTATGGTTTTTTAGTACAAAATTTTGACCAATCTCTTCTTCTGAGCAGTCTGTTTTTGGTTGGCTGAAAGACATAGCTTTTGGCTATAAGTCCGCCAAAGTACTTATTCTTTGTGCTGGAAGTTTTAAATAAACATGTGTTTATGTATACACACAAAAACAATGTTTTTAATTGTTTTCAATTTGCATTCATATTTGCTTTTCAATTGATAAAATAATAACCCAAAATTATTATTCTAGATTAAAATCATCGTCTTTAGAGTATCACTCTCTTCAAATCTGTACCCCGTGCATGCCACGTGGTATAATCACGCCAAGATATTAAATGATAAAAAACCACCCCTTCTAATCCGATGCACCCTTCGTATTATGTTGAATTATGATATAAGTACGCCTAACTTGGTCCATCTGTTTATCATGACAGATATACTGAAAAGAAAAAAGCCACCCTTATTCTTTGGATTTAATGATAAAGGTATCCTATGAACGCGTGCTAAAATAATGTATGACTTGCCTTAAAAGGGTAAAATTAAGATGTTTAAAATTAAGGTACATCTTCATTGTTCATTTACTTACAGATCAAACCTACCATAATTTATGCATATTATTTTTTCATTGAATAATTTTTAAAGGTAACACATAAAAACAGCGAAGGAGGAGAAGCGAAAATGAAAGTCTTTAGCTGGTTTATGTGACCACTCTAAATACCGTTAAAATAATCGTACACATATTAATAAACGTTTTATTTTATTGACTTACCAAAAATTTACAAATGAAAGAACAAAAGCAACAAAGGTGTTCAAACATAGGCAGAATTATAAATATTATAGTGCTGTCGATTTTTCTAATAGCAAAACCAAGCATTTAAGATGCCAGCGGTGTTATCACTCCTAACTTGTGATGACACACTTGCCATGTTTGCCTAGATCATACCACGACATTACCCATTGTAAATTTGGGTAGATTTGAAGATTGTTAAGGTTAAATTAATTTAATGTATAATTTATCTTAAATGCCAATCTAGAGCTTGCATAAGCCTCTTAGTTGGCTTAAAAAAATATCGACGCTAAAAATAAAAAAGTTTTTAAGCGACATGTAGCAACTTAACAAAAGAGTTAATCGAAGTTTTTTTAGTAAAATAAATAAAACAACTTTATTTTAAACCAATATATATATTTTTTTCACCTACTGGTTTCAAAGCTAAACAAGTTTCTTTTTCAAGGTATATTTAACTTTCTTTCCCATTTTATTTTATGCTGCCAATGAAATTAATAAATCAAGTCTTTTTTCTTAAAAGGATGGTAATGTGATATAGACACGTTTGAAACTAGACAGCAGTGGAATAAAAAAATATTGTTTAATTGAATAAATAAAAAATAAAAAATTACTGGTTAAAAACAATGTTGTTTTATTTTTATATTTTAATGAATAACCACAAAGTTAGTGCTTCAAATATAAATTAACACTAAGTTTTTTTTTTAATTCATAAAAAAATCTCACACTGAGCGTATAATTTTGTCATGGTTTCTGCATGATTTAAATATTTTTTTTAAATACAATATTCTTTATTAATTACAAAATATTATAAATCTTTCGTAAAATTATTATATTACGCTTGGTAACTTTTTCCTTTCCAGCGTCGACATATATTATACAGTGCGTAAAGCAGTCAATGCAGGCAGGTCATAAGCCCTATAAATGCAAATATTTATTCCGTTAAAATATTATCCATCCCTGTTTAATATATTGATGTTGATAAATCCCCAGGGGAAGAAATCTAGTCCTTGTCTAAAAACATTTTGGCAAACTAAAAATACTGTTGATTTTAAAATTATTTCAAGTAGAGAAAATAAAAGTCTAGGCATTTACAGGGCTTATGAAGTGTAAAACTTTATTTAAAAAAATGTCTTCAGGCGTTGTCTAATAAATCTCACCCATATGATAAAGGTTTCAGCTATATTACTTCACAAAAGTCAAGAGATGGATGAGTTGAGGAAGTGCAGATGTTTGAATATAAGAAGAATGGTGAATGTTCCACAGTGTGTAAAATGGCCACTTAAACCAGTCAATGATAAGTCAAAAGACCTGTTAATGCATAGATGTCCATATTATCTCCACAAAAATGTTTTCCCTCTCTGTTGCAACTAATTAAGATCTAAACAACTCCCCAGGGGAGAAATCCAGCATGTCTATAAAGATTTGGACTTAATCAAAACATTGTTGATTAATTTTAGTACATTTTTGTCACACTTTTGAGAGTACACGTGTCATATTTGCTCTTACAATTTTTAATATCACTATTTCTTCATTATAATAACTTCTTGTTGCAATAAAGGATTTTGCCTGGTAATAAACGACTTAATGTACTTCTACCTCAATGAGATTGTAAAAAAAACATTTAAATAAGCATAATAGATCTCAAATCAGGAAGGGATAGTTTTGTTTGTCAGCTGCCTGGCACGATCTATTATAAAAAAGTTATTATCTATTATTTATTATTCAAAAATCTAATAATGGAATGTATAGTTCTATTGCATGTAATATATTTTGAATAAAAAAGTGCGTTCATAAAATTAACTCAAAATGTTCAAAATTCTATTAGTCTTAAATAACTGAGCGAGAAAATGGACCAAAAGCTCTAGTAGGTCGAACCTTGAACATCCTGATTCAAAGTCCGCGATACTAATAAAGGACCACATTAAGTCCCATTTTCAATATTTTTTTGAGTAAAATACATTTTTTTAATAATTTTTTTCTGTACCTTTCACTCTTTTTAACATTTTAA
This sequence comes from Micrasema longulum, assembly GCF_059751315.1. Lineage (NCBI taxonomy): Eukaryota > Metazoa > Arthropoda > Insecta > Trichoptera > Brachycentridae > Micrasema > Micrasema longulum. The sequence goes on from NW_028277670.1 coordinate 357,889, forward strand.
CATTTTTAACATTTTTTTTTTTTTAGCACCACAACAGGCCAGGAGGCCTAATTACAGTGGTGAATTACATCACAGAGCACCCAGGCTTGAGAAAAATCACATTTTAATTTTTGTGTTCTCACCGGGAATCGAACCCGGAACCTTCCGTGCGTGAGTCAAGCGTCTTGACCACTACACCACGGAGGCCGCCATGATTGTGATCAGGTGCATGAATTATAATAGATTCGTGAGTAAAAAGGAACCAGAACCTTATACGAGAGCTTTCTTTCTTTTAACTTGATGGTTACTCTCAGGTAAAAGTTCTGAATAAGAAAATCGAGTCGAGACGATTTTGCCTCGTTCTGTAGTGGTTGACGCATTCACCTATCACTTTTGAGGTCTCAGGTTCGACTCTTGGGATGGTAGATGTGGAGTATTGGTTTAGAAAGCTTTTTAAACGGCAGGATTTTTTCATTCCTGGACCTGCATTTTAAACGTAAAACTGTACATTCTTGTAAAAGACGATTTACAAGAATGTACAATTTAAAAATATTAATTTTATATTTTAATGTGTGGGAAGAATTGTTTTAATTTTTTACGCAGTTTAAGTACTTGCAACCACCTATCTAAGTGCTTCTATTCCTTACTCGAATTTATTTGACTTACAACGTTTCGGGTATTAAAAAGTGCCCTTTTATCGTTCGCCTGTCACTTGTTATTCATGGTCAGTCCAGATTACGGTGATATATTCGCGGTTCACCCATTCCTATCGACGAGGAGAAAGGTTTTCATATGGAGATGGGAATGCGAATGGGGGATGTACGGTCATTGAGCGGGGGTTGCGAATCCTCTTATGTTCGGTAGTTGATTTTTTTGGTAAAAAATTCAATGGACAATGCGGTGGAACGAATTGTTAGGGTGACCAAAAGTCAGCATCAATAAAAATAAGAAACAAAATAAAAAAATCCGTTGTGTCATATAACCGTGTTACATAAAACTGTGTTTGAATACAGACCTCGCATATTCCACATTCATACGTTTTGTCATTATGACATGTCTATCTTCAAGTATTTGCTGAATTTTGTCATGCCATGTCTTTTTCGGTCTTCTTCGCTTGCTGTGTTCATCAACATTCACATCGTAAATAATTTTAGACCTTCTTTTACTCGACATTCTCGATAAATGTATTGTTTTGTTTTTGTACCACAACAGGCCTTGATGCCCAATTACTATGGTAAATAACAACACAGAACACCCAGGGTTGAGAAAAATCACATGCCAATTTTTTGTTCTCACCGGGAATTGAACCCAGAACCTTGTGTGTGTGCTATTGTCTTAAACCATCATACCTCAGCGGTCGCCAAACCGACTTCTTTATTGATTTATTCGACAGCTTACCCACCACATACCGCACACCGCATCTGAGGACATAAGTCTCCTTGGCGGTGCCCACATACACGGAAAATTTGCTCGTTGTCAAACGAGAAAAGCTGCCCGAAGGAGCTCTCTGAAATCTGGTAGCCTTAGCATCTTTGTGCTGAAAGAAAGTAATCCAGAAGTACATAATATGTACTTCATTGGATTGAGAAGAGAGGGAAGTGAATTCTTCACTGACTGGGATTAAATTGATTGGACATGATCAATTCGCCGAAATGATTACAAAACTTTTTAAAAGCCTTGAAATTCTTTTTAGAAGCCACCAGATCTGTATATCCGACAGGACCTATAACAGGGCCACGGATAGTAGCGAGAAGCTCCATTCGGTAATCATAGAGAAGGGGAAAGGGACAAGACCACAGGATGTGTTCAGAAGATTGGTTAGGATATCCGCAGCAGCACGAAGGAAAGTCAACAATATTAAAAACAAATAATTTTTGATTAAATTTACCATGACCTGATAAAAACTGCGTAGTCCAGTGATCGGGGATAACCCAAGAAGATTCTAAGCGCTGACGGATTGAAGGAAAAAAAAGAAAGGTAACCCTCCCTGAAGAGGAAGATTCCCATCGCGATTGCCAAGCATTAAGAAGAGAATTTAAAGTCATTTTTCTAATATTTGATTGAGACATTCGTTTAGTTGGGAGTTGATTTATTCGACAATGCTAATCTCAGCCTTACATAATCTGCGGATCTGGACATTTATGCACCTATCGGACATAGTTTAACCACACGTTTATCTGAAAGACCGCATTTCGACAGTATTTGGTATTGACCATGTAATTTAGTTCCAGCAGAATATGAATGATGTACTGTTAAACCACTCGATGTGCTTCGACTCTACATGAATTTTTTAGCCTGTCGTCTAAGTTTGTAGATACGAATTAATATTGATTGTCACTGTTTTTTTAAAAATGTGTCACTGTTTCCAATATTTTTTGATTCAACATTCCGTGCGTTTTTTTTACTCGTAAACATGTTTTTTCAATAAATGAATTTCGGAAATTTCATCATCTCTGTTGAGAAGTCTGTCTTCACTAGCGATTTCTGTTCCGGCTTATGAAAAAATAGCTTAACATTCAAAAGACTTGAACATATTGATATCATAATGTTTTTTCTGAAAACAGATTTTAGTATTACTAATGAATGCATTTTAAATTAATATGATTTGATAAGCTTTGTATTTCTAATAACGAAAATTTTATTATTTGTTGATTTAATTTATTAGAGGCTATTTATTGTTTATGAATATATCGTTTCTATCATTTACTGGGTGAAACAAAATTAACATAAAAAAATATATGTATATTATTTATACATTCTGTACGCGTTTCATTGAAAAAAAATTTTTTTTTAAAGGGTTATTCTTACTGAAAAATATAACGTAAAAAAAATAATTTATTATTGTTATAATGACTTGTCTTGCAGTTATTTTTCCTACGACGCCCTTGAGGTGATTTTTAATTATCTATGCAATTTTCCTATTTTGGCTGAAAATATATACTAACTTTTTTTATGCAACTGAACCTATGTCAATAACGTACAAATGCAAATTCTTAATGTTTTTAAGAACGTGTTATAAAAGACGAATAAGAGAGTAAAAGGACAAACAAATAAATATTCAACAGAAAAAGCGTAAAGTGACACCGCATTATTCTCATAAAGGATTGAGAAAAAAAGTTTAAAAAATTAAATCATAAAGGCGGGTTTACATACGACCCGTCCGTGCAAAGGTGGGGTCAGACGAATGAATAGGCTTATGCTAAACAGACATTCTAGCCACGTGTTAGGGTCGTGGCTCGAATCAGGGCCTTTACATGTTGTATTCAAAATACCGTAAAAAAAATATATGTGTATTGTGTTTTGAATTAACTAGAGTTTTTAATTTTTTTTAAATGATGATATATTTCAATGTTCTTGTTTTATAATATTCAAAATGTTTTCACCGCGTTATCGTTCAGCAGTAAAAATCTTAATGAATATTTGAATTATTGAAGATCCTGGTATAATTTTTTCATGCATTATTTTCTAGAAGTTTTTGGGAAAAAACTTAATGAGGCACAATTCGGCGTTCATTTAAAATCGTATTTACACATTAAATATTACCACCAATTATGTTAAAAACATTGTTTAATACCATTGAAAAGGAAACAATTTCTTTCAGCAATATTTCTTCAATTCACAAGTCCTGTTTTTATATTCGGAAATTAGTACTGTACAACAGAGATAATTTAATATGTGACATTTTAACAGAGATGGATAACTTTTTGAAACGGGGAAATTTAATATTGTTTTCTAGGATTTTCACGGCTGTGGCAATGAAAAAAATACAGTTTTTTAGTACTGTGTCCTGAGGTATTCACGTTTCGGATCGTAGTGACTTCTAGGTATTTACAGCGAGCTTATGACCCTTTGGACTGAAGAGTATAATAAATAATGGTTAAATGTTGTAAAAATATATTATCCATATACCTAATTTACTTACAAAATAAAGATATATTTTGAAGATTTTTTTTATTTTTTTATTGTACAGAAATATTACATTTTTTGCTTATGACATAATAAGTGAAAACCCGTGCTAAATATGGGTTGTAGTCATATTAATAGTCAGCGACCCTATCACGGGATCACAATTTGACTTGGCAACTGTTGGCGGAAAATCCGATAATAAATAGGTATATTTTTTATCTTACTTTGACCACGGACCAATATTAATTTCAATTAATCAATGTTTTTTGTATATAATAAGATAAAGCACTTAATCAAAATGTTTTTCTGATAAATAATTTATCTGGTTTAATTACAATTAGACAGAAATATGTTGGTTATTCCATTCACCTCCAAAATGTGTTTTTTTTAACCCCTGTCAAAAATGATGCTGGTGTATTGTGAAAATGTCACAGCGATACAGAGGGAGGAAAGAATGGGTTTATAATTAACCGGTTTTCGTAAAGCAGGACTAAAAAATGAATTGTCCTTAATTTAGAAAACGCTAGAATGATTTTCAATTGAACTTTTGGTATTCCATTCGTCCCCATATTTAAATGTTTTTTTATAACACGGTTTCATCATATGATAAGGTAAAACCGTTTTAAATTTGTGGATAATTGATTTTACAAAGTTAAACGATAGCACTCAAAGACGACAACTTGCCCACCGCGTACCACACATCTCATCTAAGGACATAAATCTCCTTAGTGGTGCAGACATACAAGGTAAAATTGCTCGTTGTCGAACGAAAAAAGCTGCCCATATGAGCTATATCTAGTTTGGTGGCCTTGGCATATTTGTGCTGAAAGAAGGCAATTCTGAAGTACATAATATTATTTGTTTATTTTATTTATTTATTTTATTAGGTAAATAAACAGTATGTACACATATACTGCCAATTTCTTTGTATATTAGTGTAAGAAACTCATGCACACACCAAAAAAATCATTTACACTTAATACAATAATTTAAATTATGTTCAATATAATAAATGTAAAAGAAACGAAATGAAAAAATATTTATATAATAATGATAATAATGTTAAATGTCTGCTTCTCTCAAAATTTCTATAATTTTTTACCTAAATTTACATACATTGTCACAAAAAATATCAGCCTCTATATTATGAGCTTGATGGAAATATGACAGATCGATCGAAATAATATCATGATTTAGTACTATGTCTGTCCAGGCTGATAAAAAATAAAGTTTTGTGTGCGAAATTGAACCAGAATCTTGGACGTGTGTTTTTGACTCAATGGATACGAATAAACGTGTGAAAAATATGTTTGTTTTACGTATTTTAAAATAGATTTTTAGCATTTTTTTTAACAATTAATATCTTGACATACTTTTATTTAATATGCTTTATTCAGTTAGTTCAGACCACCTTAAGAATGAATATAAACTTTTATTAACATTACATTTAACATCAAAATTTGTCTAGAACATATTTTTTCAAATTATCATTAATATGAAAGATCTTCAATTGAAAAAAAATAACTGAAGAAATATCTTCTAAATACTTTATAGTGTCTGTTAAATAGTAATAAATAAAAATGTTAAATATAAATAAAATAATGTGAAAAGAAACCTGCAAAAAAAAAGTGTCCCACCGAAAAATCTTAAGACTTTTTGTGTAACAAATTTTAATTTGTATTTTAAAAAATACTATGAGTACTGAAGCTAAAATTAATTTTAAATATTTAAAGACTTTTTATTTCTTTTATTTTTTCATCATTTTGTACAATGTGTTTTGAGATTCTGTTTTTTTAGTAATTCATTTTTTTTATCTTTGGTTTCGTATATTTGAAAATATTTTCATATGATTTAACCCCTTCATTATTTCATGAACAAAAATTGACACATTTTATTTTATCTGTTCCTTTACTGTGACAAAGACAATTTTCTTAAGCATTATTTTTACATTTGAATATATATATTTGTTTTGAATATACTCTTCATTGCCTTATTCTGTAGAATTTGAGTTTTTAGAATTTTTTGTTTTCCTTTCATTATATAAAAAATGTATTGACGAATATATTTATAAAGATATCATTTGTTAAGTACTTCTGATAAGAAAATGTTTGTAGTAATGAGAATATTTTATCAATCCAGTGATTTAATAATTTATCTTTTTGTCTTTTTCAATACGTAATAATTTTCTAAAAGATTTTATTATAAGAAAATTTTCTACGATAAAAACGATGATTTAATGTTTTATAGTATTCAATGGAAACAATGTGATACATATATCATAACAATGTCATCTCCATACAATGTATTACAAAAGTAAAACATAACTTAAATCTTTAATCTAAAGGGAATAAAAAGCATATGATAAGAATGATAAAAGACAGTGTATCAACATTTAAACTATCAATTGTGGTTCTTAGATCATTATTTTTTACAATAAAGTTAATTAATCCGTTCACATTATTTTATTTTAGAAAACAAGAGCATATAAACTTTTTAGGCTACGTTTATAAATCATACAAAAAATCATATTTTGAATGAGATAAATTTTTGAACAATTTCTTCCAATAAATAAAATGTTCAAAATGAGAAATAAAAATAAACTTATAAATAAATAACAAAAGAAAATAATAAAGTTTGGCTGACAGCAGCTGCGAGTGAGTAACATTAAAATTTTTGCTACATACGAATATGTACGCGTGTTATTTTATTTATTTTAACAATTATAATCAATAACAGCACTTGCAAAAACATATACAATACAATATAAAACTGGGCCAGTAAGCCCGAGGAATTGAAAATGAAAGTAAAAAAAAATAAAACTCAAATACTAGCATAAATACGATTTAGCGATTAATACGATTAATCTTAAGACAGAAACTAAAAATATAAACAAAATAGAATCATCAAAAAAATCAAAATATGATTATTATTTGTTAATCATGCCAAACAATAATAATAATTTTATTACAACAGAGATGAAGAACATTTTAGAGAAGGTAATTTAGAAGTCTAGACATCTACAAGCCTTATGACCTGTCATTCTGACACTGTGTAAAATTCACCATTCTGCCAATATTTGAACATCTATATTCCTTCAATTCTTTCATTTGTTGTGTTTGTGAAGTTAAAGAGCTGAAACCTTTATTTATGAGAGTGAGATTCATCTAATTGAATTGTTTCAACTAGGCAACGCCTGAAAATGTTATTTTTTCAATTTCTATACTTCTACATGGACCAGGTGGATTTGTTTTAATGTTGCTTTTTAACTGCAACATATTGTAGTTTCTACAAATACTGCTGCTTAATGCGAATGACTTTCACCCTGATTTTGCCTTCACGTATCCAGTGCCCTTTCACCATTAGGCGCACATACGTTAATAGTGATGATGGTAAATTTAATACTATTGTATGTTTGTTTTTAATTTTTATTTTGGTGGTCTGCACAGTAACGGATTGTGAACAATGGATCAGGAGCACAGAATAGGCAGAGGATAGATTGAATGCCCTTATCTAGGAAAGCGTTGAAAATAACATGCGACCTACGTGTATATACTGTATGCAGCGCGATGTACGAGTATACGGGCGAAGGTAGAAGAATACATTATTGTTTTCGCTTTTCATTCTGCGTCCGCCCAGCGGACCAATGGGAGGGCGAGTAGCGAGTACACACAGTAACGAGTGGTCAGAGAAAAATGCACGGCAAAAAAAAAATTAAAACTTTTTTTCGTAGTGTTATACTTTCAACAAGTTCTATTTAAAATATTTCAAATATGTCATACGATTGCCATTTTGCAGCAGTTACATGCACATACCCTATTAATTACATACAGCAAAATTTGCAATAAAAATACTCAATATATATTTTTTTTTAAAAACACTTATGATCACAAGATATAAGATTTTTTTACCAAGGGATTTAAGTTTGTGAACGGTTTTTTTGTTGCAATTTATTGGTGCAGAACCGGAGGCGTAGATATCAAGGATCGTACAGCAAAATTAAAATGGCAACGGGCAGGACACTTAGTGAGATAAAATTACGACAGGTGGACACCCAGAATATAAAGTAAAGACCATTGGCAAATAAAAAAAGCGTAGAAAAGCCACAAAAAAGATGGGCCGACGACATTGCCCCGATAGCCGGTTGATCATGGACAAAAGCGGGGCGTAGAGAGGAGTGGAAACCTTTGGAATAGCAGTGGATAGAACAAGGCTGAAGAAGAAGAAATTTATCGACAGCTTTCTTTGAATTTTATTTTGACCAGGTGTGAATTTGCTCGTATGTACTATAATTCAACATGTTCACTATTTTATCACGAATTAAGCAATAAAATGGATTCATTTATTATTTTGATGTTTATTTTGCAAAACTCGATCATAATTTTAATTTTAAAATTAAACACAGATTTAGTCCGCTTATTTTGTTTATTTAAAAAACGAAAAATTGGACGATTCCATTTTGACATTATTTTTTTTTTTAATACGTGATCGTCAACCCATCAAACTGGAATTTCATTTAAAATGTTAAAGTGATTATTTATTTGCATTTTCTCTGAATCAAAAAAAAAGACATACTAACTAAGGCAAACAAGAATGATGAACAGTGAGTAAAGATCGCTTAAACAAATCGACGATAGATGATACGCCCAATCAGACGACTTCCACATTTCCCTTTCAAAAAAAATCAGCATCTCTAAAAATATTTGTCGATGATTTTGTATTTGAAAATATTTGTCTGCTTTGGTAAAAAAATATCGATGAATTTTTTTTTATTTACATACAGAATTTAAAAAATGGTGTTTGTTGTTTTCGGGCAATGCGGTACTGCGAACGAAACAAACGAAAGCTGTGAGTGACGCGACAATAAGATAATGTACGGGGCCAAACAGGCGGCCGAAAGGGTTTAAAATTAGATATCACTGTCAACCGTGGATACGCGACACTGAAAGGGTTATATGAGAGGAAAAATGGGGTAAATACTGCCACTTATGTTACTGGCGTTATTATATTATAAAACAAACAAAGGTAATAAAAAAAGTGCATAAAAAAGTGATAAAGAATATTTTTGCGGGGGGAGTATTAAAGTCTAGGCATTAAAAAGGGCTGATGACCTGCAATGGGGAAATATCACTTTAAAAAAAAAATATTACAAAGTGATAAAGATCTATAAAATACTGTCCAGCAAAAAAAATATTTTATTACTAATTAGTAGCATTAAAATAATTTTTAAATTTGTAAATTTTAATTCCCGCAAAAACGGCTATTTAATTGGCCACGACCCGCCATTTTTTAAGAAAATTATCATAAATCTCGACGTCACAACTATCAAGGCCAAACATGCCGTGTTTTTCTAGTGGCGTATTAAAAAAAGTCTTTATTAAATTTATGTATGAAAACATTTCTCAACCATATCCATATTAATTTTGAAAATACAATTAATTATTCTAAATCCATTTCATATATTTTTATTGGTATTCGTAGTTTGTGATATTTCCCTCTTGGCAGGTTTACTAGTAAAATTTACTCTTCTGGCGTACGAGATACCTTAATCGGTATATTTTTATGAGCAAAAGTGCTGAAACCTTTATAACGTGGGTGAAATTCATCCTAGAAATTATATTTCAAAGGATAATATTAATCCTTTGGAAATTTAATTGATCACGTCTAAATTATGTCTTATCAAGAAGATAGTCTTAAATTCGCAAAAAAACAATAAATTGTTCACTAAAATGAAGGAGTGTCGTTTTCTATTGAATTTGAATGATTAATAATTTCAAAGATTACCGTTGTAGGTCTTTTTTTATCAAGCGATTAACGTTTTGTTTTTATTTGGTAATAAATTTATTTTAGCGATGTAAAAGTAAATTACATTACAAAAGTAATTAATATACATATTAAAGAATCCAAAAGCAGTAAACCACCGTCTTTTGATAATATAAAAAATCAATGCGCGGATGAATCGAAAGCTTTGTTCTAGTTAAATTATGGACACTTGTTTGTCATGAATAAATTGAGACCATGACACCCATAATACACCTGTACGGTTTTTGTTCTGTTTGGAGCCTACGGCAGTTGTAAAAAACCTCTCACCTAACCTAAAAAACATCATTTACAATTCTAACATGGTATAAATCATTAAAAATTTTACTAAAATAAAAATTATACCAGAAAAACAACGATAGAACGTGTGAGATTATTTGAAAGTGAATCTGATTCAATGTACTGTTTCAAATTTATTAATAAATTACTCACCACTATGCATTGTGTTGGATTCAGCATCAGCAACTTCAGCTCTTGTTTTTCTTCCATCTTCAGGTGAAGAACTGGTATCCATGGGGTGTTCTTGTTTGATTTGTGGCTTTACGTCTTCCTCGAGGGAGCTAGACGCAATTGGGGAGCTGGATGCTCGCCTTTTTGGAGTGTTGGAATCACCATCTAAAACCGAATTGAATACATTAAAAAGGTTGTCAAATAATGAATTTTTGTTTAAGTAAATGTCACGAAACTAAATTTTACTTAAAACTAAAGTGAATTACACTATAATGGTATATTATTATTAAAACTCAAAATGACATAAAATCGTCAGTAGTATCACATAGATGATAAATACTTTACGGAAGTATTTTGCTAATGGAAAGAAAAAATCTACTGGAAAATTAGAAATTATTCGAAATTTTGGTTACGGTGTTTGCTCGACTGTTCAAAGCAAGTTACGTATTTGAATTTCTGGTTCCAAAGGATGGGAAGATAATTTTCCACTTTAAATGATAACTCATCGTTTGTATCACAGTTGGATGCATGAGACCGGTCAACATGTGATCACTTATTGACTCAGTTGGCTTCTGTTTGAAAAATATTTTGTGGCCATTTTACTCGGCATTTGCATTTCGTATTTAATTTCCTGTCTGCTTTTTTGTTCAACAGGCGATCATTTTGTTGCAAAATAAATACTAGCGTGTCAATAAATTAGTGATTAACTGTAAACGAGTGTGTAGTTGAATTCATTATCGGTGTTGTAATTATTCAGCCTTGGAATTGGATATTTGTAATTTTAGGACTTTCGTTTAGTAACATCATTAAAAAACGGATTTTTCGACACTAAAACCTTTTCATAAATCAATGAGCCTGGGATGCTATTCTTAAACACTCTCGCAGCACGAGAAAACAGTTTTTCTCTTGTATTTTGTATGTAAATACACAAGATAACACGGCCGCGAGAGCGCTTGGAATACCATCATTGGCCGTTTAATGTAAGATACCTACCTAATTCACATTTTTAAGATACGTTATTGCTATATTTTACTACAACTGCTCTTTGTTACTTTGTTTCAAAAGAGGCTTTTGAAGAAATCTATTTCTGAGCAATTTTTTTTAAAATTTCATCTTTTTCCTAATAAATTCCCAAAGCTGATCACAAGACGAATTAAAAATTCAGTATACTGCAAATACAGATATAATTACTCAATACTGCTATCTTCAGAATACAGTTTGACCGTCGGAACGTAATGAAATATAAAGATGAGGCCACTTTAAGATAGTGAAGAAACTCATAATTTTATTAACCGCTTTTATGTCAAAAATTCAAAACGTTTTACGTCGCTATGTGTGCAGGCTATGCCTTCTTCCAATATAGTGATTAGGTAAAAATGTTGAATACTGACCATCGTGCAGTCTCTTGGGCGTGCTCGAGGCGGCGCCGTCCTGCTGCAGGTGATGAGGCGCCAGTAGGGCTGGTGATGCGGGCGGAGGAGTGTGAACGCGGGCGGCTCCCGTCTTGCCAGAGCGAGTCCCTCCACCCATCGGGGCTGAGATGGACTGACGGCGAGCGTTGGCCACCCCGAGCGGTCTACCTCCATCGTCACTATCACGATCAGCATTAGGTCCTGAAAAATAAAAGTTCAAATAATTAATAACATATTGCTCAGAAGAAAATTTAAGCTATTTGAATTTATTCCAGTTTGAAAAAATAAAAGATGTTAACTAATAGGTCAAATTCAGAGGTCTGGTTAATATTATAACATTGCTTTGAAATGCTTCCACTGGTGCCATTTTTGAGGCTTTTTTTTGTTTAAATTACCTTTTTAAATCTTCATACGTTCACGTATTTTAAACAGAATTAGATTTAAAGCGATTTTCGTATCTTTTGAAATTTAAGCTGATAAAATCGTTTTGTTTGTATTTTTGAAATTTAAGCAGATAATATTATTTTGTCTGTACTCGGAGAAGATAATTTGATAGAAAATGAAACCAAAAAATGTTCGTATAACAAAGACAGTAGACAAAAATAAGCGGTTATTTTTAATATCAAATTAACAGTCGGAGGTTTCTTCATTTGGAAAAAAAATATTTCGATCTTGACATATTTTTCTCTGGTGCATAATCCCAATGAGTTAGTTACCTTGTGGAAAGCACTGAGAGAAGTTCTCCTTGTTGCATGCGAGCACTTTGTGTTGGATAAAGCGGACGATGTCAGCCAGAGCAAAAGCCTTCTGACACCCACCACAAGTCAGAAGATCCTGCGCGGAGTCTCCTTCGGCGCTATCTGCGTCCGCTGCAAAAAGGAAAAAAGGCATTGTTAAAAAAATTACCAATAAAAAAAATTGTTCACATGATTATTCATTTTAGTAATTGAGAAAGGCAAAAAATAAAGCAGATAATTTAAAAGATGAAACTGAAGATCCAGAAATACTGTATTTTGAAAAAAAAAATTGATCATAAGGGTAGCGTTGACAGAGTTGTGTGACAAGCCAAAATGTTATGACATCATTTAATATACATTTGAAGTTACCTCGCTCACACGTAGATGTTACACTCGGAGATAAAATTTTGTTTATTTGAAAGTCGACAAAATTATCACAATTGTAGAGTTGATATTTAAGCAGTAAATATTATTTTTCCATTTAATTAAATCGGTTAGTTAAAAAGATGATGACGAGACATACATTTATACTCTACTAGTACTACTACTACCATCGCGCCATTTCCTCATAGATGTAGGCAGAGAGAATGAACCGCCTCACACGTATATCCTGATATACATTCCTAGCTTCCTCCACAGGCATACCAACATATTGTCATATACGCCCTTCGATTGTGCCTGGTTTTGACAGGATCAGACTTGAAATTTTGATCATACCACGTTTCTCTTGGTCGTCCTAGTCCTATGTTACTATTCGTTCTCGCCATATATATAAGTTTTATCATTATTCGTCGTCCATTCGTTCTAGATGACCAAACCATCTCAGTGACTCTTTCGTAATCTTATCAATTACACCAGCCTCAGACTTGCACTCAAGCCTGATTTCAATTATCATACATACATTTTTTTTTGTAATCCCAGGAGTCACAACAAACTTATCCCTAACCCTGTCATACATTGATTTCCCACACATTCGTCTAATACACCGCTTTTCGACCGCGTTCACTCTATTTCCATCCTTCCACTGCCATTTCCATGATTCAGTTACTTAAACCCAGTTGTGCACTGCCAGTCTCGTTTCGATTGACATATTTTTATTAGCAATTACTGCACTAAGTGCGCCGTTAATTTTACGTGAAAAATACTCATATAGAATATAGAGTATATTTTTAAAACACGACCTTTAGAAAACATTAAAACGATGTCTTTTGAATTAAAAAAGCTGGTGGCATCAGGTGTACGGTGTGGTCAGAGGGTATTGTCTGTATTTCTATATAATTTAGGAACAGGCTGCCGGAATACTCAGTACGCGAGCTACTTGTATTGTGTGAGGAAAAGATCCACATATTTACAGACGGCGATACTGTGTACATAAACGGACATGTTTGCTCTGTGCTCGCTAAACAAATGGTGGTGAAGCGGTGTGTTTACTAGTTATATTTTACCTTTTATTCGCTGCTTTTCTTCACCGTCCATTATTAAGTTCTGGCAAACAGTTCTACCGGTCGTATTGTGGCGTCCACACTGGACTAGATAGACAGGAAACTGCTATTTGTTTTAACTTTCAAAAGATAATGACAAAAAACTTTGAATTTTTCAATAGCGTTTGTTGTCCAAAATATGAAACACATTTAATAATATTTCAACTGAACACTCGGAGATATTGAAAAAAAAAATCTAAGCTTAAAAGTTACATAACTTTATTAGATATGATAAATTAATACACTTTAAAGAAGACATTTAAAATGTTACTCTAATTATTGTGAAACACCACAAAATGTTTTTTTTTTTTTGTTACTCGCAATTCTTTCTGTGAACCTTGCAATTCTGCAACATACCGTTTAATCATCAATATTAATTCAAATTATAATATTGAGTACTCAAACCTCACTATATTCAGTTAGTTACATACCACGTGTAACAGATAGTTTGAGATTTTTTCCATATTATATAGTTTTACGACTAACGTTTTTACCATCCAAATTTTGAAATTTCACAAAACTCTGGAAAGTTCATTAAATTGTTTAGTTTATACGAAATGGATTAAAATTTCCAAAAAATATTATCGTTATTGTTTATAAAAAATAAATTTACTTACTAATGCGCATTGGCAAACGGCAACAAACCCTTATTTCTATGAAAAATTATTAAATAATCGTATAATATTTTTATTAGTTTTAAACTTTGTCAATGTCTGAATATTGTATCGAAATATATTTAAAAAAATAAAAAATCACGAATTTAAGGGAAGCATAAGAAAGAAGTGTGTATTTTTCTTAAAATAAACTTAATCTGAACTTAACACATATTTTTAAAGTTATTTAAAGATTAGATATACGAGAGTTTATTTTATATATTTATAATATTTTTTAAATAAACAAGACGCCAGATAGAATTGTTGTAGCTAATTCAAAAATATCGTTTTTTTCTAACATGTAGGTGATTTGAAAATTATCGACCGACTAAAGTGGATTTTCACCTGCGGGTATTTTAATAAAATAACATTAGCTGATAAGGAGGATATTAAAATGACCGTGTACACAAACATATAAATTATTATGTTCCAGTCGTCATCTTTTAATTACAAAAACGAAATAATTAAAGGAAAGTCGTGGCTAGTAATCAACTAAGTAATGATGCATTTTTATCACCTTGGATAAAATTGACATAAAATAAAATAAAACATGACTTGGATAGAACAATTTAGGTAATCGTCGACCAATTTGTTGCAGCAAAAAGAAAAAAAAAATGAGAAGGTTGTAAGAAATTTAGATCGGAATAACTCATTGTAACAAAACATTCTTAAATTATCAAGCGGTTGTTTTAATTACTCAGGTACTCTTAAACTGATTTACGACCAAATTAATGGTTTATCTTTCCCCTACTGTCCCGAAATCATTCGCGTGTTACAGTTCTTTTGCAAATAACCCTTTTTCCATTTGCCATAACTGTCTATATTAATTTAAACATTTTTTTTTGCAGTTTACGGCAATTTCCTAAAAAAATAAATCGTGTTGTGTTAAATCCATCTTTCAGTGTAGAGGTTAGCGCGTTCGCTTATCATGCTTGAGATCCTGGGTTTGATTCTTGGCAGGGTTGAAAAGAAATAAAAGTATTGATTCCAAACATTCAAAATTTTCCTTCGTTTAAAAAAACATGCACTATCAGGGATTCAAACTAAAGATATGAACTCTTTTTTTCTATGATTTATTTTGTGCCCTATTATAAGGAATATTTTTGTGTTTATTTAAAATATTTTTTATTTCCTTTTTTAATTACTGTAAAAAGAAAAATACCATATTATCTTTTACAGAATATTTTATTTTTTCTTTCTTATGTTATACAAAAATATTATAACTGTCCATTGTTTATTATAGGAGCAAAAATTCATTATCATTTTCTTGTATACCTACAAACAGGTCATGCCTTTCTTGGATTTTTTTGTTTACTATTTTTCTATTCATATTTATTTCATTGATATGTAATTATGCTTACTATCTTTCTTTTAATATTTATTTCATTGATATGTAATTATGCTTTATTTTTTTAATACTCTGTTTTATTATTATGTTTATTGTAAGAAAAAAAAACATTTAAATATATAAAAAAAAAAAACATAAAAATCTCCCCTGATGAAGTTACTAAGGTATTTGCAAAAATTTTCATTTCAACATTTACATTTCATAAATCGGGTTGTGGTCCTATGGCTAGTGTCTCCGACTCACGTACCAAAGTTTCGTGGTTCGAATCCAACTTTACCCCAACTTGATTCCATTTTCTAATAGTATTTTATTTACAACTCGTAAAAAATGGTCTTCAAAATATTTGGGTAAATCATAAGAACGCAAATATTTCATTAAAAAAAATAATAAAAAAAACTCGCCAGGAATAAAGGAATACATTCTGATACCTCAGATATGGCAACTAAATGCATAAATTACCTAGCAATAAGGTTTAACACTAGCCGGTCACAGTCACATAGTAATTATCCCTCCGTATATTAAAAAAAAAGCAATTCAAACTGACGTGCGTCTAGCTCAAAGTTTGTCTACTTCTGACAAATAAATAAATGTACTATAAGAATTATTTTTAAAGGACGTGGAGCGCCGTGTATAGCGAAATTTGTATAGAGACAGGCGAGTCCAGTGTCTCGAAATATTTTTACTAATTTAAGTTTGGAGAATTATTTATCGGATCTTTAACCCCTACTCAAGAAATTTTCGTAACTGAGAAAGTATTCTACTCTGTCTTGTACTCGTAAGTCTAAAAACATTTAAATTCAAGTTACCTAAAATACTGTCCATGTATTTTGATATCATGAAAAATTATTTTATGACGAACAAAAAAATCTTAGTGAAAAAATGACCTCTCTTAAAAGCCCAGCTGACACGCGGAGTGTTGTAAGTACAAATTTGAATAAAAACTTATTTGACATTAAGAAATTTGAACAAAAAAGTGACTCGTCAGATAACAACGGGTGAGGCATAACAATTGTCGCCGGTTTACGTACAGATAATGATATGCTTACCACCCGACATTCTGCAACAATAACCTCATAAAAACCTACATGAAATTGTAGGGTTGTCCACCGCTTTGTGCCGGTAAAAGATAACAATCCTGTAATGGCGACAAAAACGCTTAAAAAAATCTGTAGTAAATTTAAATTTACAACTTCATTTTTGGTTCAGGAATTTTTTTTTCGTTTATTAAAAGAAAAATAAATATTAGCGTCCTTATAAAATTTATCCAAATATTTCAAATTTGGTGGCCATTTTCAACGAGTTGTAAATAAATTATATGGAGGGCTTATATCGGATATGGCCATTCTTTCTCATAAACAAATAGCAATTTTGCAACATAAACAGTAAGCAAAAATATTTTTATTGAAAATTAATGTATCGTAAACTGAGCCGATTATGTATTTTTTGCATAATAAGTATTTCTGTAGGAAGACATCTATGACATATATGACGCCGCAAAGCCCTGTTTTCAATAAAAAAATATTATGAAGTTTTATTTTCTAGCTGCCAACCCTACCGGCCCAAATAAAGCTATCGCCTTTAAGAGTGGGGAGGTGATACAGGTAACACTCGCCTCAGCGGTAATTACAATATTTATCATTACAATAACACATGTCCAAATGTTCTGAGCTCGTGGGTGCATGGCGAGGGGAATGCAGGGAGGGAGGCGGCGGGCGGGGGGTGGCTTCGGCGGCCGCACAATGGTCGCCACGTCTGCTGGTGTTTGCTTTGGGGCGATTGTGAAACAGATTCGTCAGTTCAAAGATATTTTTAAAAATGAGGTGTTAATGATTTCAAAAAATTAATTAGTTTATTGTGATATACTTTTATGCGCTGCAACTGACATTACTGATACTGAGACTCGTATCGATGTAAGAGATTTGTCGATGTTTGTTGATACAGTTTTTCACTAAACTAGAATATTTAATTTTAATTTTTAAATTATTTAATACAGTTGAAAACGGTCTTATTGACTTAATTTAGTCGGTAATACATTATCGATTAACAATTGAGTCCACCTAATAGTGTCATAGGCAGTGGTGTAGTCGAGCCGGAGCGCACCTGAGCGGCGCTCCGCCACTTTTTATCTGAGCGGAGCGGCGCTCCGGCTCTAGTCAGGAACAAATATTACTTTTCAAAAATATATCTACTTAAGTCTCTTCAAACAGTTCGAAATAACAACAAACGTATTTATTGCCGATAACTGGCAAAAGTCTAAACATGTGTCCACCCTTCCTCGCCCCTCCCACTTCCCTACCACTTCACCAAAGTGGTGGCGGTGCGCTCTGGTACTTTTTTATTTCGGACGATACTACTGGTCATAGGCAACACATTTGGCTACCTCGCTAAGGTCCTTAGTTCAATACGGTTCCACAAGAACCTAGTTTAAAACACCTGTTTAATTAATAAACAATTTTACATAAAAAATGCAGACGTAAAAAGGGACGCAGAGCGCTTTGATAAGTTTTAAACAAGGAGTACTTGAATTGAGGATTTCCAAACTTAGGCAGGTCGGTATATGTTTTACTGATATTGTCACTGTTTCTGCTCCCGCACGTATTAAGCTCTGTAAATGCCTAAACTTCAATATTCTCTTCTCAAAAAAAAAATAGACCAAATAACTATCCATTTTCTAATATTAGTCTAAAATTGCATGAAAACGAATATATATTAAACTTTTTTTTTGCACCTGATGGTACATAGGGCATTGCATTGACAGTAAGATATTTTAGTGCAAAACTGTCTTACAAACAGGAATTTACTACTGACTTTCCTACTTCCTAGGAACCAAACCCAGAACCTCAAGTTTGGTTTAAATACGTGCCAACATACTTTCAAATGCAAAAAGTCAGTTATTTGCAAGTCATATTTTGAGATATGACACTTTTTAGTATTAATCAACTTGATGCAAATTTGAAAAAAACTGTATTTTATCATAAGTAAAAACAAAGCATGTAAATTGTTTCTAAATCTTAAAACCTGTGTGTGTCATATCTAACCTAAGTTTTTTCTTATAGATCTGTAGAAATTGTGTTATCGTTTAAAAAACTTAATAACTTAAAAAACATCATACTGTTTTTCGTTCTGAAATAATTTTTTTTACTGCTTTTTGCTACATATCAAATGGTTCAAAATTTCTTGCAGAACATTTCCTTATACTTAACTTATTTTGTTATTTTTGGCAAAAAACTGCCTTTTTGCTCATGCCAGCAGTATACGGGGCAGACTTTTCCATAAAAGATTTTATTTTTTAGGATTTTTATCTAAGAGTAAGTTGTTCGAAAATTCTCGTCAAGAATTCTGATTCTATTTCACACACAAACAAATAGCTGTGTAACCCATCCACCCGGACTCATGCGAAATTATTTTTATCCATCAGATTCAATGAATAAGTATCGTGTTACTTTATTTTTAAAAAAGGAAAGAAAGTTGAATTTGTTCCAGGTGGAAAAAGAGACTTGTTTTGTTTCATTTCGAATTAAGAAACAAAGGAACTCGCTTTCTCGAAATCAAGAATTTGAAAGGATTTCTTCGCCGTTATTGGTAAGACGATACGTTATTGGTCGGTCACATTACAATATAGATTAGTTATTACCTCGCGTACCTATATTGGCGCCGTCTCATCCCAGACGGAGCCGAGAGCCGTGTCCATCCCTCTCTGGCTCGTGGCAAGGGTACGCGCCAGACAGAGAGGATGGGTGTAATAAAAAAGTAATAAATTGCCCACCGTGGAAAACCATTGGAAACCGATCGATGGAAAACGTCGCGATTTTTCCAAGTCTAAAGAAATAGAGGTGAAACAACAACATTTTTGACACCTACGTAGATATTCAAATACAAAATAAATTATTACCTTCCGTTCGTTTTTATACGGCAAAAATTCTGCAATCTTACACCATATCAAACACCATTTTGCAGAAAAATCACTCGTGGGATCAATTTGGCGTAGAGTTGTTACCCGCTTAGATGTGTTAAATTACTACTTCTTTACATAGCTCAATATTATAGTTATGAGGGCAAATAAGTTTGTTTTTCTTTTATTTTATTTTTGTAAATTTGTCATATTGAGAAAATAATAACTTTTTATTTAGCAATTTCCTGATGACACAAATTTATAAAACAATTTTTTTTGAGTAAAGAATTTGAAAAAAAACAACAAAAACCTAAAATAATTCAAAAAGAAAAAGTTCAAAAACTACAATGAATCTATGTTCAGGAAACAAAAAGCTAAATATTCGAACGCGCTGTATATGCTTACTAAAAAACTACTATTAAACTAACATCAAAACCAATCACAGGATAGTTAATAACCAAAATAGTTAAAACAGCATAATTTGTGACACCTATATTAGATGCTTAAATAAAACCATTTTGTTCCTTTCATTATTAAACATAATTTTTATTCAATCTGTTATTAATGTACGCCCTTAAAATTCATAAATGTTTTATTTAGAATGAAAGAACATACAGACGTGGATGATTATTTTTGAACATTAAAACAATTTTAGTGGATATTTTTTTCTTCGTTTTTAGTTCTAATTAATAAAAACCCCATTTGTTTTGTTCTTCGTATTTAATATAAAAGTTTTATTTTAAATAGGAATGACTTTAAATATATATATTTGTCTCGAAAATAATAACTTAATCAGCATTTCAGAATCACCTGATATCCGAAACCCACAATTTTAATGAAGAAACGGAATTTTACACAATGTGTAAAGTGGTCACTTAAACGAGCCAATGTCAGCCCATAAGCCTTTTAAATGCCTAGTCTTCCAAATTTTCTTCTCAGTAATATTTTTCCTCTCGGTTACAATTCCTAGGGAGAGAAATCCAGCCTTGTCTACTAACTTTTTAACATATCTACTGTTATAATGTTAATATGCCTTTTTTCAAACCCAATGCTTGTAAGGGTTGCTTACTGAAAGTATATGATTTCAAATCGGCATGTTGGTGTTATATTTTTGTGCCACAACTATGATGAAGGTGTATAGTGGGTTTTGAATGTGAGTTTAAATAGCGTCCTGACGAAGAGTCGGCCACATCTTGAAACCGGTGGGTATAGAAAAGTCGGTAATTTGTTATATTTAATGATTTAATGACATTTAGTTTATTTTATCTGTTCAATTTGTGGAAACCTGTTATTCGTTCCGAGTTCATGCAATAAATCCAATGTTAACTATGAATACGTATGTAGAACTGGTGGTTTCACAAATAAAATAAATGATAAAAATATTGTTTGAAATAAATTCGTTTAAAAAACAACCAAGTTATTCGATTATTGTAGTTTTCTTCTATTCGCATCACTAAAATGCACTATTCTCGGAACTAGCGACAGATATACGAGTCCGCTTTATCTAGCGCCCGCACGTCATAAAGCAAGAAATGTCGCGTAATTACACGTTACTGGGGATTATATTGCTAGCCACATTTACAATTCAAATCTCTTTGCATTTCATCATTTATATGTGGACACTGTAATTAGTAATCAGGTGTGTCACCTTTAGGAAAACAATTCGTCACAATTCTCCGATTTTCCGAAAATTATGATGGACTTTGAATTTCATCGTCACCATCGTTTCCCTCGCTCATCCGTTACATGAAGGTAAAGTAATCAGCAAAAATTAGTCTTACGTCTAAGGTGCCTGTCTAGAGACAATGAAGTATTGCGTTTTTAAACAATAAATCAATATTCTTGGTACTGAGACTTACGTTTGTAGGCTGAATGCTGCCGAAATGCAAATTTCAGGTCTCGCAGAGCCTCTTCAGTTGCGCGCAAAGTGGATGGACGAGCGTTGTTACGTTGCAAGATCAGAGACCGACGCGTTTCTTGAATGTTCAAATCATGATTAACGATACGCTTTTAAGTTAATTGTTGTTAATTTTGAATCAAATCGTTGACGAGTTTGCGATGTTTATCGTCTGTGGCAGTAATCGGACGTCCGCTGCGCGTTTTATCAACAATTTTGGCTTTTCCAGGCTCACAAGCACTTAATTTATACCTTTAAACGACGATAAATCTCAGCAGGAGTTACTTTTTCAGTAGTTTTTCATAGCACTAAAACACCTTTCCATACTTCCGCTTTTCAAAATTTACTAGATGAGCGCTACGCCTTCAAACTTACATATGCGTATAGAGAAGGAATGTTACTTCCACATGTCGCTTAGCCTGCTTCTGATAGTCATTTTGTTCGCGTGCTACAAGAATGTGTGCTTTGCGTAAAACTTTAGCTGGATGAAGAAAAGTTCGCCTCTATAATATTTCTGGTATGTCTGTATTTTTGTAAACAAAATTTTAAATAACAAGATTCATAGATATTTCAACAGAGACAGTTGCAGGGATTTAGACATGACATAATCCATGCCAGAATAATTAATGTTACAAAATGTGAAAAGTGATCAGGTGGCAGGTCATAAAACTTAACAACGCAAGTTCTTATTCGCTTGTTTGCATATTTTTTCTGAGTCATTAATCTGGATAATTGTAGTCAAGGATCTAAGGTATTAAAAGTCACAGAAAAACTAGAATTTATATGACTTAAAAAATAAACATTGTCGTATAAATGGGTTGGCCAGAGATAAAGTCAAACGTTTACTCATAACTCATAACTGTGCCAACGTTGAATACCTACTCGCTAATTAAAATTACGTTTGTAGAAAGTGTATTATTTCGCATGACTATTTGAACTTCTATTTGAGTTTTCAATTCTTTATTTGAAATAATATCTCAACTGAGCGACAGTTTTTCGGACTGTGTAATTAAATATATATTTTATTTTTTGTAGCAGACATTCGGCATTATGTTTACAGGAAAATATTGATGTTCTGTAAATACGATTCAAACAAAAACTACCGATTTTAGGAAAAAGACCTTGGTATTTTTTATAGTAAAAAGTAATTTACGATAATATTGTTTTTATAACAATGCTCATGAAATAAAACATTAATAGGTTATATTTTTGTAAATAAGAACGTATCAACTTACAAAATAAATTATAACTGTTTGCAACACGTTTACTGAATTATTTTTTTGAAAAATGATTACTCTTGAATAGAAAATAGTTAAACAAGTTCGTGGATACTTTTTTAACATATATAATAAAAACATAAATATACTTATTTAATTAATTGAACCGAGGTTGGTGGTTTGAAGTAAATCTTATTTGGCATTTTGGGAAACACATTGGGACACTTTTGTTGCTAACTGTTTGTTAAAAGAATATAATATCTCCGAATACCATGTAATTATTTAAAATTTCCTTAAGCTATACTTGTTTTTTCACTGCCAGTGTCTTTTACACTGACTATTTCCTAAAAAAGAGACACGATTTTGACAGCACAGCCATGAAAACGTTAAGAGTAATGAAAAAGAGTGAATTATAAAATTCAAGTTCTTTTTAACATAATATATTTTATTTATAAGTTTCCTTAACGATGCCCAAATACAAAGAAAAATTGCTCTTTGTTTAACGAGTTGTCGGAAGGAGTTGAGTTTACTGTTGTTAAGTAGCCTTAGCATTTATGTGCAGAAAAGCAAAGGACATAATTTGTACTTTATTGTATCAAGAAAAATTATAAGAAAAATATTCATCGAAGGGAAAAACATGGCATTCCTCGGACCATAAAAAAGTCTTATTTTTTAGTGACTAGAATATTTGTTCGTTTTTTTTTTAGTTTTTTTCCAAATAGAGAGAACAAAAAGACACAATTTCATATATTTTCTTGTATTAAAAAAAATAAAAAAATATTAGTTTTATTATTTGTATATTACTGATCTTTCCGGCTGTTAATTATATCTCTAAATTCATTGTTTTTATAAATTCAGATATTGTATAAGTTAGTATAAATATAAATCTCCACCAACAAGCTACAGAAAGTGGCTTAGTTGGATTTTAGTTTTAGTAAAAAATAAGAAAATCGGAATGTTAAAACTATAAATATATTTAATTATATAAATAAAATAATATAGCAGTAAAAAACAAAAAAAATACAGCAAATTAGTCAATAACGTATTCTCCTTCATTATTTTACAACAAATAATAAAAAAGTAAATAATTCATAGAATCTTCACCATACGCTGCGCAAATAACGCGAGCCGCTTTGGCAGCCTTATCCCCTCAATTAAACGCAAACAAAACGGGTGTCGTAAATGCTCACTTTCGTCTACTTGACATTCCATTTTGAAGGCTTTTAATCAAATAAAATAATATAATAGGTAACGTGGAAGCAAACACAATATCTTGTAGAGCAGAATTTACGTTTTTAAAATAATGTATAACTTGAAATTTGTTTTTCTGTAAACCGGAAACCTATCACAACACTATCATTGATTGATTCAGAAGAACTTGTGACGTCGTTCAAAGTTGTTTGTTATTATTTTAATAATTTGTATTGTACTTCTCATACATTTCCAGGAAACTTCGCCGTATAATTTAATCCTCTAGTGTTTAACAAGTGTAAGAAAACATTATTTAAATATAATTTTCCATAGCACTGAACTCTAATCTCTCTCCATAAAGTCATTTACTTTTATTTATTTAAAACTTCAAATATAAAGATTAAATACTTTGGCGGACTTATTGCTAGAAGCAATATCTTCCCCAAAAAACAGACTAGTCAAAAGAAGATATTGGTCATAATTTTGAACCAAAAAACCATAATTACATATCAAAAGATACATGCATTATGATAAAATATTTTTTTTTTAAAACCTAATTAATAAAAAAAAACAGCTGTTTTTTAATTCGGAGATAAGGCTTGCACATATCAACATTATTAATTCGTTAACATTAAAAAATCGGGTTGTGGTCTTGTGGCTAGTGTCTCGGACTCACGGACCAAAGGTCCGTGGTTCGAATCCCACTCTACCCCAACTCGATTCCATTTTCTAATAGTGAGTTATTTACAACTCGTTGAAAATGGCCCTCAAAATTAAATGTTTGGGTAAATCATAAGAACGCAAATATTTCTTTTTTAAAAAAAAAAAAAAAATTTTTTAATTTGTGAAATTTTTGTGTTGTGATTTCAAATATTCGATTTAACAATGTTTTATTAAAACGTAGCCTTCGATGACGTTTTTTGTGGCCGGTGCTGCAAGAATTTTTGTCGAATTTTTATTCAATGATTCGACTTTATGTTAAAAAGATAATCCACTTACGTTTTTTGCTGTCGCCTTCGAATGGACAAATTCTCTATTGTCCCAATATAAAATTTGAATATTTAAATTAGTGGGAAAGCATAAATTACAGACACAGGTGTGAGGATTAATATTTTCAAAGTGTAATGTCCATTTCTTTTTTTAAATATATTACGTACTTTTAATCTATGTAGGTACAAATGACGCGTATTATTAACACAGTAATATAACAGGTATGTATTATTTTTACGATGTGTGACGCACTCATCTTTTTAAAATACATAAGAAGAAATTTGTTTTTACCTCAACAGAATACTTCATTTTTTTAAATAAGGCATTTTTGGAAGACAGCAGTATTTGAACTTTTGTTTTAAAAATACATATACGTATGTTAAAGCCGCGTCGGATCAATTACCGCCCAATAATTGTCTAAAAATTGTTGTTACAACTAAATTAACATGTCGAAAGCAGACACAACCGAAGATCGCGAATGAATTTGAAAGAAGCTAGGAATGTATGTAAGGAAAGACGAGTGTGGCGGTCCATTCTCTCTGCTTACCCCTACAGTAAAACGGCTTGATGATAGTTGTAATAATAACATAAGCAGATGTTAAGTTAAACACTCTTAACATATTGAACCAATGCAGTGTCTTATTTAACACAATGCGGTTAAAAATAAAAATTGGTGAAAAAAGGGTGCCAATTAATTTGAGAATTTGACATTACATACATGATTTTATCAGATACGATAGTTTTCGTCGGGTCTTTTATCTACACATGTAAAATGCGTAAGCTCGATAACGCTATTCTTAACACTTTGTGTGTTGAAATATTATCGTCACATCTGGCGACAAACCCGTTAACTCAACTGACCGGAAACTGACGTACTCGGTAATCTCAAGATCAAACCCGCAGTTTGGAGGGCTCGTGACGTCATCACGCCCAAGGCTCCACCCGCTCGACGCAACTGCCCTTCGCGGTAGAATTTAGAAACAATACCGAAAAAAAACATTAAATTAGTTTTGATTTTAAACACAGATTTTTATAATAAAATAAATAAAAACAACTTTGTTTTTAACTTACTTTTTCTACCGACCAGTTTCAAAGCTATTATGCTTCCCATCCTTACAAAACAAAAATACTTGATTTTTTAGCTCTAGATGTAATATTTAGTAAACATTGATAAAATAAAATAGAATAGAGCTCAATTGTTAATTATACCTTGATAAAGAAGCTTGTATAGCTTCGTAACCGGTCGATTGAAATAATAATAAATAAGTGGTTAAAAAGAAAGCTGTTTTAATTTACTTTATTTTAATGATTAACCATAAAGTTAGTTTTTCAAACATTCATTTTATTTTTTACTGATTTTTATTTTCCTTAAATCTTTGTACCACAATAGACCTGGAAGCCCAATTACAGTCATAAATT
This sequence comes from Micrasema longulum, assembly GCF_059751315.1. Taxonomy (NCBI): domain Eukaryota; kingdom Metazoa; phylum Arthropoda; class Insecta; order Trichoptera; family Brachycentridae; genus Micrasema; species Micrasema longulum. The sequence goes on from NW_028277670.1 coordinate 384,278, forward strand.
ACAACACAGAACACCCAGGAACCCGGAACCTTCAATGCTTGAGTCTTAACCTCTATCACGGAGAGCGCCGTTTACATTTTCAAAATATCAGTCAATATTTATATTATGATTAATGCATGTTTATGAAAATACAGCCCTTAAAAAAACATATTCCTAAAAATATAATGATTTAAAAAAATACTGTAATGAACAGTTTAGTTTTTCAACTGTTTTTATTTTATTTATTGAAATACCTATATGAGTACAGGTAATATAAAAATACAAATAAAAAGAAATATTACCAGTAAAATATAAATAATATTAAGAATAATTTTCGCCAATTTCTCTAGCGCTGTTTTCGTAAGTAATTACTTCAAGGGCGTTGTACATTATATTTAGGCAAACACTTACTGACTATTTACTTACAGAATTTCAAAAAAAATCATATAACACACATATTGAATTTGTAATTCTAATAATCATATCTTAAAAGTAACACTTTTCAAGTCAGAAAACGATTTCACAAATGAACAAGTTTTTTTTTTTTTCAAAACTATTCTGTTGCACAATTTCAAACTTCTAGATGTAGAGCATTCCACGCCAAAGGTCCGTTTATTGTTAAAGCTCTATCACCAAATTCAGAACTCTGGTTGCGTAAATGAGGTCATATCACCTTCCCTTCAGCAAAACAAGAAACTGTAGAGATAGGCGCCTATTTGCCAGCTACTTCGGAACGCAGAGTTTCTTAAGGTATTGAGGAGCCATGTATTGTCTTGTACATTAACCAACATAGCTTGTACTCGACCCTTTCTGGAAAATGTAGTCAGTGAAGACTTTGAAGCAACGGTGTAATGTGATTGTACTTTGATACACCAAAGATTAACCTGGAAGATGCATTTAGAATGGACTGCAATCGCTCCATGTATTAAAATAAGCCGGCATATATTCCATTGCACAAACAAGTACTGACTGCCTTGCTGATTTGTTTTTTAAGTAAAAGTTCAGCATCAATGTGAACGTCTAAAAGCTTAACAGCGGGTATAATATCAAATTCAGTGTTTTCAAAGATGGTTTTAACTTTTTTACTTTTACTTTTTTACATTACTTTTTTACTAATCAAATGTTACTGCTTTAGTTTGAGTCACATTAAAATATAAAAAATATTCGTTAAATGATTTTTAATAAGGAATAAAAATTACTGACGCAATTAAATAACGAATTTTAATTAAAAACAAGAGAAAAATAGAAATAAAACCCTTTTTTTGTCGGAAATTTGTCAAAGTTTGATAATCCTAAGAGCGATTATGACATTTCTTGAACTCTGCAATCTGTTTGGTTATGCAATTTGACCGTTAGATTTCTAAAGTAAATACACTGTGCGAAAGTACCGACTTATTGTATGACGATTGAGTCACGAGCGCATGTGGGTTATCGGAGTTTAATCTGAACCGCACACTGATTTGCGATTCGCCAATTATAATCAATAATTCGTAAACAATATAATAAATTTAATATTTCTCTTATGTTACACGGACAAATTAAACTACCCAAGTCATAGAGCTCTAATATCTATATATACAATTAAATTATTAGTAAAATAAAATTGATAAGGATAATCTCATTATGATGAAAATAGGCTGAATGCTGTCGAAATGCAATTTCGCTGGCGAATGTATGGCAAAAGTATGTAATGCTGAGATAAGCATTATCGACTAAATCAAGAATGGAATTCTGCGATGGTTTGGACATGTGTAGCAAATGGACGCAAAAGAACGGCTAAAAGGATATCCGATGTGGATGTTGATGAATGCAGAAAACAAGGCATATTTAAGTCTAACAAATACTTGAAGACGGATATATCAAAGTCAGAATAATCATCGCGCTTTCATGAGAAGATGTGATATAGCAGAGGAACTGAGGTCTGTTTTCTAATACAGGGACATGGCTTCTACCTTCTCTGCCTACCCCTACGAGGAAATATCGTGGTGGTTTGTTCGTTTGTCTATTTGTATCTCAGTTCATTTTTACAGTTGCTTGATTAGTAAAGAGCTTTTATAAAAATAGGGCTGTTAAAATAAATAAGATACATTATTGAAGTTCGCTTAATTTGACCTAAATTTCTAGTTTTTTTAGTTTATTTTTTTTCAAACCCTTGTATGTCACATGAATCTTTATAAAATGTAGGACTGGATATACGAGTAACTGTCTATTAAAAAAAAGTCGTATTTTGTTATAACGACCTAAATCATATGATTTTTTTTGTATTATGGAAAACAGATTATAACATAGTAGATATAAATGTTTTAAAATTTTATTTGAAATACCTGTATATTAAAACATGCCACCTTTTGCTTAGCACACAACTTATTATACGACGTTACAGCACCGTTTCTAAAGAAGTCTCATAACACAAAAAAAAACATCCAATTTCAAATTAACTGTCAAAATATTACGAAGGACCCACTAATGAGGGTATCCACGTAAAACATATTCTACAAATTGGATAACAAAATAATATTTATAACGTACCTAGGTATTAAAGCCCCTTTTTCAGAAGCGTGTACACACTTCAAAAGTAGTATGGTAATCAACGCACCAATCGCGTGGCAAGAATACACCTTTGTAATTTATCTTGATTTTATACTAAATACTTTTATTAATAAAAAATCAAATACCCAGTAATAGGTCTCTAAAGTTTGACCCTTAAGAAAATATGATTTCAGATTAAAATCTTTTTCAAGCCTAATAAAGGCTTAAGCTATATTCTTTTTAAGGCTATGAGTTTAAAAATAATAAGAAAGGAAAAATGTAAGTGAAAGGTACACGGCAAAAACGGGTTCATTGCATTTTGTCAATTTTCGAAACCATTTTTTATCCTGAATGGGTTCAATAGACCAAAATATCAAAAACTTAAAAAGTGTTGTTCCTCGTCTTATAAATTGTATAAGGAAATGGTTCCTGCTGTCGAAAAAGGATTGAAAAATGCAAAGATTGCCGTAATTAACTCGTTTTTTCATCCATTCAAGAATAGAACGTGTTCGGATCAACTTTTAACAATATTTTCCTAGCTTCCGTCAAACATATTGAATCTTCAGTACTAATCTAACATTGAGCTAGTGAAGTTCTTTAGTGCATACCCAAGCGATCGTCAGTTTATTCACCAGGTTCCAGCACCACGTCACACCTCAACGCAACAACTGGTTGGTGGAGTTGCGCAACTTTACCCCTCAACCATACAGTCCGCACTCTTAACTATCCTTCTCGGGTATTTCTTCACATTTCGCCCAGTAGGAATTGGTTTCCGGATGAGCCCCATAAATTTAAATATACAATTTGTCCCTTTTTCGCCAGAATAAATTCCCCATAACATCAGCTGCGGACCTGGGCGAGTGCATTTTACAAAAAGCCCCATAGTCGAGGCTTTTTACACTCACTACTAAAAAGTATTATTGTCCTACCAATGCAAGGCTGAGTTGGCCCTTTTGTAGGTCGGTTAGTAACGCAGATTAGCTCAAGTGTCGACGCTTTGTAAAACACCGCTTCGGTGCGTTTTGGCGAGTTTGCATAAGCGAGTTTTTTCGCGAGGGGAGGTATCATTACCTTTGAACGGGTTAATGTTATAAAATTACAAAATATGATTTTTTACCGGAACTTTTTTATTTTGAAGACTAACTAATTGCACCCCCAGAAGTCCACTGTCGTAAGTATAAATTTGGCTGTTTTGAGTTAAGAATAATTTATTTTCTCTTTCTTAAGAGTGCATCGTAACTCCACGGTTATTTTAACAGTTGTACAGTTCTCTTTTCATATATTAATAGTCAAATTAGTAAATAACCCAAAAAAATCTGGGAATTATAATGTCAATATACATTAAGTTATGAGCATTAACAAATTTTAAAATGCTTTTTTTCTGTCTTGTAATGTAGCCAATTTACACATACCGCAGTGGACTTCGATGGGTGCGTAGAATTTATAATTATTTTCATTACTTTATGCTTCATTCATTCATATCATTCTACATATTATCATCACACAATAGTTATGGTGTCTTGTGAAATCTCTGGTGTTCTCCATTGCATTGTATAGAGTGGAAACATGGACACAGGAAAAAAGTAAGGCATATGCTCTATGTGTCTGACATATAGTGCAGGTAACTGTAGACTAAATGAGGAACAAATGCGTGTTCAATAAGCGAAAGACTTTTAACGATATTCAGAAAAAAAAATTCAGCCAATGACAGGTCATGAACACAGTAAATTAGACTCACTTAAAATATCATAAATACCTAATGTATGCTTACTACTCGTAAAACGAAATGCAAACGTTAAAATTTTTTAACAACCGCGCTTTTACTAAAAAAAAATCGATGAGGCGAAATTTAAAAATAGTTTGAAATAAAAACTTTCACATCGCGTTTTTTAGAAAGAGAAACACCGGTTGCTTGTCTCTTTCGTAGACGAGAAAGAAAGTTGTTGGTTCACACCCACAATTGACCATTGGGCAGTTTGCGCATGCCCACCCTCCCTCAACCGGTCAGTAAGATACGTCACATCTCTACCCTTTCTTGTCAGCCGCCCCGTGGTCACTATACCCCGGTCTCTTTCTCTACCCGTCTCCTTTCGCCTCTCGACCGTTATAATCCTGCATCCCCTTTCTCTCTAGGGGTGGGTGCTCGGTACATACATCTGCCATCCAGTAGCACTGGTGTTCGGAATGAAAGGATTCATGTCACATACCCTTCAACTAATCTGTTTTGTTTGGAATCCTCTCCTTTGTACCTTCGAAGGGTAGTTGGTGGACAAATAACTATTTTCAGGTGATATTTTGGTACGATTTTTTGCTGAAAAGAATTAGGTACACACGTAGCGGTAAATAAGAGAAAAAAATCTGTTTTTGCAAACCCTTGGCAAACAATAAGACGTTACCTGTTTGTAAGATTGGAAACACGTTTTTTTATTTATTCAAAAAATATTTACAGATAATATCTTATATCTAATCCGGTTGAATTGTAAACATCATAGTCACACTGGTTTCAATATAATTGTTTATTTCTACTTATCCATTTAAAAATAATTATAACTGAAAAATGCATATTTTATTAAATCAGTCAATAAAACAATAAATTTATTGTCAAACAGAAAATAATTATTGAATTAATAAACGTTCAGATAAATAAAATGGTAAATCTATAAGTGCTTTGATATTTTTTACGTATTTTCATATTATGAAAATACGTAAAATTGTTAAATAGTTTTAGTAGACTCGAATCAATGTTTGACAAAAAATGTTAAATTGTAAAATGGAATTCTGCACAAGAAACGTCAACTCAATAAATAAATCAATATTTGATGTAAACGAGAATAAAGTTGTGTTATTAGAGCAAAGTTTAAACTTTGTAACCCCGCACAAGACCACAATCATATTTTCAGACCAATGAATAGATTGAGAGCATAATTATCATATAAATATTAGTCATGTAATTTTTTAATTAATACATTTCCACGATCGTCGTTGCATTTCGAATTCCGCATAGGTAAGTACAAATGTTCGTTCACAATCAAACTTGTGTATCTCCCCTCGGTTCGGATAGTTCGTAGATAGGTAGTATTAACTAATCTCCTACCCCCAAACTGATCAGTACGGCAATGCAACGAGCAAACGGGTCAAAGGGGATGATTAAATACCTTAAATATTCTGCAACCCCTAAATTATTGCATATATTGAAAATAGGAATTAGCGCATGTACAAAGGCGGAGTTAGCTACTTAACTACACATATTCATTTGGATAGTTTTGTCAAATCGTATACGAATATTTATTTATTTACTCATTATATTTCAATTTATTGAAGTTAATTAATTGAGAAATAAATATATTGAAGCAAAAAATTAAAATAATTGACCAAACAAATAAATTAATTTCTAAGATTTCTAGTTTTATCTTTATAAACGTACGCGTTTTGAAAACAAATTCATTGAAATATGTTATAGTTACATTATTTATATATTTATTATGTTAATTTTAATATATTGATTTCATGTGAAATATAAATACAAAATTGTATAAAAAGTGTTGCAGGGATTTAGTATCACACTTGGTTGACTTTATAGGTCCAATATGAATTTTGTTCCTTGACCGGGTTCTGTTCTTATGAATGTTTCTATTACAGCAGGTTAATATTGCTGTGCGTTTAGTCTTGAATTGTATTAAGAATATATTTGTATGTAGTGGTAATAAAAATCAAGCCTGCAATATAACGAAAAACCTCTAAAGTATTTCGCACATCGGATAGGCTCAACGCATCCCTCTTTACAAACATTCATGAAAGGGCAGTGCTATATAAAATTCAAAATGGTTGCGCTAGGAAAGTGCATGGAAAATGGTAAACGAACCAATGAAAACCGAGGAGGAGGTTTAAGAACGATCAAAAGCGAAGATTAAACAGCTTTAATTATTATAGAACATGTGTAAGTAGCTTTTGAAAAGACAAAACCAAGGCATCCATTTTGTGAAGCTGTTACAATGAGTTATAACATTTTATTAAGATTGGTTTACAATAAAAAAAATATGGTACATTATCAATTTATTTATATCTGTGTACATCGGGATGAATTATACAGTTTCAAATGAGTAAAAAGGATCCAGAAATCTAAACGAGTAATTTAAACTGAAAAGAAAAATCTAGTTGAGATAAGTAATTAAAACTCCTCCCTTATTGTTTTAATATTTTTATAAATTTATTTGCTATTCCTTTCTTCTCTGGATCCTCTGCCCGTTTCCTTACAAACCCATTACCTGATTCCATATTCCTCGTGATTTAATGTGTCCAACGTAAGTATTTTCATTAATAAATTTATATGTGTACTCTTTGAAGCTTATAATATATTATATTCACTAAAAACAACTTAAATTTTATATACGAGTAATGTGTTTTAATGCAAAAATATTGAAATTCAAACATGTTTTTATGTACATGTTTTTATTTTGAACAGTCCGTTTTTTGGTTGGCTCTTAGATATTGATTTTAGTAATAAGCCATCTATGTGAATATATTTTTAATTGTTTTATTATTTTTTTAAATATATTCATCAAAATTTAAATAACCTAAGGGCTGGATAAACCAAAAAAGTTTTTTTCAATGTTGAAAGTAAAATTACTGCCACATTTCCGTAAAAATTAAATACATGAAAAAAAAAACCTGTTATTTTTTTTTACTTTCCATGGAATTTGATCAATTTTGACGAAAATCAAACAATTCATAAGTTTACATTTTTTCGGTTTCTTTGTAAAAATGTATTGGTAAATAATGCAACACCAGAAAGGTGAATGTAAAATTTAAAAATTCATATATTTTAATCTTTAAATATTTACACAAGATGTTCATTTGTTTAAAAATGCGATTTAAAAAAAAAAGTGATAATTTACGTAGATATTTAGCGTTTTCATAATATATTAGGAAATATTTTCTTTATTTTTTTCAGCTACCCCGTGGCAAGAGTTGTAATTGACGAGGGTGAAAATAATCCACTTAGTTCTGTACCAAACTATAGGAAACCAAATAAAGAATTTCCCGCGGGACACAGGACTCAAAAAATGAGGTAACTACATTGCCGCAATTCTTGTCTAAATGTCTCACTCATGACTGCACGCACACGTTCATCCAATTAGCGAATGTTCCATACAGTATTTTGATCAACCAATCAATAAATTGATAATTTAATTATCAACAGCAAAGAGTATACTTCAAAAAAATATATTATCCGGCAGGTAGATTTTTTTGCCGGGAAGTTTTATAAAAAATAAATTCTGTTAATTAGAGCGTTAAACATTCCCATTTGTAATTAAAAACTATATCAAAAATCACGTTTTTCAATATATATATGATGGCCAACGCACTTCCCTATAATGCAAAATGTATCAGGTTCAATTCCGTAAGTGGTTGTAGTGAAATATTTATTTAAAAGAGTGTTTTTACCCTAGAATATTTCAAAGTACCTGGACTGATACCTAAAGCGCAAGACTTATAAACATACCTTCATGTAAAATAAAAATCCATCAAGATTAAACAAACTCCCTCTCTTAACAAGAGTTTTCACTCTATTAGAGAGGTAGAATCGTTATTATTAATTATATATGTACCAACCATTTTGTAATTTTATACTTATTTTGTCAATTTTTTTTTAATAAAAATATATTTAAATATACGCTGCTATTGGTATACAAATGCAGTGTCTTATGCACCATTAGGTACGTTAAATTGATAATGATTAATTATTTTGGAATAACTTCATTAAAAGTCTGTTTTACAAATATGCCTGACTAATAAATCAAATTATTTAGGACGGTAAAATTCGTTTTTTGACAGAAGAATCTAATTGAAACTTTTTAAAACTTTATGTACACATAATATGCAAATATTCATATATTGCACATCATATTGATATTTAGAGATTGATTTAGAAGGGCTTTCCATTTTCGCTGCATATTCTAATGTAAAAATATCGTGATTCTTGATTGTTTGCATTTGAGTTTTACGGTTCTAAATTTAATGAACGCATTTATATTTAAAAATCCGAAATTCAATCTGATTGATTCTAACTTTTAAATTCACTTTTTGAACTTGTCTTCCCTTTCTAAGCGAAGAATTTTAATGATAAAATTAATTTTTATAAAATGGCACACTGGACGTCCCTGATTTAAAAAGACTGAGGAGTATCAAAATGCCAAATAAATGTGCAAGACTGCAGTCTACCTTTGGCGTCTAGTACACATAATTATTTTGTATATTCTCCTATCGTCAGACTTTACCGGCTCGGAAACGAGGATGGAGAAATGTATATTTTTTGTTTTCCATTGTCAGTTTTCAAAATTTAAAATTCAGACTGACTTTTTGGATTTGATTTACCTGCACTCATATATAGTAAATAATACCAACTGTTTACTAAATTTTTTGCCTAAAACAGTTATGATTTTTGAAAACATTTAATTGCATACCTACTTACTTTTATGTAGTATTTTATCTTTGTTTATGTATATCCTTAAAGCATTATATAATTCGATACTTCAAAAAAAATAAAAAAATTGGATACGTATCTATTAGTTCTACATATTAACTTTAGTAATGAAACGTTTGAATTATCATATTGTACCTATCATGTAAGCCCTCTGTTCAACGAACAAACTAAATGGTAATTACATTTAAAAATATATATATAAATAAAGTGCTAAAAAGTATACCTTTATCTAAATCCGATTAACGTTAATTTAATAATTTTAGAAAAAGGTCTACTATTTACGTGTTTGTACCTAAGTATATAATTTTTTTCTTCGTAATAAATTCAAATGTAAAATTGGTAACATTTTTATTTTTCTCACTGTCGTGTATTTCAAAATGGTTACAAGTTTCCATTGGCAGGTTTATCGGGTAGTATTAAAGAATAATGGGTTAATAAAAATAAGGGTTGTTTATTATCTGAGACACAATTAGGGCTTCGGGTACCGGCTTAATAGCATCGGAGACAAATGAACAGGGTTACAGCGTAGCATTTCCCGAAATAGCAGCCTTATTTGTCCTTCGGAGGATTTATTTTATTTCTCTTAATAAGACGGACCGCGGGGATACAGTCGGGCGTCGGGACGGCGAAAAAGCGTCGTTTATTGCGTTAGGAGAGGCGGCGCGGTCAGTAATTGCGTTACATCCAATAAATTCGAGTTCCGCTCGAACCCTGACGGAACTTCCGACCGACTACAGCCGGAAGCGAAAATCGAAAGGAAGCTTCGCCCAAGCGACAGCTTTATAAATAAGTCTGTCACTTTATGACCAAAAAGCTTTTCTTTAACAATCTTCAAGGAAAGAAAATTGTGCTAACCTAAAATCAACAAAAAGCAGGTTTATAACATTTGGATGAAATTTTGTCAAATTATAAACGAAAACCTAAAATTTGTATAAACATTATTGAATAAAATGAAATCGTTGAAACAAGGAGAGTAAAATAATTATGAATTTTAAAATGGATATTTAAAACGATAAATTCGGTATTTAAACAGAAGTTGAAAACCGTTTGAGAAGAAAATATTTTATTCTATACGTTTAAATATTTGGAAATATAGTAAAATCAAAATCATTTTTTGAAAATACTCGCGGTTTGATTATGGATTACAATTGCCATGAGAAAAATTGTATTATTTATTTTTAAATTACATCTACCAATATAACCTAAAATATGTAAAAATTCTTATTAATTAATAATGTAAAATCAGTTCATTTTTGATTTGATAGAAAACATAATCTAATAAATATATACCCGGCAGTTGCTCTTATTCAGAGACAAAAACTAAGGTGAGAAAAGTATATTCTACTGCCATTACCTTCAGATGTAGAATAAACTTTCCTAATCACATGTGCAGCTAATAACTTAAAGGTGAGAACAGTAAAATATACTTTCCTAACCTTAAGTTTTGTTTGTGAATACGAGAAAATGTATTTATTAGACAGATTACACCACGTTTGGAAGAAATCTAGAAAAATACTTGGCAAAAATGTTCGTCATAAAACGTAATACTTGACTATGGGGCGGATTATATAGTTATTTAATAAGTATGCATAGTGAAATTTTTATGTGACAGAAAGAGTAAATGTGATAAAAATAAGTTTAAATACTAAATGATTTAAATTTGGCAATGTTTACTCTGTTGTCTGAAAAAACGTTTATATATTTTACCATCGATGTGTTCCATATTCGATCTATTTTATATACCAACAGATTCTCACTGCCACACGCATCATTTGAAGTTCTTTTTCAAGTAAAGAAAACAAAAGTGAAGAAAAATATCCCTTTTCACGAAAGAAAAAGTTTTGTCATTTGTTAACACATTTTCCGCACCCATAAACATATGAAAAATATCACCAGGGTAGAGAAATAGCCGCGGGGAAGAAATATAGAAATACAAAAGGTAGTTTAGGAAGGGGGTCGAAAATATCGGAAGAAGACTACAGATGTGTAAGTTATTGGAGAAAAAAAAAACAAAACAACGTAGGTATTGTAAATATACATATTTAATGTAATTTTGAATTCGTTTTTAAAATTTATAAATGATTTAAAACAAACATTTTCGTTCTTAAAATATTCTTTAATATTTCAATTTGAGTCTATTTTCCTAGTTGCGGGAAAGCGAGATTAAAACATAGCACCTCCTGCCATTTTAATAATTAGGTATATATTAGGTTTTCAAAACCAACATTCACAGGTGTTTCGCTCTGCAAATTTTATTTTACTTCGAGTGACGACTGTTTTGCCTAACAAGGGCACTATCAAAAACAATTATACACTGTTAAGTTACTTTAATACTCTACTCAAAATTATTTATCTTTTACGACGTAATAATAAACCATAAGGTAGGTTTCATACACAAATATGGATGGAACTCTTCATAAGATGTCCATCTTCAACTATTTGTTAGATTTGGTGGGGTCATGTCTTTCTCAGTGTTTCTCGTTTTTTGCATCCATCAACATCAAAATAAATCATGTTTTTGAATATTTGGGTTTCTTTTTATTTTAAAAATCAACTCGCCAATATCAAAATACTACACTCGTATTTTTTGTAACAGCAAGATGTCACGAGGAATAAAAATCCAAAGTAAATACAAATGTGACATTATTGTGCGTATTTCTAGTCCGAGGTTTGAACATAACAAACAGTGGAGTTAGTTGCCGTTATAAGGGGGCGGTTTCCTGAGGGTTAAAAGGGTGGTTTTCACCTAAATTTGACTTATGCATACATTGAAAAAGTTTGTATCGGCGAATTGTTACAATTGACAATATTTTATTCAATATTTATAACGTTCTGGACGTCGACTGCTGACTGTTCAATGGCAGTTTATGTCAGAACTACGGGACGCAAAACTGACTCAGCAGGACGTACAAGAGCTGGCAGCTGATAGAGATGCACGGAGGCTCTTGGAATGGAATGATGATATGGTGGTTTAATAATATTTATATTTTTTATTTCATTAAAATGGAAAGAGAAGACATAAAAAAATATCCCCTGGCTTTTAATTGGCTGATATATTTGGATTTTACGCGGTGTGTCAAAATTGTTGTGAAATAAAATATTTAGTTTCTAATTTAACGTTATTTTGTGTCCGGGTGGATAAATAATAGAGGTCTGCGTGTGAAATGGAACCAAAAACCCGGATGAGTGTTTTCAACTCGACGGTTGCTCTCAGGTAAAATTCCTGAAAAGGGAAATCGAGTGGAGATAATAACCGCCTCGTTGTGTAGTGATTAATTTATTTGTCTATCATGTCACTGGTTTGGCTTCTGGTAGAGAGGCCGTAAAATATTTCACTGTCCCTTAACAAGCAAGTATTACTGATCACCTTACTTTTCGTTTTCTACAAATATTAGGTGTTATGTGTCCATTTTTTCAAAATTTAAAAATGACCGTCAAAAGTAAAACAAATCAGTAAAGGTTATACTTCATTCGAAAGAATTTTTTTTGCTCTATAAGATGTAGTGTTTGCTTTTATATTGCATAGGTATGTATATTATTATATTTGATTATAAGCCTTCAAAATGGAATGTCAAGTAGACCAAAGTTGGAATTTTCAACACCGCTTCTGTTAACGTTCAATCAAGGGTAAAAAGCTGCCAAAGCTGCTCGCGATTTTTGCACGGTGAACGGTGAAGATGCAACGAATTATTGACTAGTTTGTTGTAATTGTAATTGTAATTTGTATTTGTTGGCGGCCTCCGTGGTGTAGTGGTCAAGACGCTTGATTCACACTCGGAAGGTTCCGGGTTAGATTCCCGGTGAGAACACAAAAAATGAAATGTGATTTTTCTCAAGCCTGGATATTCTGTGATGTAATTCACCACTATAATTGGGCCTCCTGGTCTGTTGTTGTGCAAAAATAAAAAAATAAAAATATTGAAATAGAATACATTATTGGTAAATTTGATGTATTTTTTTTTTTGTATCTTCTCATTCTCTTCACTTGGAAAAAAAACGGATACAACTTATGTAAACGCCTAATATATATTTATTTATTTTATTTCTTCTTCTTCTTCTAGTGCCTTGCCGGGTCCCCCCAACGTTGGCGATCACTACAACGAATGCATATGTATCTGTCACGCGCTAATTTTACATTTCGCAGCCGGGTCGACTGCTTATTGATGTAATTGCTGTAGTGATTCTTGCCTAGGAAAAGATGACCAAATTGGTTTTCCCTTGCCTTCTCTTCTTCATTTTATTAACCAACATAAATTTTATATTTATTAAGACACAAGTCCAAACTCCATGGAACCAGAGTCCTGTGTTGAGTTAGGACGAATATACGAGTTTGTATAAAACTTTAACATTCAATATCACCATATATACTACGTGTAACAAAAACATCATTAAAAAAATATATGGCACATCAAATATAAAAATGAACATGAAATAAAAAAACATTATTTATTATTTAAATTATTTACACTACACGCGTCTAAATAGAACAGATTTATTCAATTAAGTGTTGGAATGGGAGTAGATATTAAAAATTGGTTTTTATTCGAGACATTTCACGATTGTCTTGCTAATACAACATTGTTGTCACCATTTTTTGGCAAAAAAAAAATTTCACTAATTTTTTTGTCCGGTATTTTATATTAAATCCCTACTTAACATAAATAGCCGCAAAACAATTCGAGTGTCCATCCATCTGGGAGAAGGTTGAGGGGGAGTACCCTTTACTGTTCTGAAGGGTAGTTAATGTCATGACCTCCAGGACTATTTGTCACCCTCAACCCCCATGGTCCATAAAGTCACAGTCTGAGACGCTACAAGAGTGTGACATCTCAGGATAGTGAATTAAAACTACAAGAGGCAGGGCCGAAATGTATCTAGCGAAAAGAGATACGATACAATCTTTAAAAAAAGAAATTTTAAATCAATTACGAATTTTTTGTAATCTTTACGTTGAAAACTGCACGCAGTCAAAATATTTTATACACTATGGCAAGATTTAAAAAATATTTATATGGCAAAGAAACGTAGAATTAGCAGAGTAAAGGACTCCAGATCAGGTCGAGATTTAAATTTTCCTTCTTTTAAAAAACACGCACTATCCTGGATTCAAACTAAAGATATTAACTCTCTTATTTTATGATATATTTTGTTGCTATTTAATACTAAAGAATATTTTTATGTTTTTTTAAATAATATTTTTTATTTTCTTTATTAATTACCATAAATTAAAAAAAAGCACCTTATAATCTTTTGCGGTATATTTTCTTTTCTTTTCTTATATTATACCTGTTTATTTATTATACGAGAAAACATTCATAAACATTTCTTGTATACCCACAAACAGGCCATGCCTTTGAAGGATTTTTTGTTTACTATTTTTACTGTTATTTTGTATTTCATTGCTATGTAATTACACTTTATTTTTCGATACTCTGTTTTACCTCTTACGTTTATTGTGAAAAAAAATAATCCCACCCTATCAAAAGTGATTTACATTTTCTTATATGGTTGTCTACGACTACAAGGAAACAGTCCCAAAGTCAAAATATTATCGTAAAAATTTTAATATAATGATATCGATGTATGGCAGGGTTACGAATGATGAAATTGGCCAAAAATGCAAATCAAACTAACACAGGCATGAATAAAAATATTATAAGGACCATTAAAATGATTTGGTTATGTGGCATGAATGGATGATACCATTATATATATATGGTAAGGACAAATTGTAACATTGGACGAGGATGGCCAAGATAGAAGTGGCATGATAAAAAAAAAAATCAGTGTGGTCATGTCATAAATGACTTAAATTATGTAAATTACTGATCTTCAATTCGTTTTTTGATCAAAAAAATACTATAATGTAGAAAGAATGCACGGAGAAATTGGCTTACTCACATTATAGCAGCAAATAAAATATTATGTAGCCATTTTTATACTACAAAATAATTAAGGGGAAGAATAAAACAATAAATATAATAAAAATTGACCAACAATGTCATAAATATAAAAAAAATGATAAAAAAAGATAATATTACCAATGAGGAGAAAAAAAGAATCTCAAAACTCTTTGTACAAGGGATTAAAGCTGTTCAATGAGTTACCTCAAGAAATAAAATAAATTTAAATAATTGAACTATTTAAAATTAATTTGAAAATATGTTCTTGAAAAATTTTGATAATTTTTTTAAATGTTAATGAAAGTTTATTTAAGTTCTTTAGATGTTATGAAACTTTTTAATATAGCATAAATAAACAAAATGTCAAGAGTCAAAAGTAATGAATAAAATATGTTTGAATGGAGAAGAAACTAAGAATTCATGATTATTGGAATTTTACCTTTTTTGCCCTAGATAAATTACTTGTTGAAAGTCTGAAGCATGATACTACTCATTTCGTTTTTATTGATCAAATCGCCAAGATAGTTAGATAAACAATGTATTACTCTATGCATCACTAGGTGCGGATAGGAGAATGATAATATTTCGTCAATCGTGACAAAATTGTTGTACTAATTAAATAAATACCTCCGTTGAAGATAATTAAAACGTAAAATATTAAAAATGCTCTCCGTCAAATAGTTTTCTGAAGTCGTTTTAGTCTGTTTTGTGTTAGCTACTTGAATTTAAACTGACTTTTGTGATGTGTACCGGAAGTTGGATACGATGTGAGAATGCACAGTAGTACTTCCGACTTCCGGACGTCGGCGTCGCGACGCTACCCTTTCCGATTATTTGTGAAAAATGGCTTGAACAGTGATGCTCAACAGTTCTTAAATTGCATTATTTATATTTTAATACCAATTGAAAGCGTTCATCGAAAATATTTAAATAACAATTTTTTTACTTGAAAAGTTTCATTATTCGTAAAATACAGAACTTAGAAATAAAATAAACATTTCTTTATACGAACCTAATGGTGAATTTGGCACTTCATCAGGAGACCAATCGCAGTGGCTTTTGTGAACCTAAAGATCACTAGATATCATAATCATGATTTTAACTTTGCTACACCGTGTATTATTAAATCACTGCTCTATATTATATTTTTTGACATTAATAAATTTTTACCATGTATTTTGTGTACTGGTCAGTCATTTTTACACACTAAAAAAACGTAAACATTCCTGAGAATCAAACCCAGAACCTTACGCATGGTAAAATGACGCGCTAATTAATACACCATACTTGATAGGTTTATTCTGGATATTTATTTAACAGCAGCCATAAGCAAAAACAGTAATCCAGGGTTCCTGTTCTTTCCTACACACAGAATAGGTATTCTTCAATCTGCCTAGACATATTATTTATATTCTATTTATCTTTACATTCAGTTTATTTCCAATAAATTTGTTTTTATCTAATTTTAATTTCATGTTTACAAGTTATTGTATCACTATTTTAAATAACTCGTTTACTCTGTAAAAAATGTGAAAAATGTTACGGCGTTGCAACAAAATAAAATAAAATATATGGAGAACCACTGTATGGGCAATAGAGAATCACATGACCGGATATGGAGAAGGCTTCTCTTCCACCCTTCCTGCCATCAGTTTGCGGTCATTATTTAGATTTATGGTCCATGAACACAGCGCAGCCTCTTATTTGAGGTCACTTATCCAGACATGATTTTTAAAAGGATTTTTGCCATGGTCACTTGAAAGATTTGCATGAGGGTTGTCAAAATTAAAAAATAAGTTTTTAAAATATCATCTCATTTGAAATTCCATTATAACAGATGAAAAAAAATTAAGATAAAGATACGTTATAAATACTAATACTCCGACAGTATGTATATGTTTAATTTACTAAATAGCTTAACTAATGTACCATCGTTACTGAAACAAGTAGCATTCATTTGTTCCTTAACAAGCACAGCACAAACTATGGCTTGCATGCACCAATGTCCTGATTGTATCGCATTGTAAACTCGAGAAAAGATATGGATTTTTTCGGTGCAAGATTTAAACATTTACTAAAATCTTGTCTTGGGGTAGTTATTATGATCAAAACTCTTGTCCTAGCTTTAGTTGTATTTTATTTTAATTGAACTTGTATGTATTATGAGGAAATGTGTTTGGTATTGTTGAATAAACTGAATTAATTAGTTAATATAATACATAACAAATCTAAATAATTATTCTTTGATTAAACAAATCAAATTTGAACTTTAAACCTTTTGTTTTAACCCATCATAAAGTAAAACAAATATTAATAAAACTATAGTAAAATAAATAAAACAACTTTGTTTTTAACCACTAATTTTTATTTTTTATCGACCGGTTTCAAAGCAAACAAGCTTCTTCGTCAAGGTTTACGTAACTAATGAATTGATTACTTTTTATTTTATTTCTATCATGTTCACTAAATACTACACGTGGACCCAATAAATCAAGTGGTTTTTTCTTACACCGGTGGTAATTTGATATCATTATTTTCAAAGTAAGCCAGGAGAGGACAAAAAGAAATATTGTTTATTTGGTTATTAATTATTGTTTTCTTATTATGAATCGCTTTTTTAATTTCTAAGATTTCTAAGTTGTCTAATTTTAATATTTTATTTTCAACATGAAGTACTTTTAATCCAGTGTCTTTATTGAAGTTATGATTATTTTCTTTCAGATGATTTGCGAATTCAGAAAAATAATTATTATTTAAGCATCTTAAGTGTTCTTTTAATCTAATAATAATTATTAAATTATTTTTTTTGATTATTAATATTTCACCTTCATCAGTAAAGATTTCAGCTATTTTATTCCCGAAAAGTCAACATATCGTCGCTTCAATATGTTTTTGTCCAACAGATCAAAACACGAATCAACAGAAATAGAGCTTTAAAGTTTTTTTTACGAAATAGGCATAAATAATGACCACAGCGTAAGACGAAATTCGTTAAAAACATTAAAAATAATAATAAAAAATTTAAAAAAAAAATTTTACGAATAAAATCTGTCTGGAACTTCTGTACACTTAACTCAATTTCGTCAAAAATGGTATGTTGGACAAAAACGAACTAAAGCGACGACATAAGTACTTAAACCAGTCTACGACAGGTCATAAGGCCCAGACTTCCATACTCTCCTTTCAAAAATGATTTCTATTTATATTAATATGTTTCAATTTAAATATAGATTGGTTTCTGCTTTTAATACACATTCTAATTTTCGATTCTCTGCGATTGCGGATTAATTTTTCGAATGTTTTTGTATTACGCCGTACAAAAGGATATGAAACATTGATGGGGTATGTTGGAAACAACTCGGTATCAATCAGTTGATGCAATACGAATTGGTGACTTATCTGTCCACCCTCGACTAAACAGCCATTTATATGGTAATTCGCAGTCAATTGGCTACTTGCTCTGTTCGATATACATCTCGTATTAATGGCGAATCGTAAAAGCCAGAATCGAGTTACTTACTTCTATCTCCGGAGCTTGTGGACCCAAAATATTGCAAATGTTATGGGAAATATTACGAGACTAAGTGCTTCTCATTTCGGGAGATATTTTGGAAATGCGCCTTCTAGATTATTCCAGGTTTACTTCGCATCAGAAAAAAAACAATTATTTAAGCACATTTGTATCGACGCGACAGTCCAACCAAATATAACAAAACGTTTTATTTTATTCAGGAAAAAACACCGTACCAATTATCGTTTTAAAGTTTTGAGGTCCGAGTCAATTATTACGCAAAGCTAAGATGAGCATTATCGACAAAATTAAGAAAAGGATGAGAAATTTTACCCCTAAGGAAACTTGGATACAAACATGTTTTTCTTACGCGCGTTATGCAAAATATGGCATATGGCAAAGTTTCTTGGAAATGTACGAAAAAAATATTTTAGTAAAAACGAATTTCTTCGACCGACGTCACTAGTTCATATGAATCAACCAATGACAAGAGAGATGTGTAAGATATCCAGTTGAAAGGTTTGACCGACAACAAACCAATCGGTAGAACTGACCGAGAAGAAGCGGAAGAGAACTTGAAACGTCACGCGCGGATTAATTTCAGAAACAAGAAACTTTTAAAAATCATAGCGCTGATAATTCGGTACATAAAAAAAGTTTAAAATATTTTTGCGGCTTAGTTTAGTGGCAATGGGTAGAACATGTGGAAAGACAAGACCCTACAAGATGGACTAGTAAAATTTTAAGATGGAGATCTTGGAAGAATGAGCAAGGCGTCGGAAGACCTCAAAAAAGATGGTCTGACGACATAGCTGCTGTGGGGGGTATAAATTGACTGCTAGCAGCAACCGACCGAAAAAATGTAATGACATGGAAGAGGCCTATATTCAGCAGTGGAGGACAGAAGGTTGAAGAAGAAGAAGAGGAAATTTAAAAGTCAGATTTCAAAAATTAAAAATGCCACTGAACTTCCTCATTCTGTTTTTGTTTGAACATGTAGAGCGAATGGACGGCGAAAGAAGGGCTAAACAATTTTAATTGCAAATGTTGATAAACGCGGAAAATGAGAGACATGATATGACAAAATATAACAAATACTTGGATGGGTATATCAAAAGAAGGAATAATCAGCGCGTGTGCATGAGAAGATTTATGAATGTAAAATAGTGAAGTCATTATTTAAAGACAGAATAAAAAGGCGTTCTATCATTTCTGCCTACCCCCATGGAGAAACGGCGTGATGGTTTGTTTGTTTGCAGAAAAAAAACAACATCCGAATTATCTTTTTTTTTAACTCTGAGGTCCCAAACACTAGCTGTAATCATAACACTTTCGGTGTTTTGATTTTAGTATCATTAAATATAAAGAAATATTACTTACAACTTATCTTATTATAACAAAACGCATAACGTTTTTCGCAAATGCTGCTGATTTTTTATTTGAATGAACGACTTTCTACAGCCAAAAATTCAAAATATGTTCATGTTTGTCTGTTATGTGAAAAAGTTCATACAAAAAATATAATATTATTAAACGCATATAAAATATACACTCAATCATCCGAATGGTTTTTTTACGAGTTTAATAAATTTATGTGATTTCAAATATCATATTTATGTTAAATACTAGCACGAATCAATTTTTAAGCTTTTCGGTTTACTAAAAAAAATTGTTTTCATTATTATTGTAACCTCTACATGAAATTTAAATATAAACCTGATCAATTTCATCAATCTGTGGAAAAACGTTAGTAGAATCAAGTACATTAAAGATCTTTTTTATGTAAATAATGATGCATATAAAGATGTAGATTATTGTCAACTCGTATCTTAAAATATCTCCCAAAAAACAGATTATTTAAACCTATTTAGAATAATAAAATAAATATAATAATCTAAATAACATAAATAAATAACTAAATAACAAAAATAACGTTACTAACCTAATACTATGTTCCTTGGATGAAAAACCTATTTGATTTTCACATAGTAGTTGACAAGATATAGATACATGTTTTAAAATAAAAAAATATTTCCTTTGATGATCATTCGGACGTCTTCGTTTTTCATGAAATTTAAGGGGCTATTTTTATATATTACATCGATAATGGTAAAAAAAAAATAATTATAAAATAAATTTATTTTGATGTTGTAAGCTAGGTACCATAAAAACGCAAAAATTGAAGAATTTTTATTTTATAATAACGATTATCATTCTGACTAGATTTTAATAAACCTCGATTTAAACAAGAAACTTCGAAACAAAAAAAATATAGTACAAAAAAATCAAATTACTCTATTTTTATTTTATTTGATGATTTTAAGGCTGAATAATTGTTTTAATAATTGTTTTATTTGGATTTATCGGAAAAACATGGAATAAGATAAAAATCAAAGAAATATTATTTTACATTCAATATAATCCCGGTTTTAATATTTAACTGTTTGTTAAAATAAATTAATACTTAAAATGCATCTAACCTTTTCTCTTCATGTAAATTCCTGAGTCGTGCAGCATTTTCAGTACATTTGTTCTATTTTCTTGTAGTGTCACATTATTTCTATAAATATTGCATAGAGCTTCAAGCGTCATAAATGTCATAAATTCACTCGTCATTTATAAATTGTTCATAATAACACAACGAAATTAACACAAAAATGTCCAAACATCAAGTTCGAAAATTGAATCCGAAAAACAACACAGAAATGCAATTATTTGAAAAGGTTTGACTTATAAGTTCAAATTTTAAAAGTTAGTTCGAAACGAAATTTGATCGCACTCGGAGATTCAGACTTGATTGTTTTTTCTCAAGATTTTTGACTGGGTTGGTCTTTGGCTGTCCAGGAGATCCTGTCTACCTCAAGGCCGGTCCACGACTGAGGGATGTTCCGTATATTTTGGCCGACAAAATCAAACAATACTCTTCCCGGTTCGCGATTATAAAATAAAAAAAGGGACCTCAGGTATCAATTCATACCCCGGGCGACCGACCCCACAAAGCCCCGACCCTCGCGGACCTGGAGCTAAGGACCCCCGAATTCAGGACTTTCGGCGTATCTGGTGAGCTAATTTATTCCGGGCGTCCTATCTTACTTCTCGCGGGGATAGGCGCGTTGAATTGGCCGTTTTTTTACGCACTTTTTTGTTCGCATTTCAAACTGTAAGACGAATCTTATAGTTGGATTTCTAATCAAACGTTTTAGAAATTTTAGAATAGATAAAGTCGAACATTAAAAACTAAGAATATTAATGAATTTAACACGAACAATAGAGTTTTCTTTAAGATTTGTTTTTTTTCATGTGATATGTATTTTTCAAAAAAAAATAATTTTTGAGCTATTAAATATTATTTTATTTTCTAAAAAACTAATGCTCATAAATGAATTACTCTGCCCGAAACTGCAAAAATAAAAGTCAGTTCATTTAAATCTGTTTTGTATAAAATTTTTTGATTGACTTCTTTCAACTCACTAAACTATGTACTGCCATATTCACAAAATCTTTTTAAAAAAAAATTTTTAACTATAAATCATGTTATGAAAAGTATGAACTACATTTCTAGGAGTTGCAACAACTCAATTCGGGACTTAAATTGTGTAACCATTATTTAAAAAAAAAACAAAGAAACAAAGAAAAACTAAATAAATCAAAATAATACGTATATAAACCATAAATATTTCTTACATAAGCAAAATCAATATTTAAAAAAATGCATTTAAAAACGGAGGACCTGGTCAATCTAGGACTAAGGGAGATAATGTCATTTACATAACATGCTACGCAGATGATGCTACTATAGTGGCAGTGGGATTTTCGATGATTGGAACATAATATATATCAGTAAGTAAAACAAAAAGTTTAATATTTTTTTATATTTAGTATTTAAAATCTCGAGCCACAGCGTCTGGAGCGCGCAGCGCTCTACAGTAAGCATGTCGATATATCACGCAGGTAAAGAGCGTAAAGGCAGTAAAAATTATAGCCCCTAAAAAATATTTTAATTACAAGTACTTTACTAGTCTTAAAATAGTACAAACATAATACATGAATGTCCTTACATTAACTTATATCTAATAATCATTAAAATATATACTAATTATTCACATTTCTAAACAATAAATGTACACTTGAAAGCTATCACGAAAAATTTTGCAGAGATCAAAACATTTTTAACAGATTCAGTTTACAATCAAATTCAGTCAAAACATTTAAAACAAATTCAGTTTTCAATCAAATTCAGTCTTTGTAATCTTTAATGCTTCGAATATTTATAAATATGAGTTAGATTACCGTCAATTAAGCTAAGTAAAACAATATGATTAAATACTCATGAAGATTTAAAATACCAATCATTTAGATTATGAAAATCATGTATGAATAATCAAGTAAACGTTTCGTTTGTTATTACAATACCATACTTCAAGTGACGCCCTATCAAACAATACTAGTTACCCCTCATTTTCTGATTTCCTTAGTGCATTATTCTGGGTACAGATGTCATTTTTTTGGCACCCGGTACAACGGATATTACGTTCATTTTCGCATCCATAATTTACTTGCACAAATATGATTTCCTTTGTATGGGGTGGGTAGAAACTTCGCTTCCGATACCTATTTGCTGCATTACTGGTAGACTCATAATTGAATAAAACGCCGAATAATATAAATATGCGGTCCGGCCAATCAATACAATAGATTATTTATATTTTTATCTGGAAATCGTGGTATTTTGGGACGCTTTGTTGCACATCGAATTGTGTGAGATTGATCGGTTTTATGTTTCAGTGAGATCGGCACAAAAGATCCGAACGCACGTAATACCCCAATAATAATCATAAAAATCTTAACTATTAAAATAATAATGAAACACGAATGAACATATTATTTTCCGTAAGTTATACCTAAGTACATAAAAACACATTTTTTTATTAAATTGGGTTGTAGTCCTGTAGCTAGTGTCCATGACTCACGGATCAGAGGTCCGAGGTTTGAACCCCCTCTACCCCAACATGATTTCCATTTTTTAATAGTCAGTTAAATTCAGTTCGTTAAAAACAGCTTCTTAAATTTAACTATTTGTTTGTTTAAAATGATTGAATTTAAAAATTCAATTAAAACAACTATCTACTTATTCAATTTATTTGATTGCATTTACAAATTAAATGACGCACAAGTGTACATACACCAAAAATTTAATTTTGAATTTAAATACGTAATTGTAATCTCATGTTTTTTTCCTATATTGGTATGTCTACATTTTTATAATTTATTTGTGCTTTATTAAGTTGGTTCATAAAACCTTAAGAACTAATAGAAACTTTTATTAACATAACTATTTCTTTAAAAATTTCTCAAGAACAAATTTTTTAAAATAATTCAATTCCTTCTCTTTCTTTTATCTCTTGGTGTAACTCATTGTACAGCTTCAATCCCTTGTTCAATGAGTTTTGAGATTCTGTTTTTTTCCTCAATGGTAATATTATATTTTTTTATCCCTTGTTTCATATGTATGACATTGTTGGACAAATTTTATAATTTTTTATATTTTATTCATCCCTTTAATTATTTTAGGAATAAAAATAGCTACATTATATTTATTATTAATCTGCGAACTTTCAGCCATTTCGAACTTTCAGACAAACTAGTAAGACGTGTTTTGGTGTGATCGGAAAATTCTTAAGATTATTCCAGGGACTAAAAAACCAGACCGCATTGATGCTCCTAGCTACCGTATTCACCGGACTAGGCTCTAAGAAATTTTTCCTGTTCCCAAAGATGGAAGTCCAATCGTTGGTGGTACTGAAGCCAATTGAACGTTTTTTATCAAACTGTATACTTCTCTGTTCCTTTTTTGAACTTTTTATTGTAAATAATGCAATAATAAAAGGTAATTTTGTGTGTCCTCCTTCAATCAAATTTATGGGCACTTCTATTCGAGCGTCAAATTCGGTTTCAAACCTTGGTGTAATCCTTGAAAGAAATTTATCTTACACTTCCCATGCTAGGAAAGCCGTAAATTTGGGAAAGATGGCTTTCCACAAAGTTGCACGCTTGGCCAGAGCCAGCTGGGGATTGTCTTTTGAAACTTCAACGGTCTATTATAAATCCATTTTCCTAGGTATCGTTTGCTATGCAGCTGGCTGTTGGGCACACCGATGTGAGTTGCAATATTTCAGGCGAATTATTTTAAGCGGACAAAGGCAACCTCTTCTGGCTCTTTCTAGAGCATATAGGACATGCTCAACGGATGCACTCCCGGTTCTAACGGGCTTGTTTCCTTTAGATCTGGAGGTTCAGCGACGATCTGCAAATTTCCACCTAAAAAGAAGGCGTTCCTCTGTTATTGGTGGCGTCCGTCTACTCCCAACTGAACGAATGTCTCAATCAAATATTAAAAAAATGACTTTAAATGCTCTTCTTAATGCTTGGCAATCGCGATGGGAATCTTCCTCTTCAGGGAGGGTTACCTTTCTTTTTTTTCCTTCGATCCGTCAGCGCCTAGAATCTTCTTGGGTTATCCCCGATCACTGGACTACGCAGTTTTTATCAGGTCATGGTAAATTTAATCAAAAATTATTTGTTTTTAATATTGTTGACTCTCCTTCGTGCTGCTGCGGATATCCTAACCAATCTTCTGAACACATCCTGTGGTCTTGTCCCTTTCCCCTTCTTTATGATTACCGAATGGAGCTTCTCGCTACTATCCGTGGCCCTGTTATAGGTCCTGTCGGATATACAGATCTGGTGGCTTCTAAAAAGAATTTCAAAGCTTTTAAAAAGTTTTGTAATCATTTCGGCGAATTGATCATGTCCAATCAATTTAATCCCAGTCAGTGAAGAATTCACTTCCCTCTCTTCTCAATCCAATGAAGTACATATTATGTACTTCTGGATTACTTTCTTTCAGCACAAAGATGCTAAGGCTACCAGATTTCAGAGAGCTCCTTCGGGCAGCTTTTCTCGTTTGACAACGAGCAAATTTTCCGTGTATGTGGGCACCGCCAAGGAGACTTATGTCCTCAGATGCGGTGTGCGGTATGTGGTGGGTAAGCTGTAAATAATGCATTTTTCTTTAAGGTACAAATGATGGCAATTTTCTACGTAGCGTCACGTCTCATGAAACAATAAGGGTGAGGAAGGCATTTACCCACAAATTTAAGTGCCATGTCTTCTTCGCTGCAACGTGTCTATTGAATTATACGTCATTATTTAGATATAATAGAAATCAAATTGTTTTTACGTCGGATAACAATAACGGTTAATTATCGTAACAAAGGGTGTAATAACCTCTTGTTAGGAGATGCGTCCGTATTGTGACCGCACTCATCACATTATTCATAATGTGTGGAAAAACGGATAAGAACGGTAGGAAATGCGAGCACAATTGGTAAGAACAATGGACCAAAGCTATGGGAAAACTCCCATGCTCTTCTTCCGATCTTCGTGCCATTAATTGCCCCGTAAAAACTAGCCAGCTCGCTTTTACGACCAATGATTTCACATTTTTAATAACATTAGAATCAATTCATCTGACTACGTGGTTCACTAGAATTTCCACAACTGTATTATTCGATTAGTATCGCAACCGAATTATTAAATAATTTACAACTGAAATATTCGATTATTTCACAAAGTTGATGTGATAATGCATCGGGTTGTGGTCACGGGGCTAGTGTTGTGTATTAAGGATCAGAGGTCCAAGGTTCAAACCCCACACTACCTCAATTCGATTTCCATGTTCTATTAGTGAGTTATTGACAACTCATTGAAAATGGCCACCAAAACCGAAATATTTGAGTAAATTGTAAGAACGCAAATATTTTTATATAAAAAAGTGCAATATTCTACTACTTTAACAAACGTTTGTAAAAAGGCAAAAGAAGGGCGATAGAAAATGTGGAATTCTAGGTACCTCTGTGAGTGTGTTAGTCGATTCAAATAATTTATAAAGCTAACGATTGACTTATTGTTTTTGTTTCGGTCATAACCGATTATGAATCGGATTATGGTAATGAATTACTTAGTGATCTATTAATCAGTTATGAGCATCGCTATTTGTATGCATGTCAGATTGCCTGTATTTTTTTTCACATAGATTCCCAGGTGAGAAATTGCGGTTAAATGTACGACATAAGGTGTAAACGCATGCATAATGCACAATAACCAGAAAACTGTACGCCTGCCTCGTGGTGCAGTGATATGCATGTGTAAAGTGCATGCATTCAGTTAAATTCCTGACAGAAACAGAAAATAAGAAATCAAAAAAAATATTTGACTGACACTTGAACAAAAAAAATACTATTAAGCTCGATATATTCCTTTTAATAAGAAATTATCGTAGTAATGACATTACCCGTGCCGAAGACACCTAACAACATACTTAAAAAAAAAATAGATGTAAAAATAAACAAAGAAAACTTAATATATAGAGGAAAATAATATAATGTTTACACAGTTTAAGAACTACGTATTTATGTTTTTATTTAATATTTACATACACATATGTATATACCTACACTATATATATTATAAAACGCGCAATAAAAGAACAAAAACATAACATAAACTATAAGTTTGTGGTGCTGGTTATTCAATATTGGTTCGGGCGAATGAGACAATATATTTAACTTCTACCCAGCTCTACTACTACTACTACCACTAACATCACGCCACTTCTCTGTAGGAGTAGGCAGAGAGTATAGACCGCCACACACGTCTATCCTGGCATACATTTCTATATCATCTTCTACCACATTCATACATCTTGTCATACATGCCCTTCGGTTATGTCTGCTTTTGACATGACCAGACTCAAGATTTTGGTTTCTCTGATCATATCACCTCTTCCTTGGTCGTCTTCGTCCCACATTACCGTTAAGTTTTGCCATATATAAAAATTTTACCATTTTTTTATCGTTCATTCGTTCTACGTGACCAAACCATCTTAGCGACCCTTTCTTAATCATTTCAATTATACTGGACTCTGATTTTCACTCTTGCCTGATTTTATCATTCGTAACTCTATCATACATTGATTTCCCACACATTTGTCTAGGATATCGCATTTCAACCGCTCCATTTTTTAATAGCCTTTTTGAACATTTTCTCGTTAATAATTGTTTTAATGCACAGTGGAAGTAGGTTATAGATAAGCATAATAAGTATTAGTAAAATTTTAAAATATTTTTTAAAATTTATTCATATTTAATGCAACAGATGATAAAAAATGTGGAGGGAATATTGAAATCTAATCATTGTTTGTTTTATGCAATCACTCTACACGCTGTGCAACATTCGTCATTCTGCCTTTGCCAAATTCATAAATATTCTCCATCAATGCTGTAGTTTTAATTATGAAAAACTCCCAAGAACCTGATCCAGTACTAAGCTACAAACATTTGCTTATACTCAAAACATTGTTAAATAATATTTAATTAATCAAAAACTTTAAAAAAAAAAAGTTTATCACATTAAAATTGCATATTTATATTGTCGTAGTGACGGTAAGTAATAAAAAGATTTAAATGGAAATTTCGCCATAAAATGAACCCCACTCTATTTCGACTTTACAATAGGTTATTTTTAACTCGTTGAAAATACTCTCAAAATTGAAATACCTGGGTTAATTATAAGAAAGCAAATATTTTTTTTTTAAAGTTTGTAAATATATTTCATTGGGGTTTCATTTACCTAGCTATATAAATGTCGGAACTTTGTGTTTTTTAGAACTCATAAAATATTTGTTTTTTTTTTCCAAATAATCTTTTTGTGATAAAATTAACATAAAACAACTTTATTTTTAACCACTTGTTTTTAATTTTTTCTACCTACCGGTTTCAAAGCAACACAAATTTCTAATCAAGGCTTATTTAACTAATGAATTCTATTGTATTTTATTTTTACAGTGATAACTAAATACAGTGGCAACACTAGAACAAAGCTCCGTAATATGTAAATTAACAACAGAGAAAAAAAAAATTTAGAGAAGAGAATATAGAGGTCTCAGTATTTACAGGGCTTATGAAATGTCATTAGCTGGTTGAAGTGGCCACTTTACACACAATCCTGCCTATGTTTAAACATCCACATTTCCTCAACTCTTCCATCTGCCGACTTTCGTCAAGTAAAAGAGCTGAAACCTTTATTATGCGAGTGAAATTCATCCAGCTGAACCAATTCACCTACTAGGCAACGCCTGACAACAATTTTCAAATTTTTGTACTGCTTTTTTTACTAGTTAGTCAATTCAACAATGTTTTGTGTATGTCCAAATGCTTGCAGTCAGGCTGGATTTACTCCTTCGGGAGTTATAAGTAATGTTAAATTTAGTTATCACTCTTAAAATAAAATAGGAAAGAATTTATTAGTACACCATGTTAAAGTAGCTTGTGTAGCTTTGAAACCCGTCAGTAGAAGAAGAAATAAGTTATTAAAAACAAAGTTGTTTTAAATTATTTTGTTAAAATGAATAACTACAAAGTAAGAGCATCAAATATATTTTATAAATATTTTTGTGGATCAAATTTTTTTACCACGGCGATTAATTTTGAATATCTTCAATTTGTAATTTGTGAAAATCTATATTTTCTCTTCGACCCCGTTGCAAAGCTCTTTTTTTGGCCTATTCGTGAATTTGCCAGTGTTTAATTGAGCGTAATCAATTTGCTACGAAGAACACTAGATAAGCAATGAATAAATTAATAATCTGGAATAGTTCAATATTTAATCACATGAATTCAACTGACAATTGCTTGTTTAAAAGCGACTTTCCCGCGACATGACAGCGATATTTCTTCCGCATGCTCTCCATGTTGTAAAATTACCATTTTAAATCCAAAGAAAAATAATTCCTACGGCATTGAACTAAAAACCCCAGTATCTTTATAACAGGCAACATAATGGATGTTTCTGTGTGAGTGATGCGATATAACTTTTATTAGAGTAAAAAAAAGAGCATAATTTTTATTTAAATTATTTATTGATAATTCTTGATGGAATTCCATTGAAATGATGTAATAACTTATATTTTCATAGAAGTTATTAATTTAAAAATACTTGGTACACTTCCACTTATTTGTTTGACGAATTAGCGCTTCCATCCTCTAATGGGCATCTTCAGACTGGTTCATATTATACAGTGAAATGATAAATAATTTAAAACTAAATATTACCGTAAGTGTAGGTACATTTAAAAATAAGTTGAAAAATATACAAAACGCAATATTTCAATGGAACAGAGTGAGACAAATTATTGACACATGTGTTGGCGGTGTACAGTAAGAGAGGATTCTATTCTATGAAAAATATTTATTGTTTTATTACAATGTACAGGGTCCAACTAAGGGGGCTAAATAAGGGTGAGTTTTTGAATTCTATCAGCTGATTCATTGAAATTATTTATTTACAATATATTTATTTCTAAAATTTCAAATCTATCTAACTTTGGATCTTTATGTCCTACATGTATAATTTTATGTTATTTGATTCGTCAAAATTATGTTTTGACTAATTTAAATGTGATGCATAGTTTGATATACCATTATTTAATCTATGTGAAACTAAATGTTCTTTCAGTCTACATTTGATTGCTCTCCATATTTATTGATAAAAAATTTCTGTTATTGTGTTCCAAACAATGAAAATATATTTATTTTTTTTAAGAAATATTAGCGTTCTTATGATTAATCCAAATATTTAAATTTTGGTGGCCATTTTCAACGAGTTGTAAATAACTCACTATTGGAAAATGGAACTCAAGTTGGGGTAGAGTGGGAGTAGGGTTTTAACCTCGGACCTCTGGCCCGTGAGTCCGCAACACGATTTCGAAAAATATTTTTAAAAATGTCCACTGCCACTAGCAGTTACGTAGCGTATTCTGTCGATATAAATTTTGACTACTTTTCCCAACAAATCCACCATTATTTTCGAAATTCTGCGTGTTATATAAAATCCCAAAGCTTCGAGTGTTGATGGTTTGTTTTTTCATACTCTGGATTTAACGTAACCCAATAGAAAATAATCCAATGGTTTTAAATCACAGGATCGTGGAGGCCAATTAACAGAACCATTTCTGGAAATAATGTTGTCGAGAAACTTGTCACGCAGTAAATTCAAGCTTTTACGTTTTGCGAGTTGAACATTCATTTTTACATTCAATTTACACAAGTTGAAACCAGTATATGAAGTTAATTAATAATTGTATCAATTTTGTATTATTTATTTGATTTATTTTATTGACTACCTTCGCAGATCGAAATGTTTAAATTTACTGAACATTATAAAAATATTATTGGATAGGGTTTTTTTTGTTTTTTTTATCTGTTTATTTATACATTTTATCCTAAATTCAATTTTATGTTCACTTTACCCAGCTAACAAGGGCACATACTCCGTTCCAAGCTAGGCAATTATATTTTAATACTTTTTTTTAAAGGAATAACCGGCTAAGCCTCTATTTTAGAGGCTTGTCAGCAGGCGGGAAAAAGGGGATATGGAAGGAGGTAGTGAAAAATTCACCACAATACCCAGACTAATTGAGAAGAAAATTTTTCATGGATTTTTTTCTTGCAACTGGCGGGAATCGAACCCGCAACGCCAGTTTCACAGTCGGCCGTCAAACCAACTGCGCCACAATGCCTGTCATGAAACATGATAATAGTTTACAAGTTAAAAGAAAGCATAGACTTATAAAATGTAAACTTACTCGTATACACATATTGATACATATACATACACACATCCACATACACATAGACACATACACACATATACACATATTTATACATATATATATATATACACACACATGTACATAAACCCATGCGCACACACATACATAAAACATTGAAAATTTATTTAATATAATGCGAAACTTCATGCTTGGCATTTGTATTTTTTTTAAAAATTATTCCTTATTTTCATATTTTATTTTCAACATCCAGTAAGAATCTCCAACCCGCGGGATGCCTCAACCTTGCAAACAATATTTACTTAAGTTTATAATAATTACAAAATTTCAATTAACTAAATAAAAACGGCGTCACGAATCGAAGATCCGAGGTTCGAACCCCGCTCAAAGACCACTGGATTCTTATTTTCTGATTCTGAGTAATTTACAACTTGTTAAAAATGGCTGCCAAAATAGAAATATTTGAGTAAATCATAAAAATGCAAATAGGATTTTTTTTGTTAGTTAACTTATGAAAATACTTTAAAAAAATATTCAGAGTATGTTTTAGATGTATGCAATGCGATAATCTCTGTGAGAATTGTGATGGTCATTAATTATAAGCTAACTTGAACTGGTCATACAAAAACAACTTACAACTAGAGTACATAAATAGAACATGAAGTATATTGTTTGTCTACTCGAATAATTAATATGGGGAAGCAAACTTAGGGCTGTACTTACTTAAAAAGCGCAGACATTATTATTAAGACTATGGTTAAAAATTTCCAATCAATAGTACTATCAAATACATTTTTTTTTAAATGGTACATACTTAATCCTTTTACATAGTAGAGTACAACAGTATTAAATTAAAACTGTTTTTCCATATTTTTCATTCTTAACTGCATTATCAAAATTCATAATAAACTTTAATTAAAACAAAAACAAATATTCTGATTCTGATTTCAAACATCAAATGTGCAAAAAAATTTTTTTCATTCTGCCTAGATATGAGTAAACAAACAACAAGCCATTAAGCCGTTTTCCCGTAAGAGAAGTCAGAGAGGATAGAACTCCACATCACTCTATATTTAAATACAGATCTCGTTTCCTCTACATTCATACATCTTCTCACGTAAGTATTTGTTGGATTTGGTCTTGCCATGTTTTTCTCGGTCTTCCTCTTTTTCTGCATATATCAACATTCGCATCGTAAATATTTTTAGCCGTTCTTTTGCTGTCCATTTGCTCTACATGTCCAAATCGACGCGGAGCTCTTTTCTTGGTCTTGTCGAAAATGCCTATCTTAGCCTTACATTATGTATGGATTACGTCATTTGTGCATCTATCGTACATTGTTTTACTAGCCATTCGTCTGAGAGATCGTATTTCGACAGCATTCAGCTCACTTTCATCCCTGTTTTTCCGAGTCCATACATCAGAGTCAGGACAAGGACTCTATTGTGAACTGCTAATTTTTCCTGTAATATGGCTATTAAGAAAAATAAAAAATAAACGAAACGAATTAAAAATAGAAAAGCCATTTTTCCTGGTGTAGAAATTCATGTATTTTATTTTACTGATTCTCAAATAGTTGATGTACGAGTATTAACATTTTTTAAATAACAATTTACGTTTTTATGATTTATAACATATTTTAAATAACTTACTATGGGAAAATGGGAATCATGCCGTGGCAGAGCGGGATTTAAACCCCGGACCTTAGATCTGTGAGTCCGCGACTCTTAACTACAAGACCATTATCATATAGGTTTCTATGTTTACCGGTTTCAAGAAGTCCGTCTCTTTGTCAGGACTGTAATTACACTGACATGCAAATCCTACTACGTATACGTTCACCATTTTACATGAACAAAAATATAAAACCAAACGTGCTTATAAAATAGATGATATTAGAAGGATGCACCTTAAATGACTAAATGAAAATGAACAAAGTGTTTTATTTCACAATATTTTTATATTTATATAATTATTCTAATAATAGAATTTGCACGAGGTTAACGCCAGAGTGCATGTTGGTGTTAGCTTCTTATTATATGTGTCCTACGTTGGTTTTGTTTTTTTTGTAATAGATATTGGATAGCCTCACATATTTATTGAACCAACCAGTCATTTCTCCATCTCAAATATAAAATAAAAAAATTACATCAAATCAGATCGGAAAGGCATAAAACAGTAATCAAACGCAAAATTTTGCAATTCAGCAGATAGCCTTAGCAGGGCAGTATGGTGAATGCTTAGTGGGATTTGCATGTTAGTGTAGTTGGTGTTTTGACGAAGAGATAAGTATGTCTTGAAAGAGGTCAATACCTATAGAACAGTCAGTAAGTAATTTTATAAGTAAAATATGAATTATTACAAAATTGGTATTCCATCAAAAATTGTCAATAAATAAGATAAATCGAAAAACACGTTCTTTGAAAATTACTTTTAAATGTCTGGATTCATTATTAATGTTGTCATCTTTTTATGAGCACGAAATATTAGTGTGCAATATACAGTATGAATGAAATCAGTATATTTTGAAGCAGGCTATGAATGAAATCGTTAGTATATTTAGAAGCGGGCTATGAAAAAGAAATTGTATAAAAACGTTAAGATGTTTAGAACTACGCTTTCTTTGTACGTATGTGAATTATAAATTGTAACCTGTACGTCGTATGGCACTTAAACAATGCGATCAAAACGTAAATGTTAATGATTAATTTTGAGTAATAAGTGTAGCATGTCCCTGCGTATTTGACACCTGACACACCATTGAAACACATAGGTATTTTAATCCTAGTATAGTAGTATTCAACCAGTGAATTATGTGCTGTTCACACACACATTAATACAGGTATCAATCATGAGCATCGTCACACCTGTACGGCGTTCCCACGCTCTACAAAATCCGCTCTATTGTGAAATTCGCAAAGAAAGACGGACAGAGAAATATAATGGCATTCGTTGTATTGATGAATCTTCAGAGACATTTATTTAGTTCAGTGCCGGATCATTTGAGCGAGCGGTCAGTTACCATGTAAAGGATTTATTTTATAGAAGGGTTGGTGGACGCAAAGTCTTTAAAGAGATATTATTATTTATTAGAGCGTGCAAATCAAGAAAACAGTCCTGTGTGCGTAAAAGAATCTTGAATGAGTGTTTTTGACTCGGTGGCGGCTCTCAGGTAAAAATCCTAAACAAGGAAATCGAGTGGAGAAAAGCACGCAAGCAAGGATTATTATAAATAAAAAAAAAGCACCCAGTGTTATCTAGCGTCTTAGGACGTATGGTATCAAATATGATGAATAATTTTGAAAAACGGATATAGTACCGACATAGAAAATTTCATTCTAATTCTTTCTCAAAAAAAAAAGGAATCGGTTCAGTTTTGGTGTGCCGAAAACCGGACAACGAAACGACGATTTAGTCGATTTCAGTAAGGCATAATCAGTTCGACGTGTAGTTATCTTTTTCATAGAGTATCGGGGAGGCATTTGCGAGTGAGTGTCAGCAAAAAAAATGTTCAAATACGTATTTATCAAAATTGTCTGGCTCTGAATATCCTCTTAATACTCATAATAATAAAATATCGTATTTCAATACAAAAATGTATAATATTGAAGATTCACTTACGTTGATACTCGAAATGATACCCGACATCAAATAATAAAAACTTTAAATTTACAAGAAAAAAAGATTATTGAATATGAACATATCAGATATAAATCAAGTTTTTCAGTTCAAAAATATTTTTGTTATTAAGAAAACCATTGCAAACAATAGCTTCAAACACCTTTCATCTGTTCTATAGTAAACTTTGTCTATTGTATCTCAGGATACCCACCATCGATCGATGGGGTACAAAGATAATAATCAGCTTCCTTTCGATCGCCATAATTTGGACCATGATAACAATGCTGACCATTCATGGGACCTGTCCTGGAAACCATAGTAAGGACCTGTCTATGAGAGGCAGCGGTCAAAAGGATTGGACTTTTCACACGTTTTGTCAAATGTTTTTGCAAACTGTCAAAAAGGGTCCTTTGTT
Organism: Micrasema longulum; assembly: GCF_059751315.1. Classification (NCBI taxonomy): domain Eukaryota; kingdom Metazoa; phylum Arthropoda; class Insecta; order Trichoptera; family Brachycentridae; genus Micrasema; species Micrasema longulum. Next base: position 419,408 of record NW_028277670.1, read on the forward strand.
GACCATTATTGGAAATGATCTACCGATTCCAATTCAAATTGTTTATAAAATCAGGTAGTAAACCCTTATTTGATGTAACTTATCACTGTCGGTACATCTTAAAGTAGTTTCAGTAATTTTTAAGTAATTAGGTCTAAAAAAATTACCCCAGCAGATTAGTTTTGCGTGAAGCTGTCACTAGTTTGGCTGTGGAAAATAACTACTGATTTACAAACCTCAATATTTTAACTACGATAACAAGTAGGTTCCTTTTTTATAAAATATTTTTGTGGTTTGATCATAATGCGGGCTTTTAATTTATTTTTAGAAAACCTACGAGTATATTGAATTGGAAAAACGACATTTTTTTATATTGCAATTCCCTGACGGTAAACATTTTAACGACTGTTTTTTTATGGGTAATAAGTTTTTTTTTTCAAAACTTAAAAATACGTTATTGTTTTTAAGCGCTCAAATACATATAATTCAAAATTATAAATTTAAAATCTCTACTAAATCTACGAGTATGTTCAGGAAACAAAGGGTTAACATATTATGACAACAGAAATGGAGAACATTAGGCTAATTTATACCCTGTGTAACATTCACCATTCTGATTATGTTTGAGCATTCACTTTTCTTTAATTCTTAAATCTGTTAATTTTTGTGATGTTAAGAACCTTCACAGATATAGGCGAGATTGACGTTCTATTATTTCACTACGTATGAACTATGGAAATAAAAATAAAAATATTTTTTAATTTTCTAACTTCTTCGACCTGTTGGTTTACAACAATGTTTGGAGTTTCTCCAAATGTCGGGAAACAAGGGCTGGATTCCACCCCCTACGGATTGAAAAAGTTACAACTGAGATGGAGCTACAACCGAATTTAATATAGAGAACTTGCAAATCTAGTCATTTACAGGGATCTCTCATTCGCTGGTTTATGCGGTCGAAAAAATCTTAAGGGAATCAATTAAGTTCACCTATCTCGATAATTAAATTTAGTAAATAAATTAATGTCAACAACAAACATATTTAATATGTTTATATTTTTAATTTATTTCTTGTAGAATATTTTTATCTAGCTTACACATAACATATCATTGTTTCAGCAAAACCGAGGCTTGTCCCAGAGATTACATAACATTTTTTCTCGTTTTGATTTCTTTGGTTTGCTTTTTATGTTATGTACATTGATTTTCAATTTTAGTAAAAGAAGAAAAAGTTTATAAACACACAATAAACACCGATTCTCTTTCAATAAGATTTTTATGATCATTTTGTCTAAGTATTGTGTAAATATGATAAATATAGTTGGTTCTGCGATGTTTTATGTTAATTATTATTATTATCAAAGCATTTAATGTTATTTCTTGTATTTAGTAGTGAAATAATAAATTATTTTAATTTACTTTAAATTTTGTTGTTGTTAATTACTTAAGCTTAACACGGGCACAGCCTAAAAAGCCATCATATGTTGGTAAATATGTAATAAATTATTATTATTATTATTGATAAAACATATAATACAAAAATTACATATTATACTTCCAGGAGTCATTAGAAACTCATTTGGGACCGTACATAAGAAAAAACATTTTTTTGACAGCACATAATATCATACAAATTAATTCATCCGAAATAAAAAGAAAACATTATTGTAAAAGAAACATAAAACACCATCAGATATAAAATACATTTATAATTATCAGTATCAAAAATATTTAAGAAATATTCTTTAATTGCGACACTTCTGGATTTTTTATTCAGTTTTTCGTGTCTGAGCTCATCGGGCAGTTTATTATATTCGGAATGGCCAATATTTTCCAAGGACCTACTGCCAAACTTTGTTGAGCGAAACTTAGACACATGAAGATTCCCTGAATAACGCGTATTGTAATTATGAATATTATGACTGAATGTGTATTTTAAATTAGAGTGAGCAGAAAAGTTGATGATATTTAAAACAGTATTAGTTATGTCATGCAGTGGCATAACCTTGAAAGGAAGTATCTAAAACCAATGTAACTTAAAATGAATTAATTAATTAATTAATGAAAACTGCTAGCCTGACAAAGAGTGAACAGATAAAAAATATCAAATTTCACTTTCCAATCGAAGTTAATTGAATGATTTTTACTCATCTTCTCGTGACATGAATTTCGCACGAGTCTGGTTTTGACATCAAATTAAAATATTGGTATTTATGCATATTTAAGCAGATATGTTCGCTTGTGAGATATGCCTTGCATCTCGCATATAACGGTAAACGTTTCATTCTGCTATTCTGAATATTGAACACTGTATTGCCTTCTATGACCTAAATATGCAATGCGCATCAAACAATATATATACCTAAGTTACTCCTACGCATTACTTGCCAAATGCGAATTTAAAAAATGAACAATGTGGAATTAAATTCTGCAAATGATCCGTGTAGGTGGACAGCGATAATAAAATAATAATACTTCGTACATAAATTTATCAAATCATTTTGTACATTGCTCATTTTTTGTATTGAGTATGCAAATTAATGACAATAATTCTGAACAATTACACTGGGCCACAAACAATTTTTTTTTTGTCTCAGAAATAAAAATATGTTATTCATTCTTTCTACTGAATGCGATATCAGTTTTTCCCCATTCCCCATATTTTCATGAAACAAGTGTTTGTAATTTCAAACATTTCGATATTTTTTGCATTCTTAACTACTCGATATTCAAACATTCTGACTTACCTAGAAACTGTAAAAAACATTTTAAAATGCTTGCTAAGCTTCATTCTCTAGTGGATTCAATAGTCCCTCAAACTTCTTATCGAGCATTAGTGATCGTATTTGTGGACCCACAAATATTTTCTCTTTAATTTCCAATCACTAATTGTAGGAAACTGCTGTTTGAGGTAGATGAAACCAGACGTGTTGTCCATGGCTTTGACGAAATTTTGTGGGTGACGGAGAAATTCTGCATTAAGCTCATCGATTTGGACTCGCGACACAATAATCACGTTGGCCAGTTCAATGTGTGAAATAGAACCAGAATCCCAAACGTGTGTTTTCGATTCTCTACTCTTGCTTTTTCTCGGTAAAAAGCCTGAAAAGGGAAATTGAGTGGAGAAAAGTGTATTGGTTGAAGTGTTCGCCTATCACGCCTGAGGTCCTGGTTTTAATTCGTGCAAGGGTCAACAAAAAATATTTTTTATATGGTGGTTTTTTAATGAAATATTTCATTTTCTCTGGATTTACATCTGAAGCGTAAGACTCATCACGTTATGTTCCTGTAACACATGATCGAGATATACCGTACTTAGTGTTCTGACAGAATGACGGGTTCGTCTCGAAACTGGTAGAAATAGAAAAGTGGGTAAGTGGTTATGTGTCAGACGTGAGTCCAGGCAAATGCTGCTCCGAGAACCGCATGCGGCGTTGGGTTTAGTTCAGTTCCCGATGTCTTTAGATATGAACTTTTTATTTATTTATTAATACTCTGTTTTATGATTACAAAATTATGATAAAAGTAGTGAAAAAAATACAACAAAAGATCACATATTTTTTTCAGAAACAAAAATATCAATAAAGTGTATAGTACATTTTAAAGAATGTCAATAAAAAATAAATTTAAATCAAAATAAATTAATAAGTTTCAAAACAGAAACAAAATGCAAAGTTTGGAAGGTTCATTTTGCACTAAAACAACCTTTATGAAAAGAAAACCTACTTGGGAGTTATAAACGTATAACTGGACGTTTTATCGAAGGGAATAAAGAAGTGTAGGCATATACAGGGCTTTTGACCTGGTATTGGCTGGTTCAATGGAAAAGTTGAAGGAATATGGATGTTCAAACATGGGCAGAATGGTGAATTTTACACAGTGTGTATGGTGGCCATCCAGCTAATGTCAGGTCATAAGCCAAGTAAATGCCAAGACCTCAATTTTCCTATTTACGAAATATTATTTACCTCTGTTGTAATAATTAAAAAATATTTTGTGTTTTCTTAATTTTTTTATATTCTTATAAGCGTACTCGCAATTCGGATTTGTGTAGAGTATGTTTATATGATAAATTACAATTTTCTTATATGATATAACACGAGAATTCGACTGTAGAGAGACTCTTTACATACTTAAATAATATGTTTATGAAAACTAAGAATATGCCTTTCGTTGACGTGTTTGCCTATTCATTGTCATATTCAAATATATACTAACATTTATTGACCGTGTTTGTACTATTATTGTTGTTTTTATAGCATAAAAACACTCCCATAAGTACAAATCCTAAATATGGAAAAAAAAACTTTAAAAAAAGTAGATTTTTTTATATTTCTTGCCTTAAGATACTCTGTAGTTGAGTTATAATCCTTGTCAAACAAAAGAAAACAGCGACAAAATAAAGTTAAAATAATCTCAGATCTAAAATGCGGATCCCAGATCGATCACAAAGGATAAAACAGGACCTTTTTATCGCAAACTCTGATCGAAAATAGTGCACAATGAGACAGAATGTATTGTGAAGAATGAAAAGTGATTTTATTATGTTGGACAAGGCGATGTATGGACCGAGGAGAAATTGTTAGAGATGGATTTAGAATCGAAGGAGTTGAAAGGAAAATGTCACACATTGAATTGTATTGAATTAAAGATGTGTTTTATTGCAGCTGCGCCGAATTTAATAGATTCTAAAAACTCGCGTAACACCCTCAATAATCGCATTTCATAGCAAATACACTGTTTGATCAAGGCGGTGGTTAGTGCATAAAAAAATCAAAATCATAATCACCGTCTGAAGTGTAAAAAATCGAGTTCCTTGGATGATAGTTAAGCTTTGTCATACCTGTAACAAAAAACAAAACTTATTAGATACAACTTATTAAACACAGTATAAATGGGTAAATAATATTTAACAGGGTTGTGGTCCTGTGGCTAGCGTCACGGACTAACGGATAAGGGGTCAGTAGTTCGAACCCCTTTATCACAACTTGATTTACATTTTCCAAGTGAGTTATTTAAAAATTGTTGAAAGTGGCCCCAAAAATGTTAATATTTTGGTATATCATAAAAATGGAAAATTTTTTACCAAATAATATTTAATGCACTAATCATTGCAACCTCGTGGTGTTATTGTCGGCGCGTTTGCCTACCATGCGCGAGGTCTCGGGTTCGATTCTCGACATAGCTTATATGAAATATTTATTGATTATTTTTTTCCCATTATAAACAAAGATTAATAATAAAAATAATGTGACCTCACTGGAAGTTACCCGTGCCAAGGACACTTGGCAATATACTTCTAAAAAATATTTTTTCATGTGAGAACAAACAAAGACGTAACATAAACTATACATTTGTAGAGCAGTTTATTCAATTCGGTTCGGTTTAGAAGGGTGTTTTCACATTAGTATATTTCATAGTCCCTGGACAGGTACCTGAAGCGTAAGACTGATCACCTATTTTCATGTCACAAAATTGATCAAGATATGCTGCGATTGCTGTTCCAATCTAGTGCCCTATACACCATTAGAAGCGGAAAGGGAATGATGATGATGATGTATCATTACGATTTTCCATGTTAAATAATATAACTACATACGAAATTTTCGTTAAATCACTTTAAAAAAAATCATGTCACCCAGTTTCATTCATGCTGATACTCTTTCTTTAAAAAAACAACCAAATCAGTTCAGTTTTTGGGTGCGGAAAAAGTGGCTACGAAACGTCGATTTTGAGAGAGTGACAGGAAAACTATTTTCAAATACCTAATCACATTTTTCGCTGCCACCGCATATCCTAATGGATAAAATACAGACGAGTTTTATGGTCGTAGTTGGTAGTAAGTTTAGACTGTGAAGGGCAGATTAAATAATAATGGGTTCGCATCCGTCCGCGGACATTTGATCCGAGGGGACAGTTATTTCCTTTCGTCAGTATAATTGTTTCACCGGGCACAATGTATGGAGATCGGCGATTTAATGCCCTCTAATGATATGGTGATTCGACCACACTGCTTCGAATACCAGCCACCCAACTATAAGGTATTCCCGAAGTTACAGACTCTCGACAAATATAGTCTGTTCAAAGGTAAAATTTACTATCGGCCCCCTTGTCTCGAAAAAAGGAAATTTAAGTTATTATTAATGTTTAAGGCATTAACTTTGTGATCTTTCAAATAATGTTTGTAAATATTTGCATATCACCAATTTTTTGAGACGTGCCTGTTTCTTCGTCAGGACACTAATTTTTACCGTAGTTGCTGCTCAAAAACATATATAACCAACGTACTGCGAATTTTAAATATTACAAAGCGTGTGATGTGATAATTTAAACAAGCCAATGACGATATGTCATATGCCCGGTTATTGCCTAGATTTCTATATTTCCAATTAACTCGATTAAGACATCTATAACATATATTTTTTTGAAAATTTCGGCATACAATGAAACCAGTCTTCAGTTATTTGTTTGTGGGTATCCCCTCTTTAGTTTCTATGTATTATAATATAGTTTTTAAAAAACTGGGTTGTGGTCCCGTGGCTAGTGATGCGGACTTACGGATCAAAGGCTTAAGTTTCAGATTCCACTTTACTCCAAATTAATTCTCATTTTCAAAATTAAAATATTTCAGTTAATCAAAAGAACGCGAATATTTTTTTTTTGTTTCAAAAGACACTTAAATTTCAATCAGTTGCCAAAAATAGATTTAAACTAACAAAAAATATTACAAATAAAATTTTGTAGATTCTAAATTCAGAACACGCTGTTTTCTAGCTTAATCTAGAATATTATAATCTGGTGCGTAGATTTATATAGGTTTCCATACATAAATGCATATATCGATGACATATGTACATGTACGTACGTATCTTCCTGTAGCTTGATTGGCGTCCACATCCTAGGGACATCTCAATTCAATCGGTCGTTAGCGAATGCAAACCACTAAAGAATTTATAACTTAAACGCAAAAATACATACAAATCAATATACGGAACCGCTCGCATATATTTATTTATATATTTGTTTTTGTACGATATAACAATATTTTTTATTTTAGTAATGGTTATTTGGCACAAGAAAAAAAATGTTTTTTCTGTGAACCCAGGTGGATGAAAAATACTGTTCTGTCTGCGAAATAGACCCAGAACCCTGGACGAGTGTTTTTACCCCGATGACTGCTCTCAGAAAAAAATCCTGAATAAGTGAAGCAAGTGGAGATAAGTTCGCCACGTTGGTGCGTTTGCCCGCCGTTCTTGAGGTACGTTTTCTTCTTCCGTCTGTTAATTTTTAGAAAGCAAAAGAACTGAAACCCTTATTGAAGCCTACAGTGGTTTGGGCAGATTGAAAATATTATTTCTTAAAGGAATATTGGGCAATATAAATTATAAAAATTTCCAACAAAATATTATTTTTTTCAAGATATCTTCTTTATTCTTTATTATCCTTGTTCTTTTTATAATTTTGTAAATCACCCACGACAAACGTGTGATTATTCGAAAAAAAAATAGACCTCGATAGAAAATTTCTATATTAGGGTTTGTTATATCTTAATAACCTATTACAGAAGAATTTAGTTCATCTAAACTCTAGTTACCCGGATTGCCAAATATCCGGATGGTTATCAGAAAAAAAGAAGTGTTATAATGACAATTAAAAACAATTGAAAAACAATTAAAAAACATTGAAAAAGTGATCTTACATTAAAATTTGTATTTTTTAAAAAACATTCTGTTAATTTAATTGTTAACTAAATTATCCTGATTTCTGCATATTCGGATAACGTCTGGCACTCATCAGAGGTTAATTGAAGTATATTATGTTTTACAAAAGTCAAATAAATAACATTTAAAAAATATGGGATTTAATTGATTAAATGTAAATTGATAATAAATCTCTACTCCGGCCACATTTAATTAGCAATTATATCGAAATCTCTGTTCCCTCTGGTCAGAGTAAGGACGGGTGGGGATCGGTAGGGAGGAGAGGGGGACGCAGCATGCAAATTAAGATGGAACGTCCGTCGTCAACTGACAGGTAAACCAAATGAATAAAACGACCACATTTCAAAGGAAATCCTCGGAATGATTTGTGCTTCGAAAGATAAATAAATAAAAAACTATTATAAAACGGGCGGCGAACCTTTGCCCAATGGGCATCGCTGAATCGTGGGAATGGGGTAATTTTTGAATTTCGAGAACAGTTTTGGGATTCGAATGCCCCCCAGAGCGATTTCGAAATAAAATTGAATACTAGTAATTTTCAAATACTTCGTAAATATTGATTTATTACTACAGTCATGATCGCGGCCTCCGTGGAGTAGTGGTTAAGACACTTGACTCACACACGAAAGGTTCTGGGTTCGATTCCCAGCTAGAACACAAACATTTAAAGTTATTTTTCTCAAGCCTAAGTGTATTGTGCTGTAATTCAACACTGTAATTGGGTCTCGCAGCCTGTTGTGGTGCAAAAAAATGAAACAAAAATAACATTTCATAAAAGGGAATTTCGAAGCATATGACATGTTATTGGCTGGTTTAAGAAGCCACTTAACACACTGCGTAAAATTCACCATATTCTACCTATGTTTGAATATCTATATTCCTTAAATTCTTCCATCTGTTGATATTTGTGATGAAACTTTTATTGATTCGGGCGACATTCGGATCGAATTATTTCACCTACATACGAAGCACCACCTGAAAACATATTTCAATCTTTATACTTCTTTTTGGACTTTCTGATTTCACCAACAATATTTTGAATCTACTCAAATTTTTGTAAACATCCAAAGGATTGAATTTATTAATACTTTTAAATTACTATTAATACTTCGCAAGTACTTCATTATCCTCGTAATGACTTTTCCACTTCTAATGGCGCATAGGGCACTGCCTTGGTATATCGATGGCAGTGTATTTAAAAAAAAAAAATTGTTACATGTAGGTAAGGTGATCAGGTTTTACGCGTCAGGTGCCAGTCCAGGGACAACGAAATATTAAAATTGCGACTCCGACAGGCTCCGAATCCTGAACCCCAATCATTTTAAAATGCTCGTTCTAGGTTCTAGTTATATTTTACTCTCAGATCTGTATTCTTCATCCACCAGAATACCGAATAAAATTAATTTAAAAATAATTAAAAGGTAATATTTTAGAAAAGAAATGTTGTGAAATGGGCAAAACATTTATTAAAAAAAACATATCGAAATTTTAAGTTGATGTTAAGATATATTATGTAACAAATATTGAATAAATATGTGTAGAATGTTATTATTGTAGCACTTAAAAAAATACGTTTTTCTATGTAATTTTTTAAAAAAACTTTTGAAATAAGAATAAATTTTATTGCAATAGAACATTAGTTATTTAAGAACGCGTCAATAAATCGAAATACTGAAGGAGATAAATGGAAATAAATTTCAAAAATTTGGAAAAGGAATGTTTTGAAAAGGATCGAATTTCAAAACAGGGGTAGCAAATTGAAATTTCCGACTCAATCGAAATAAAGTTAGGCTGACCCCTTCGCCCCCTCTGCGGTGTAACTTTTAGATGAAGAGTGATTTTTGAGACGGGGGCTGAAAGGAATAACCACACAAGGCCGAAAACCACTTGCCGGAAAAAAGCTTCCGAATAAATAAATGTAATTACTTATCTGTCTGAAGGGGTTGAATTTTAAAAACCCTTATTTATTTTAGTGGATTTAGAAATCGTTCCATTTTAATGCGTGAATTTTTTATGGCAACCTGTTTCAAATTTAATTTTTAATGTGTTCGTTTTAAAGTATTTTATTCGGTGGTAGTAGGTACTTCCGTTTGCTTGCGTTCTGTATCCTGAAGCAAATTCTACGCTTTGGATAAATTAGTTGGCGCCTATAAAATTGATATATTTCAAGTTTTTTAATGGGACTTTGGTCCTGTTTTCAGTTATCAGACATTCACAATGCATACATTAAATCAACATACATGTAGTAAATAATTTTCAAAAAATGAGCCCATAACTAATGATTATCCACGCTTTATATAAAGCTTATAATTTGATGTTATTCTTAAATTTAGTAAGTTATTTATTAATAATTGAGAAGTATTTGTTTTCATAATAATAGACCTTTAATATTGGTAAAGACATATAATTTCAAATACAAAAAACCTCCACATTAGAAGATGCTAAACCATGCTAGACAGAAACTTACATAATCAGAGGACTTTATATATTCATGTTAAAATACTCTACTGTTATATAGATTTTCTGAAAATAAATAAGCATAATAAATAATATCCAATAAATATATAACAATATTTTGTATTCAATTTATCTGAATAATTTAATTCTTAATAAATTTCATTGAAAAACGAAAGTTTTGTAAGAATGTGCTGTTTATTTGTAGTAAATGAGATAAATGGTAAAGAGTTTACGGTTCAAATTTTGTTGAAATTGTTTTATTTTTTTATGCCAATTAAAACTTGCACAATCGGCGACCAGAGACCTACCAAATGAAAAAAAAGCGCCGCCAGCTATCAACTGACTTTCACCCCTTCGCACAGGGGGATAGCGGGTGTTTTGGGGGTGACAATGCTCGAAATATGTACTAAAAGACAATGTCAAAACTGGACCTTGTCTCTGTGACGTGAATGCAGAAGACTTTTTGACAAAATAAGTAAAAAATACTTTAATTTTTGTTGTTTACGAGTTCGCTTTAATGATACACTGAGAACCCGTTGTATTTTATTTTAATAACGTGTGTCAGATGTGATTTTATACCACAAATTATTATTTAAAAAAAAAAAAAAACTTATTTAAAAAAATAATTTATTAAAAAAAATTAACTTGTTATTAAATGTATTTCCTTAGTTATGATGTATCTATATCGTTTAAATCTTATTTTATGATATTATAATTTTGAATATGTTGCGTCCCACCTTTAAGAGGAAAACGACTCAATTATAAAATGTTTTTTCGTATTTTTCGAAGTAAGCACCAAATTTTGAGTTAAAAGTTGTACCGAAGGCTTTCAGCTATGAATCTATGAAAAAAAGACGTAATAAAATGAAATTATTATAATTTTAAGCAAGACATTTATTTAACGAGTCATTATTAGATTGAAAAAACAAACAAACAAAAGCACTTTGAAAAAAAAGATAATTATATAATTTTTATTAGATAAGATCAGGTTACCCAAAACATATTTTTATTTATTCACGAAATGACATAAATCTAAATAAGTCACTAAAATTATCGATGGTTTAAATAATAGAATGACATTAACTTAAATAAGTTACTAAGGTTATCGGTAAGTGGGAAAAAAACAATCACAAAGCTAGATTGGTCGTTTTAATATTTAAAAAAATTAAAATTAAAAAAAAATTTTTTTTTTTAAAAATGCCATTTGTATCGGAATAAAATCGACTCCACTGGCTTTCGTTCACTATATATTTGTCTGCGTTGCGTCCTTCACACAGGAATGTGAACACAACACTAATTGCGTTGCTTCCGTACTGACATGGAATCTAAATTCTAAAGTAATAAAGAGACCAATGTAACGGTTTTGTCCTATTCCTATCCGAATGTTGCGTTTTTTTAAATGCAGAAAGATAGATAATGTTCATTGAAGTCGTTTTATGATCTTAACTCATTTTAAGCTTTTTTGGAGTTAAGTCGCTTTCATCCTAAAGATGCGATGTGACAAACCAGTCTCAAATCATATATATATATTTAACCTTTGCATGTTAAATATTTCCGCTAGACACGATTTTACCTAAAGAGCTGAAACCCTACAAAAATGCATATTTTAAATACAAATAAATAAATAGCAAATATATAAACAATTCGTTTCTAAGAATTTAAGATTGCTTCGTTTACCTTAACGCCAATAATTCTGATTTGTAATGGTAAAACAAATAAACCATGGTTAAATAATTAAACATAAAACAAACAAATAGTTTTCTTGTGCAGACATATTTACTGACATCATTAACCCAGGATAGAAATACTGACCTCACAGTCCGTAAATAGTGTTTTTAGCCATTCGGCCACTGATTTATATGCTGTAAAATTAAATTATTAGCGATCTTTAATGATTGCAGAATATTATGTTGATGTTTTCAAAGTTGTTATCTTATTAAATTAGTTTCTTTAGAATATATTTTATGTAGGAACGTAAACAAGTGAAGAGTTTATTTGTGTACCTGGGAAACATGTTTTCATGAGATGGAAAAGCAGAAAAAGATGCTGAAAGAAGAGTGAATGCGGGGATCAAAATAAACTAAGAGCAGTAATTGCTAATAAAAACATGTCAATAAAAATATGGCAGTGCACAACGGAGTTTTAGTCCCAACCACTGGCGGCCCCTGACCGAAAACATTGGCAGTGCATTTCTTTACATTTAGTCAACTTGTATATTAAGTTTTATAATATTAAACTAATATGATAGGTCTGACGTGATAAACGAGCAATGGTTTGACAGCCCGCGCATCGGAACTAGAAACGCTAAATGCACCCAACATAATACGCACGGTATAGTTAACAAAATTCGTACTAATATCATGTCATTGCGCATATTCAAAGTGGCATTATAAACGAACTTCAAACTTCAAATCTGCCCATGCGTTGGCAATGCCCGAAATATGTATATTATCTTCTCCCTCTAACGCACAATTCATCGGTATGAAGGATTGTCTGTCTCGCTCAAATGACGATTTTAGGAGATATGTTATATTTCAAACAAATTCAGGTAAAAAAAAATGTGCAAAACACAATATGCACGGGAACGATTGCGCATGCGTAGACAAGATGAGAAAATCGTCCGCTAGAGTCGATTTCACTAGATCTTTTGGCGCTAGTATTGAATATTATGATGTTTACGTGTATAATATTGAAACGAATCCCTGTTTCTTTGTACCTACCTATAACATTTTTACTATCAATAAAATAAATAATTTATTTACACAATTTTTAACTTGGCAGTGCACAACACTTATGCACATACTAAAGAACCGCCTCTGGTCCCAACATTTATGTATGGAAGTGCAACTTGGAACTGGCAGAGGAACGATGAACGATGAAAGCAGGGTGAACGCTTTAGACTAATGTGTGGGAAATCAATGTATGACAGGGTTATGAATAATAAAATCAGGTGAGAGTGTAAATCTGATTCAGTTATAATTGATTATATAAAGACAGCGTCTCCGAGATGGTTTGGAAATGAAAAACGAATAAATGATGAAAGAATGGTAAAACAGGTATACATGGCGAGAATGAGCGGTAACGGGGGACGAGAACGACCAAGGAAGACGTGGCATGATCAGAAAAACCAAAATCTTGAGCTTGGTCATGTCAAAAGCCGGCAGGACCGAAGGGCACGTATGACAAGATGTATGAATGTGGAAGAAGGTTGGAATGTATACCAGGATTGACGTGTGTGGCGGTCCATTCTATCTGCCTACCCCTTCGGTGAAATGGCGTGATAGTTATAGTAGTAGTAGTAGGGACTGGGTACGTGCATGTTGATTTAAATAAAAAACAACCTTAAAAATACAAGCGTTGCAATGTACTTTATTACACGTGTGGCAAAGCGGTAGGCACGTGGGACGCATGAGATCCTAGGTTTGATAATTTAAACATATTTCTTTATTAATTGAATTTGCTTATGTTGCTTTAAATAAATCTGACCCTGATAAATTATCTTAGAAAGGTCTGAAGCGTGAGACCGATTTATATTTATTCTCGATAGTTTATTATGTATTATTTTCGTAAAATATATTTATTTATTTACTTTATTGAAATAAACGGCACTTAGTGCCTTTAACATATTTGCTAATACAATCATAAACATACATGTAAGTAAAATTTTGCTGTAATATGTAGCTTTTAAAACAAATTAATACATAACAGTTATTTTCAAATTAAGAAGTATAAAAAAGATAAACAATTTAAAAATTATACTACCAGTTATAAAAATATTAATAAAAAAATAACAATTTGGTAAAAAATAAATAACACTCAATGATAAAAAAATACAAACATTATTATTTAAAACTATTATTAGGTAAATAGTAAAGAAATTTAAAGAATACAATATCAAATAAAAGTAACACAAATTAGTCAATAACATATTTTCCTTCATTATTTTACAATTCATAGCATCTTAAATATCGTGAGTAGCTTTGGCAGCTTTATTCTTCGATTGAACGTGAACAGAAGGAGGTTGTATATTTGATATTCCATTTTGAAGTCTTATTCAAATAGAATATATGTAACGTTAATGCAAACACAATATCTTGTACGGCAGAAAATTTTCTTTCAAATGACGTAAAACCTTTACCATTTTGTTTTACGGTGCTAATTTTTAAATTTGGAAAAACGTACAAAACTTAAGTTTACACCTTATCATGTTTGGTTTATATTGCTTCAAAAGTAGTCAAAATAAATATGTGACAAATCAAGTAACACTTTAAACCGCTTTCCTATTGTGTGTTTAGAACCACAGTGCTGGTAAGCATTGTCAAAAAATTGCGAAACATTGTACGCGCGAAGAAAGCTCGTTCTTAGAATATATTTAAAATTATAGTTCGGCTAACGACCAATAATGGCCAGTCTTGAGTTTCGCTGACATATTTGGACCAATCGTGGGTCTTGTTTCAAAACTTCGTTCGACACGACCGGGCCTCCTCGACACATACAAATCGCACCATTATTCTCACACACACAGTCAACGGATCCCGTGTACGCACACGGTACACGATGATTTAAAAAGTCGTGTTTGTAATGAGCACGGTGGTACTTTGGTGTTATTATTTGGTAATGTGTGTGTGGGCAGGGAAGGTAAATGCGCGGCCCCTAAACGGTCAAAAGTTAGTACCTAACAATGAATACGAAAAAAAAGTACATCAAATTTACTAAAAAAATCATTTATACTTTAAAACATCATTATTTTCGAAGGTAAAGTCGTCGTATGCACACCTAAAAACAAAAGCTATTAATGTTTTTTAAATTACTGTTTTTTTGCATTTTTTATTAATAATATACTGATTTTCTTTTCATTACTTAAAGTTATTATTATTCACAAATTAAATGCCCTCTCTACTTACCTGAATCAATTCTACAGGTTTTCTGGCATTTTCATCAATCCGCACATTGCTTAAACAAGTTTTAAGCTAAAATAAACGTTTGTATGTATATTTAAAAAAAAATCTTTGTTGTTTAAAGTTTCCCGCTTTTTAGATTTTTTTGTTGCTATTTTAATTAATTTTTTTGTTGAATTTTTTTGTTTCTTTTTACAATATGCATTAGAGGTAAAACAGAGTATTAAAAATAAATGATAACTATATAGCAATGAAATACATATTAACATTAAAAATACCTTGTAAACAAAAAAATCTTCCAAAGGCATGGCCTGTTCGTGGGTATACAAGAAATATTTATGAATTTTTGCTCCTATAATAAATAGACAATTTCAATATTTTTGTGTAACATAAAGAGAAAAAAAAATATTCTGTAAAAGATTCTAAGGTATTTTATTTTTTTATAGTAATTAAAAAAGAAAATAAAAAATATAAAAAACATAAAAATATTCCTCATCATTAAAGGGCAACAAAATATATCATAGAAGAGAAGAGTTCACATCTTTAAATTTAATCTAGGATAGTGCGTGTTTTTTAAAAGAATAAAAGTTTTGAAAGTTTGGGATCAATGAAATATCACCAGTAAAAAAGGAATAAAAAAATTTTTGGGCCTATAAAATATGCATGTTTCTGTGCTAGCCTTATTTTACAATGTGGTATTTCTAACACATGATTCCTGCTTTGACTTGATCTATTTGAATTACTTGTAAATAAATTAAATAATAACCTTTGGTTCTTAAATATATATTTCAAACATTGAAAATAATATATTTGTCGTAAATCTGAAAGTTGAGCTTCTTGGAACAGTTAGAAAGAGGGAAAAGTGCAATTTTTGTTAAGAATTATTTTTAATATAAGTTTTTTAACAGTTTATATTGGTTAAATATGGTTGTTATAAGCTCCCTTCTATCCAATTATTCCAAAGGAAGGCGATGACTGTACAAGTGCATAATAAACCATTTCAATAGTATTTAGCTAGGCGTAAATACTTTGAACACATAAGTTAAATATCTCAGTTTATTAACAATTATTTCAAGATGATTGGGCCATTTAAGTTGTCAGTCAATGATTACTCTCAGGTATTTAATGCACCTTTAAGACTTCATTTTTTTGCAGTTGTTCGTCAAGATAATAACATTTATTATGAAACATTACATTAAAGGAAGAAGAAGGGGAAGATGATTTTGAGTTATAAAATGGAATAAACAGTGTTTAATTACAATTTAGTCAGAGATGATTTCGATCTTATCACTCCTTGATAATAGTTATACATATATTGGCTTTTTTTAAAGTATCATCCCAAGTATCACTTTGTACAATTTAAATGCACCTATCACCGTCATCAATATAGTATTCCCAATTAGGTCGATGATGGTATAATTTAAACAGTAATAATTTGGTACTATGGTGTTTTGAATTTTAATAATTCGTCTTGTTTGAATTTGTGATTAGTTTTGATTGAATGATATCAGCCTATTCATATTATATATTTCAATAACTATTTTAGTACTGTGAAAACAACTTCCATAAGAATGCAGAAAAAAATATGTAGGTACTTAACGAAATAAATACTTTGAAATAATGGACGGTTAAAAATAGCAAAATCATAATTGTTAGAACGTAAATTTTTGTAGGTATTTAGTATTTTTTTAACACAAAATAAACAAAAAAGAAGTTTTTTTTAGACATGAAATAAAATAAGAATAATTATTTTAATTTTTTTTTCTATCATTCTTTATCATGATTCGACACGCCCGGAGCCCGAAGATTTTCCTCAACTGGCTAATTTCATACATCACCAGTGAACGGACTCCAAACACGTATTGGGTCTACTTTTATGATAATTTCGTGCTCTCGTGTGAGTAGCCTCGCTTGTGTGTGTTTGTGAATGTATTGTACAACAAATAATGTGGTGTGTCGTACATATACTTATATCTAGCACACATACACGAGGCAAAGGTAAGTCAGTACTTAGTTCCTAGTTATTATGCAAATCGCACAAGGAACATGCGACCTCTCAACAAAAAATGATTGGTTCAAAGTGAAGAGAGGGAAAACTGTAATTATAGCCAAGTGACGAATAACCACCGTGTTTTGCTGCTTTCCTGATATGACAGCCCAATTTAACATTTTCAATAATATATTTTAAAAAAAAATTAAATCTATTTATTACCTACCTAATATTATCTAATTAGATCAGTACCTAAATCAGTAAAATATGTAATAATTAAAATTTAAATTAAAAGGAATAATATGTTTTTATTAATAATAAAACTTATAATACATAAACAAGATTTATACTCCCAGGAGTTTAAAAAAAACTCATTTGGGACGGTACATAAAAATAAAACATTTTTGTGACAATACATAATATCAGTTTATACAATCCAAAAAAGTAAAGAAACATAATAGATATTAGAAACATAAATACTATCTTTATAAATTATATGAATAACTATCACTATAAAAAAGATTTATGTTTGTAAGTGAAAATTCTTAATTAAAGTTAATTGTAATTTCTTATAAAAATAAAAGACGAGTGATACTTTCATCCACAAATTTGGAGTATCTTGTGACCGGTTTCATCGCTTTCGCGACATCTTTGAGACTGGTATCCTTATAAGGAGTTCAATGTATACGTGCAAAACAGAGGTAAGGATAGAGAATTCAAAATTATATTAAAGTAAATTAAACAAAATTATTTTTGTCCACCAAAATTTTTTGGGTAAACTAATTAGTTGATATAATGGTATTTTAATGAGTTTAAGAATTTTATATATATTATTTAAGTGGCCTTACAAATAATATATATACAATACTAAAACTAAAAGAAACTAAAAATATTAATTAAATAAGATTTTTATCCATCCAGTTAGTGGTTCAAATATTAATTTTATATTTACCATCTAAAATATTGTTTCAATTTTATGAAAGTACTGGACATTAGACATTGAAAAAAAAAGAGCCGTTAATACATTTCTGTTCACGCGGTTAAAAGCAGAGATCCTAGCAGAATGCGCGTACTGGGGTTTTTGGTAATTTAAATGATTTAATACAAAAAACACGTGTAACTTTTGCTCAGAGAAATTTATCTTTTGTTGCCCCAAGAGTGTTAAATGTCCGCGATGAACAAATTTCTCCAAAACGAAAGTCGTTTTTAGAAAAAGTGTACCCACAAGTTTAGATTTTATCTAAGGGAGGAGACCATTGCAGGAGACTCCTGCGAGACATTGCATAGATATACTATTAAGCTTGTTGTCCTGGAGTTGATTAAAATTGATGCTTAAGTAATTAATATTTTTTTGGTATTCTTTAGTAATATGCATCTTTCTAGTTTCCATTATGTTGTATCCTAACTCAACACGGGGCTGTTGACATCATAGAGTGAGGGATACGTTATATATATATATATATATATATTGTAATACGTATCTTTGCATGAATAAATAAATAAAAAATAAATAAATTAGTCATTCATTTATTTATTTATACTTTTACAATGTTTGTATTCTTTTTTTTATACATTTTACAAAATGTGAAACATGCCTAAGATTAGCTATTTAACAAAATTAACAAAATAATAACGATAAAAAAACGCAATTAAACCAATTAACCTAATTATAATTAACAATAAAAAACAAAAATATTCATAAAAAACATAACCAATTTATATAGACTAATTAATAAAATTCATAAACAGTGCATACATTTTACATATTTGGCTTGATCCACTCATCGATCCGTGTGCAACCCATCTCCACTATCCATTTCTTAATAGCAATTTTATATTTTGAGAACTTACTAATTGTTCTTATGGATAATGGAAGTAGGTTGTACACTTTAACCGAGTTATTTATCAATAAAAACTCACTATACAGTTTTATGTTCACATTGATATGTATTTTCTAGTTAATTCGTTTAAGAAATGTTCGTTTATTATTTTTAAAAACATAAATTTATAGTTATTTTTATACGAATATCAAAAAAATTCATGTTAACTTTTATTACTTTGTTTAATTTGGCCAACGTAGGCAAATAAAGGAAAATGCGATTCAAGTTGTGGTAGAAAGTGGTTCGAACCTTAGATATGTCAACCATGTCAGAAAACGAATTCGCGACCTCTTGAATGGCAGGCAAACGCGCTAACCATTAGACAACAGATTTATGCCCATATTCTTGACAAGAAACCTTATTGAGTTGATTTATTTTTCATTATTCGCGTCGAATATTTTTCTTTCGATCTTAATTCTGTCTTGTATTTCAGAATTGACCAGAAGGTGGATATGTCAGTAATTAAGTTTGATCCCAAGTCAATTAAAGCCAATTATTTATACCTAAGCATTTGTAGATTACCAAAGGTGATCCAGAAGTTCAAAGTCACTTGATTCATTTCAAAACCACTAAGTAATAACGCTTTAACATTATGGTATTTTCCGTTGAGTACTGTTTTTCTACTGTACAAATCGATTCTTATAAGCAAGATAGAGTGGAATAAATATGTTTTTTTTGTTCCAATATAAAAATAATGTAGACAAGTTTCTTTTCGTTAGTATTCCAAAACCAATTGGTAGGTAATGGTCAGCGCGTTTGCCTACCATGCGAGAGGTCTCGAGTCCGATCCCCAACATGGTTGAAATGAAATATTTATTTAAAGGGTGTATTTACACCAAAATATTTCTTAGTTCCGCCCTTAAGCGTAAGATTGATGATTATCTTACCTTAATGTAAAATATATCTATAAATGCTGCGATTGATGTACCAATGCAGTGCCCTATGCACCATAATGTGCGGAAATGGAATGATGATGATAATGAAGTTTGTAATAATAATTCGTTTTTGCGATCAGTTGTTGATTTAAAATGGATCATTATTTTTATTCTGCTTTTGTAAATAATATTATACAACAATGTTTTGAGTTTGTCCTAAATTTTGTAGGCAAGAACAAACTTTTAACATAGTTGATAAATCCACCTGGTCCAAGAAGTATAGAAATTGAGAAAAAAAAATCAATCAGATGAATCTAAAACACATCAATAAAGGTTTAAGGTCTTTAACATCACAAACATCAACAGATGGAAGAATTGAATAAATATAGGCAGAATGGTGAATGTTACACAGAGTGGCCGCTTAAACCAGCCAATGACAGGTTATAAGCCTTGTAGACACCTAGACTTTGACATTTCCTTCTCTAAAATGTTCTCTAGTTCTGCTGTCATATGTTAATAATATTATAGTTGAAAATATAAATACGTCTGTAAATAAATATTGTTATCTGCATGTCCCTAAATCAGTTTTTTTCAAAACCTCATTGGGGATATAATATTAAATTAAGAACATAGTTTTAATTTGAATAATAAAATGGTATTTCTAAAAAGATGAACGTTTAAATAAAAATGATTATATGTGCGCCTAGAACTGAATATGTGGTATTTCCCTTAACACTCGTGTCCATATCTTATCTTGAATAAATATTTGTTATAAGCCTTTATCATCCGAGCCTACGTGGACACGGCTGGCTATGCCAATTCATGACAATCAACATCTTTATCTAGAGAACCTATGTCACAAAACTCAAAAGCACTAAAATATTATTAATAAAACTCTCTGTATGAATTTTTGATCATCATTAATTGTAGGTTCACTCCCAAGTTAATGTAAAAAAAAAACATTCAAATACAATATTATATTTGAATTATTTGAGTACATCTCCCTCGAAGATCGGTTGTCGCTTTCAGTTTGTAAGCAATAATATAATATTTGAAAACAGCGCTGTTTTAAATTTGATATTTGTTAATTGTTTATCTTTTATCGTATACCCTCGACTAACTTACTACTCTACTCAATGTATATTTTTTTCGATCATTCTTAGGTTTTTAGAATATTATTCGTCAGAACGCTTTGTAGCTGCAAGACGTTCGTTAAACTTACTTCCGTGAGTAAATAATAAAATTATTTCAAGCTTAAAATTGATGAATGGAGTCAAGAATTCCAACCGTCTATGCGCTCTGTAGCCGCAGGTGCTTTGATTTGTAAACGATTTTGAAAAAATAATGAGAAACACTAAAATTCGATTTATAAATAATGTAAATGGGGGCTAGGTTGCATATCTTCCATGCGCTTTGTAGCTGCAAGACGTGCTGTAATCTAGCTCCTATGTGTTATCTATTGGTAAACTTAATTATAATTGGGAAAGAAGAACTAAAATTCCAACCGTCCATGAAGCTGCAAGACGTCTTGAGACATTCATTGTATGGCGCCCCTGAGGTCATCCACAATATAAATAATAATGATTTTAAACACAGTTATATTATTAAGATAAAAAACAATTTTGTACAGTAACATGAATCTAGAAACAAAACAGTATAAGAAAAAGAAGATTAATGAATATAATGAAAAAGCATTGGCGGCCTTCGTAGAGTAGTGGTTAAGACAGGTTTCGGGTACGATTCCCAGTGAAAACAAAAAATTCAAAATGTGATTTTTCTCACGCCTGTGTTTTATATTGAAATGTACCACTATAATCGGGCCTCCTGGCTGGTTGAGGAGCAATTTTTTTTAATTAAATGTAAACATTATAGGATTCAGGTTAGTTGGTGCTAGGAATTTATTAAATATAATGTTTTATCATTTAATTTACAAACAAAATTATTATGATCCTGATTTTTGTTGGCAAATCTGACCATTTTGGGTAGAGTTGCCTGGAAGCCAAAATTAATTTTATGTTGACTGAGGAACACTATTTCATTATGTATTTCTAAGTCTACGTGATGGAAAATTAAGATATGTTTGTTTGAGAATAGTCAGGATATCAAATAAAGCATTTAAAATTTTAAATCTGCATTAAATCAGCGTTTTGAAATACTTCATAGATTTAAAAATTGTTTCTTATCTGTATAGATCTCTCTTGTGGATTCTAATTTGTTAAAAGTGTTATTTTATTTTTCCCTCTCCTCACCTAATGGTGCATAGGGTATTCGCAACAGTCGGAAAAGGATCATGATATAATATCTATCTTGCTATTTCAGCAGTATATATGTATTCCCGACACATGGGGGCCAATGCATTGCATTGCTTGAAAATTAAGAGAGTTTGATCTCGAAAATAATAATAACTTTTTTTTTTTTTTAAATTCTCGAAACTATGAATTCGAATTTTTTCACACGAGACGTACCTGTTGAGAAGGCGCCGTGTTGTAATAACAATCAATTTACTTATATTTTTGTAATTATGTATTTTTTTGAATATTTTTTTTACGACACCGCACACAAAATTTATGAGTTCTTTTCGTTTTTTTTCTGTTTGTTCCGTATGAATTTCTAAGAAGTGTATTTCGTCATTATAAGTTGCTGACCGAGTCATACGACAATATCCTAACCCTTTCAAGCGCAAATCATTAAAATGTGTTTTAAAAAATTATCTTAAGTTTTATATCCTTTTCATAAATAATAAAACATATTTAGACTAATTGCCACACTTTCTAAAACACGAGACCAAAATCGGGACTAAAAACTCATAAAATACTTGCTGAAAATCCCTCTGTAAAAGAAGAGATATTAAGAAAAAAAATACACATTTAACTTATATCTTCATCATTAGCCAAGTTCTCTCCACTGCTGGATAAGAGCTTCTTCCAAAAGTCTCTATTCCCTCCTATCACCTGTTTTTATCATCCATGTTCCACCGCCAATCGAGGCAATGTCGTGAACCCATTTTTTTGTGACTTTCAAACACTTCTTTTGTTTACCCATGGTCTCCACTTTATTATTTTCCTGTCCACCTGCCCCTCGCAAAGAGTCTTTCCTACTGCCATTTTAATTTTGGTGTACGTTCCATGATATCCACGGCTTATTTCTTCATCTATTATAATATTTTTTAAACATACCCCGAGCATCAGTCTTTCCATGGAAAGTTAGTTTCTGGCTACTTTTCTGTGTCACAGGCATGGTTTCTGATCCGTATGAGTAAATATTTAATGATCAGTTTTCCATATTTTATAAAGATAATCATAATCGGGTTGTGGTCCTGTGGCTAGTGTCTTGGACTCACGGACCAAAGTTCCGTGGTTTGAATCCCACTCTACGCCAACTTGATTCCATTTTCTTATAGTGAGTTATTTACAGCTCGTTGAAAATGGCCCTCAAAATTAAATATTTAGGTAAATAATAAGAACGCAAATATTTATAAAAAAAAAAAAAACTTAAGGCCCCTTTATTACAACAGACGACTTCATATTTATTTTTAAATAAGAGAGATATATCAAGTCTGGTATTTTATGTATACTCATGTGACATCACATCCAAACAATATATATGTACGTTGATATGATGTCCTATGTAAATAATTTTATTTTTTATGGTAACATAACTTTTGTTTTTTGACAGATATTTTTAATTTACGTTTGTTCTCTATTGACTCAAAGGGTTAACGTGGTGACGAACACGATAATCCGATAAATTTATTTACGCGTGCTTATTTCTCAACGCGTAAATAACTTTGTAATAATTTATTGTAAAATATGCTTATTCAATGAAAAATATTATGAAAATACATAACATGCTGTAGTATAATATAAAATAAAATATTGTAATAAAAATAATATTTTTCATACGACAAAGTTAACAGGCTTTGATCAAATGGGCGAAGGTGTATGTTTTAAATTTTGCAATGTCCTGCCGGTAAAACAACTTTGTGACTACAAATTGATTGTAGATCGCTTTGTTGTTCCGGAATATAAAAAAAGAGTTTCCCACACTCACAACACTAGATTTAAAACTAAGGGCTCCTTGATCGTTCCCCGAATTACAAATTACTTCGGAGAGCAAACATTGAATTACGTTATTCCAAGGTTGTTCAATGATCTCCCACAAACCATCATTAACATGAAAGATCTTCAAATGAAAAAAAAAGAACTGAAGAAATCTCTTCTTAATACTTTATTTTACTTAATTTGTAGAATATAAATAAAATAATGTAAAATAAACCTGCCATAAAAAAAAGTATTTAGACTAAGTGGGTAACAAATTATAATGTATTTTAAAATATCAAATAAACGCTGCTCTGCAGCACTGAAACTGAAATAAATACATTGGTAAAAAGTAGGGAAATTTCACACAAAACATGAAATCACCAAAATTTCAGTTACCAAGTTTTGATCTAATACCATCAATATGAAACATGATGTTAACGGGTTAACTCTAGACAATCACTAAAAAACAGGATATTTATTATAAAACTGTCTTAAAATAAGGATTCCATATATGCCATGAGTCCCACAGAGCTTTCGTTTTAAAGCAATTCAAAACTTTTGTGTTTTAAGCCATTTTAGAAAAAAATTCCGACAACTCACGGACACAATAATAATATTGTTACCATATTAATTTTATTACAGATTTAAAAATTAAAAAAAAAAAAAACAAAAATACCTTATTTCGGAATCGATATACGAGTATGATAAATATAATTATGTAAAAGTTAGTTTTGGAATTTTGTACTAGAACAAAACTTTTATTATATTTATTTGTTTTTTTTTCGCATTTACATTTTACACGTTAAATTGTCTTAAATTAACATCCTTATAGCCAACATCAA
Source organism: Micrasema longulum (assembly GCF_059751315.1). Classification (NCBI taxonomy): domain Eukaryota; kingdom Metazoa; phylum Arthropoda; class Insecta; order Trichoptera; family Brachycentridae; genus Micrasema; species Micrasema longulum. The sequence continues at coordinate 444,087 of NW_028277670.1, forward strand.
TAACACTGCCAATTTTATTTCTTAAGATAACTTTTTTAAAAACCTTAATGTCTATGAGACACCAAAGGGTCCATAGCACGTGCTAAGCAATAAACATGTTCTTCTTTTTAGTCGTTATAGAAACAACAATAAAAAATATCAAGGGTCGAAAAGGCCATAGAAATTAATAAGGCACGGGCCTAACAGACACTCAAAGTCAGAACATCCCTAAATTTTGAACAATTTATTGTAAACTTGTTTTTATTGTCATCGGGGGTTAACGGGTTACCTTACACGAATAATTATGAGGTTAATTTCGATGTTGGGTACCTTCTACCGTAACCCCGTAAAACTGGTGGTAAATAAAATTTTAAAAACAAGTAGGTGTTCATTTCGATAGATACAATACGGTATGGAAAACCTTTTTTGGGGGTTTAAGTTATTACAAATGTCAAGATCCGCGCATTATAAAGGGTAAGACAAGCATTATTGAAAAGTAAAAAAAATAGTGTTGCGTTGTCTTGGACATGCAAAGCGAATGGACAATGTAAGGACGGCTAAGAGGATTTACGAGGCAAATGTTGATGAATGCAAAAAACGAAGAATACCAAGAAAGGCATGCCATGATCAAATTCGACAACTTTAAGATGAACAGAAAGTGGAAATAATCATTGTGCGTTCATGAGAATATTATTTAAGAATGTAAAGGAATTGAGGTCTGTCTATACATATTAAAATAACGTTCTATCCTCTCTGCCTATATTTACGGGGAAACGACGTGACAGTTTGTTTATTTGATATCTACTATTTTACTTTTAATAAGATTAAATATTGTTTAATTTCAATCCTTCTAACCACACTAAATTATGAAGCAAACATAATGTACCTAAATATAATTAAAATTGATTGAAATTATTTGAAAATTTATTTATAAACCCTTACGGATTATAACATTCATTTTACATAAAATAATATACACATTTTTCATTTATACTCTGTTGTTCAAAATAATATTTTTTACATCTTTTGTAAAGTTTGTCTGAGTCTTTTGTTTAGTTTTGTCTGGTAGTTTATTGTATAATTTCAGTCCCTGGTTCATTAGTCTTGATTGTCCTTGTCTTGTTTTAGAAAGTTGTATATGGTATTTGTCTGATATTCTCGTATTATGTCCATGTTGACTACAATTATGGATATGGAGCTAATAAATCAAGTCTTGAAAAAAATAACTTATAAGAAATAATCTATATTTCTTTTAGTCTTCTCCTGTCTAGATTTAAAGATCGTATCCATCTCACATTACGCTTGCCACCCTTACAATACAAAAAAACTTGATTTACTAACTCCATACGCAGCATTGAAAAAATAAAATAGGATAGAATTCATTAGTTAAGTATACCTTGATAAAGAAGCTTGTATAGCTTTGAAACCGGTCGGTAGAAAAAAAAAGTTGTTTATATTTATTTTACTATAGTGAATAACCACAAAGTTAGCTTCGAATATATAATTTATTTAATTCCTACTCTATATTGAACAAATAATGTAATTAACACACGTAATTAGTAAAAGTATGCGTATATTTTAGCATCGGCAGATAGGAACGTAGAAATCAAGGAATCAATTTGTCAAAAGGTAGATAAATGAATTCTTACCATATCTTTTACGACACAATCAGCATGATTATAAACTGGGTTAACGATTTTAACTTTAAATAAACGATTCTTACAAAAACTGGATAGACTAGATTCGCCATTAACCCCTCACCTCAAACGGCAAGTGGTCAATCCATATTAAATTAAAAACTAAAGTGGTTGTAAAATTACCTCTCAAGATTCCGGTTTAGAGGGGCGAATCACTATTTAAGCATTTAAAACATTTTTAGCCTTTTACTGGTTGTTTATGTAGAATATGCGGCGTGAGAGCGGTTTGATGAAAAGGTATTTGAATATACTTTTTCTGACACTATCTCGTCTCTCAGAATACTGTGCGAAACAAACGGTCTGATAAGAGTGATTAGTTATGCCTATCTTAAATCGTCAAAATCGAGTACCTACCCGTGTTGCCATTTTTCGTACCCCAAAACTGATCTGATTTCGCTTTTTTTTAAAAAAAAAGTATTAAAAAGAAATTTTCTGTGTTGAAGGGTTATTAGATGATTTTAGCCCATATAAAAGACACTTTATCTACAAACAACAAAAAGACAGGGACTCGCAAATGGTTGATATTTTGGAAGAAAATTCAGACCTTGCATCCTTTTGAGTAATCTCTTGATGTTTTCATGTGTTAAAAAAATTAAATTATATAATTATTGATCAATATTTTATCGATAGTGACCATAGCGAAAAATCCAAGATAAAAAAATATGTAATTCCTGATTACGCGTTTAATCAGATTATTATAAAAAGGTTCTGATAGTAAATAGGTAGAATTGTAACGAAACGGAGCTACATAAATATAACATGCGAATTGGCCAAAAATATGTACCATGAAAAATACAAAAAGCGCTTCTAAAAATACTTGATTTGAAAGGGGTTTTTCGGTCTAATATAAATCACTGGTCGCGACATCATCATCAAACCGTTATCCGCACACGATGGTGCGCAGGGCACTGTATTGGTAAATAAAATGCAGCGTATCTCAATCATCAGTTACAGGAAGGTAAGGAAATCAATCTTACGCTTCAGGTGCCAGTCCCCGGACGAAAAAATACTTCAGAAAAAGTACTCCCTTTACATGCCTACATGCCCAAAAACCATTTAATATTTTTTGTGTTTTTATTTTTTTCTCTTCTTACTATTATTTATTTTTGCAATATTGTTTATTTCGCTTTAACTTTCTTTCAATTTACTCTACAGGATATTGTGTTTTCTTTTACCTAACACAGATTATTTCTGTTTAAAGCATTAAATTTGTGGTCAAACATTTGAACAAATCTTAGTAAATATAAGTATATAACTACTTACCGACTTTTTAGTCTACCGGTTTCGAGACGTACTAGCCTCTTCGTCAGGACACTAACTAAAGGTGAGAAACCGGAGAAACCGGTAGACTAAAAAAGTCGGAAAGTGGTTATATACTAATATTAGTTAAAATATATTATTTATTTATTTTATTGGGTAAACAAACAATATGTACACAAGTATTGTCAATTTCTTTGTATATTAGTGTAGAACTCTCATGCACACACCAAAAAAATTGTTTACACTTATACAATAATTTAAATTATGTTAAACGTAACAAATGTAAAAGAAACGAATTGAAAAATTATGTATATAATAATGAAGTTAAATATCTCTCAAAATTTCTATAATTTTTGACCAAAATTTACATAGATTGTCACACAAAATATAAGCCTCGGTAAATTTATTGTTATATTGGTCGCATATTCTAGGTATTGTAGATTGTTTCCAATAGTTTGTTAGCACGTTTTCTGTGTAAAACAGAAGATCTTGTCTTGTCGGTCTAGATGGCACACGGAATGGAAGTCTTTCAAGTAGGTTAGGAGAATCAATTTTATTATTTATTATTTGTATAAAAATAACTGGTCTAACATTATTCTTTGATTTTTAAGAGAGTTTATTCCATGGTACTACATACGTTCAGCATGGCTAGAGAAAATTTTGTTTAACCGGTAGTCGACCTGCTTAAAAAAATTGTTGGACCCTTTCTAGTCTATTAATACTTACATTATAGTTAGGTGACTAAATAAGAGTACAGTATTCTAGCTGGGGACGAACTAATGTTTTGTAAAGTTTTTCATATGTCTCTGCATGTTTGAATGGTTTCGATACCCGCATAATAATGATAATTTTATGCTTCGAAATACATTATTGACTAATTGTTCTATTTTTTATTTTTCTTGTTCTCTTCATTTAAAAAAAAACAAACACAACCTATGTTGTCATCCAATAATAAAAAATATCATAAGAGCCAATCAGAACTAGCTCCCTCGGTATATTCGAAAATCTTAATGTAAAATCTATAAAAAAACTTTATGTAAAAGCTCTGTTACTATACGCACACAAATATTATTCTCTACCTCCCATAACTCCTTCCGCAAATACAAGAGTAACTAGAAACTCCACCCTGACGCTGCAAAAAAAAAAAAAAAATTAATACAACCTTCGGTCAAAGAGGATTGGCCTACTACTCGGTTAAAGTGTACAATCTACTTTCATTATCTATAAGGACAATTAGTAAGTTCTCACAATATAAAATTGCTATTAAGAAATGGATAGTGGAGGTGGGTTGCGCACGGATCGATGAGTGGATCAAGCCAAATAGGTAAAATGTGTGTACTGTTTATGACATTTGGTCTATATAAATTGGTAATGTTTTTTATGATTATTTTAGTTTATATTGTTTATTATATTAATGATAATGAGGTTATTTTCCCTCGGCACGTGACACCCTAGTGAGGGAACAATAATATGTACAAAAAAAAGAATACAAATAATGTGAAAGTATAAATAAATAAATAATATTTTTTTGTATTTTAATCTTGAAATTTGTAAAAGTCTCATGAGGGCAAATAAAAAATAATTTATTTCCATGTACATCTTTGTATAGACACGTGTGAAACAAAAATATGTATGGTTTTATGCATTTGTACGGGCAGAACGTTGAAATGGACTGAAGCGAAATGCGTATGATTACTTCTGTCAATATACAAGTGCACATCATTTTAACTGCACACCTAAACAAAACGCCGACAAAGCTTTACTGATCTAACAAACATCAAGATACTCGTAATAATCCAATTAACTTTATAGGCAGGTGCGTCGTTGTCTACATAATACTGTGTTTATTTTACTTACATACATAATTATAGTTCTTTTTTTTATTATGAAGAGTGTTTTTTTTTTTTTGAAATAGAGATCATTAAACTATGAAATATGAAATTATCGATAAAAAAACAGATTTGAATACCTTATTTTTTTAATGAAGTAAATATACAACAATGTTTGAGTATGTCCAAATGCTTGCAGACTGGCTGGATTTCCTCTCTAGGGAGTCATTCATATTTAAATTTATTTTAACAGAGAGGAAAAACATTTTTGAGAGGGGAATATGGAAGTCTAGGCATTTACAGAGCTTATGACATGTAAAATATTTGAAAGTTCTTGACCTGGCACCTGAAGAGTAAGACTTATCATTTTACCTCCATGTTTACAAAACTAACAAAAAACTCTGCGTTTTTTGTGAAAATGGAGTATCTTATGCACCACTAGGTGCGGAAAGGGAATGATAATGGTAAAAATTCAACAAATTATTTAAAAAAAAAACTGTTTTCAACCAGAATATTTTTAGTCCCAAGGATTAAAGGGCGTTGGCTTAGGATTCGACCATTGTCCACGTGTTAGGAGCAATTTGTAGTTCAAAATTTGTTTTGAGACATTGCCACCGAGATAGACGGGCAGCTATATTTGCGGAACAATAATAAACCCCACACGAATGAATACGCACAGACAGAACCTTGTGACAATAGCCATTTACTCGACGTGAATGTGTCGCTTCCGCACATTTCCGCACATATCCGCCATTTTTTCTGCCGAAAGTTGAGGCAGATAAAAACGATTTTGATTATTAATTTCGGTCTTCATCAATTCCAAAACATTTTGATAAAAAACAAATAATATTTTTCGTGAACTCGCTCGTAATAAACGCAGTCATGTATTCATTTTCACAGCGCTCACGAGTCAACTGCTGCCGAATTTTTGTATTGTCTCAGCGTTCTGTCCCGCGTGGTCGAGGTTGTTCACGAAGCTGAGACAAGACAATCTTGTCATATCTTTTGAATTGTCCACATGTAAACGGTCTTTTTCGGGGGTTCGAACCGTCAGTGGGGTCGCAGTGAGTCACATCTTGCTGGAGGGTGTTATTCTATAAAATGCTGCGAACGCCCAGTTGCATTTCACCGGCAACACTACTGACTAGTCCTACTTGTTAGCGTCCACGTCGTGAATCCTGGGCAATGGGATTAACCTCATAACGGTGTGATCACAGCAGATAACGAGGTGATGAAAAGTGAGTTTCTGGCGCCTCCAAACCAGAACGAACCAGCCAAGGGAAGGTAACTCCGACAGGAAAATTCCCCAGAGAAGGCAACGGAAAACCACTTTGGTAATCTTTTCCCAGGAATCACTATGGCGAGTTCATCCAATAAGCAGTTGTCCTGGCTTCGGAGTAGCGCAGGACCTAGATGCTTTTGCTGTAGTGACTGTCAACGTCGAGTGAACCTGATAAGGCACCGCAAGAAGAAGAAACGACCCTTTAGTATTGAAAGCCATTGATTACATTACCTTCGTTTATTACATTGAACAAGTACGCAAAAATTAACGTATGTCAATAGTGTGCTATGCACCATTAAGTAAAATTAATAAGAGAATTTAATCATGTTAACACACTTTGATCTTATCTCAAGCACTGGGCTTTTGGGTTTAATTCCAACGATTTTTAAACTTGTTATTTTTCGTAAGCCTCGGCGTTTTGAAATCGCCCGCATTGAAAAATAATGATGATGATAATGTTTTTTGCAATACGTATTTTACTCGACTACACCCCTGATACGCAAGGTACCTACGATTAAAAAAGCCAAAGCGTAGCCAATTTTTTCCCCATCTGCGGTGCACGCGAGGCCGACATACAACACACTACATACAGCCCTGTACCGACTGAATGGGCCACTCAAATGGGACGGGGTAGATAATATTGACCAAGCAAACTATTCAAACGGTGGGCGGATTTGTGAATAAGCCCTTTGTAGAGCGGGCAGTGGTGTAGCCGAAGAAAGTAAACAATAAACATTTCAAAACGAAAAAAAAAACTTTCTTATAATTACATTTCATTTGAAGAGACCACTGTTCAAAATCACTCGCAAACGAATGGAGGCGTATGAAAAAATATTTTTGAAAATCAGCGTATTCTTTGTATATACGCCCTAAGCTAATAAAAACAGTTATATGAAGAAATATATGTACCGGAAACTGAACAAAAAGTACATAAAAATGTAGCCATGACAAACAAGGGCAATAAAAAAATGTTACACAATGTATTTAAAAAACAACTAAATCAACTTTTTCATCCTACATTGTGTTTAATGGCAAAGATCTATCCTAAAGAATTTCGAGTTTTGTGATAAATTCACTAATCTACACATTCTGCGTATTGGGGCATAAAAATAAAAGTTCCTCTTAGAACATTTAATAAACAAAGTATTTTAACTTTCGGTAACACGGTTGAACATGAAAAGAAATTGATTGCAATATTATTTTAAATATGCATATAAGTTCCATCTTCGTTCTATGATTCTCCAATGATGACAGATTGAGAGATCCTCTATTTCGAAATAGGAATAATGACCTATTTGCAATCCGAGCAACAATGCCACTTTTCTTAGAAGTCGGTGTTTGAGATCGGCGTTATATGAGATTGGTGCGAAAATAAATTGATTGTAGAGATTATGTATGCACAGAAAAACTCCGTTTATCCGAACTTGAGTCATCTGACTTTACTGGACATATTTAAGTAAGCTTTTAATGTGATTCCCACTCGCTGTATTATCAAAACTAATCAAATCTGGCACTCATTAATCTGGATAGTCAGAGTTTTACTGTAGTTATCGTTATATGTAGAATTCGATTGAAGATAAGTCCGCCGAAGTGAATAGGTACATACGCAAAATAATGTTATTGTTGAAGTTGTATTATTTTTTACGCCTTAAAATTATATTGAATTTATAATTTTATTTTTGTTTGAATTGTTTACCCATGTCTTGTTTTTTATTAATATTTTAAAATTTAAAATTTAAATTTTTTGTTTGATTTTTTACTATTATGACTGTTGATGTAAATTGTTTTAGGATCATTAAATGAAAAAAAAAAGGAAAAATAAGGTCATGCCTAAACCTTTGCTTGTCGGGACCTGAAACAAAGAACCTTCGTACATTGTTAAAACAGTGATATTAATAAATAACAATTTTTTTTTAAAAAATGAATTTTTATGTAATGTATATTCCTGAATCGACAAAATTCGTGTTATTGGTTAATATGTTAAATTATGTTATTTTTGGTAATATATTAATGTATCTTTGGATATTTATACCAACCGTAGCGTATCTTGATAATTTTTGGTTACATAAAGGTAGTTTTTCGCTTCGCAAACGTAGGCAATCGCGCTGACCATTGGACTGCGAGGCGGATAAATATTTTTAAACAATGTTAAAAAGCTTTACTCATTCCTTTATCATTCTCATAAACATCCGAATATTATGAGAATTTGTTCGTTAAAAAATGTTCTGTTTTATTAAAAAACGAATCCTGAGTTAATTATGTACAAGTTTTAATTTGAGTGTTGATGGTGATAGAGTTTAAACACGTAAAATAACCTGTTTAAATTGCCTGAAAATGATTTCATTGTACTTTTGTTAATAAAACGCTTAAATGCTTATATATTTTTAAAAAAAAATACAATACAAACAGGTTAACTATTTTATTTAATTAGAAAAGCCAAAAATATGTATATATTTATATAAACGAAGAGTAAAATAGTCTGAAACTAAGTGCAGGTTTGAAATTTTACATCAATTTAAAAAGACTTTCAATGTTTCAGAAGAAACATTTTTTTAAATATCTTGAATCTATTTTTAAAATTTGCTATTGATAGATTAAATGCATGCAATGTAAATGAAATGTTTGTAGTAGTTCTTGATATCTTGTGGACGTATGTAATAAAGTATATATTTTAAGTTTGTAGTACAAAAAAATAACAGTAAACGCATGTCATTGTCAGCAGATGTATTTAAGTTAAGCCCAAAAGTTGAGATTTAAAATACGTTTTTTTTTTACGCCTTGACAGAAGAATTCCCGTATTTCAAACCCGTTGGGCATACTATTGTTATTTAGTAAATATATATATATTTGGATAATTTATAAAGCGCCATTTTTGTGAAAATCACCTCAAGAGCGCTGTACAATAAATAAATTCCCCAGCACGTCTTGCTACAGAGCGCATGGACGACTGGGATTCTAGTTCCTCGTCTCCAATTATGATATATTACAATTCTGATATATGGGAGCTGATTAAAGCACGTCTTGCAGCTACAGAGCGCATGGACATTAAGTTATCTAGCCCCTATTTGCATTTTTTATTTTAGGTGACAATTAAGTTTAGAGTTTAAGTGATATTTTCAAAAACTAGCTAAAAATCGATTTAAAAAAAAATAGAAGATAGATTACAACAAGTTGCAGCTTCTGAGCGCATGGATGGTTGGAATTTTAGACCCCGTTTACTAAATTTAGATATTTAATAGTTGATAACATTTACCTATTGAAGCAGCTACTATTTTTGTTTTACATAAAATAAATACACAGTTAAAATATTTAACATGGAAATTTGTAAAATAAGTGCTTAAAATGTTAATTTAATTTATTTTTTTTTCGAACCACCACTGATGTGAATTGAATAGGCCAGCAAACCTAAAGAAGGGTTATTAATGATTTCGGACTTGCATAAGCGTTGTCGGCCAGTGTCCATTTCCCTCGGACGCCCTTGTCCAAACACCCATTTGAAAGGCTATTTAGTTCGCTCGTTGTTAACCCAGTATTTTTTTACGTAATCCGACGGAAAAAATCGAAAAAAAATATTTTTAGCGCATGTCATGTCTGGTAGATAAAAAAAGCATTTAATTAAACTCAATTTAATCTCATACTCCAATTTTTTGTCAGATATTAGTTTCTTTATTGCTTAGCTAACAATAAAGGTAACACTATTTAATATGATTTTTTAATTTGTTGCAACAGAGAGAGAAAACATTTTTAAGAAGGGATTATGGGAGTCTAGGCATTTACAAGGCTTATGACCTGTCGTTTGCTGGTTTAAGTGGCCACTTTGCACACTGTGTAACATTCACTATTCTGCCTACCTTTATTCATCCACATTTTTTCAACCCTTCCATCTCTTGACTTTTGTGAAATAAAAGAGCTACAACCTTTATTATGTGGGTGAGATTCATCCGGCTGAACCAATTCACCTACTAGGCAACGCCTGAAAAAAAATATTCTTTTTTTTATACTTCTTCTTTTACCAGGTAGTTAATTCAACAATGTTTTCAGTATGTCCAAATGCAATTTGCCTAGTAGGTAAATTTACACAGTGTGTAAAGTGGCCACTTAAACCAGCCAATGTCAGGTCATAAATGAATGCCCTGTAAATTCCTAGAATCCCATATTTCCCTCTCAAAAACGTTTTCCCTGTTTGTTGCAACAAATTTGAATATGAAAAACTCCTTGGGGAGAAAATCCAGCCAGTCTGCAAGCATTTGAACATACTCAAAACATTGTTGATAATGATTTTTGTCTAGCAAAAGGTGCAGCTAACGCAGTTTTTTTATCTTGTTTTCAAATACGTCTTTGGAATTTCTCCATGACCCATAGAATTTCGTCAAAGCTATGGGCAATACCCCTGGTGTCATGCACCTCAGACAGAAGTTTCCTAGAATCGGTTATGCAAAAATAAAAGGGGGAATATTTGCGGGCTCACAAATACAATCACTAATGCATGATGAAAATTTTAGGAACTATTGAATCCATTGCAGAATGCACTTTTGCAAGCATTCAAAAATGTTACTCACTGTTTTCTAGGTAAGCCAGAATGTTTGAATATCGTGCAGTTTAGAATGGAGTAAGTATTTAAATTTATGAAATTATAAATGCCCGTATCTTGGAAATCTTGCGTGGTGATGATGTCATATTTGAATTCAAGAAAAAAAAATACTAATAGTATATAGGTATAAACATTTTTTTGAAAAAAAAAAATAATTGTAGCCCAGTGTAATAAATTGATTATTTCAAAAAATATAATGATTTCGTATTTAGTGTATTTATTACATGATTTTGTGTTTATTGAATGTGAATTTACAGCTCTCTTGAAGTAATTTTAAAAACGGCGCTAACAAATTTTTAATTACTAAATCAAGGTTTAAAATACTCAACATACCCTCTAGAATATTCCAGCGAATTATTAAAATATTTTGGTATTTCTAAGTTAAATAAATAAACTTCAAAGATTACATTTATCATTAATGCCATCGACTAAGGAAATAAATAATTATTTTAATCTGTAATATTTCGTAACGATAATAATTTTAAAGTGTTTCAATGTAAGATCCATTTAAACACTCAATTATATCGTCCGCGTTTAGGTTAAACTCAATAACCCAAAAACCATCATTTTGAGAAATTGCAATTTAATAGTTTGCAGAAGAAAGTGAAATCTGATTTTTATGTTTTGGGGGTTTCGTGCAAACAACACTATTAATTCATGTATTTTTATTAAATTCCATTTATAACTTTTCTTTCTGATACATTGAGAAAATATCTGTAAGTTATCAAGTACTTGTTTAGAATCTGGACAATGTAAGCTATAAGAGTTGGTGAAAGGAAATAAATATTAGGAATAATGTTTTAGTAAAAAAAAAAATTTTAATTAAAAGAAAATTGTTTAAAATGTTTTTTGTTGCTGATGTTTGAATATTTATGAATAAACTCGTAAATATAACATAAAAAAATATAATTTAAAATAATAATCCGAACTTAAGCCTTTTTTCTAACTGTGTTACCTTGGGGACGTTTACTTCTTAAATAACATAATTTTACGCTTCGAATGGTATATTCAACAAAAATCATATTTAGGGTAAGTGACTTTCGCCTGAACGGCGAGGATATTATGATTTTTAAATTAAAAATATTACTATTTTTGTGATTTATTGGCTATGCTCCTTAAAATGGTGATATATTTTTTTTACATATTATTGCAAAAGGGGGAAAATTCAACATTTAAACCTATCCCATTGTTTTATATTAAATATAATAACTCCAAAAATGTATAAAAAATTGTATATTTTGATTTCATGAACAAAATTTTAAAAATTATTTTTTTTAGTACTATTATTTTTGTAATTGTTTTTTTTATAATTTAACATTTTTTTTGCAAATTGAATCTTCCCCTATTTTCATTCAGGGTCATCAATTTCTAACGGCTAACATTATAATCATAATAGTTTTGACATTCGCAAAATTACATATTTTTATTCGGCGCTTTTTGACTATTTTTTGAATAAGAGATCGCTCTAGTTTAAGCCGATTGTTTGTTTGGGATTCTTTTATCTTTATAATACTAATAATATTTGGCTGATTTATATAGCGCCATTTTTTGTGGAAAATCACCTTAAGGGCACTTTACAATTGTCTACTTAAACTACATTCTAACTAAATTCAAGTGATATATTATATTTCCAGATGTAAAATTGCGGGTATGATAGTCTAAAGAGTGTCTCAATCTCATGCAGACAAAGGATATATATACATACAGTTTATTTTAAAAGAATAAAGGCGTAATAACATTTATTTCAAACTACCTCATCACATGAACTCTGTATAGAATTTAGACCATAGAGTATATTTGCGAACATTTATATAGGCCTGTGGTCAAAATGCTGTGAAAAATTAAGTACGGCTAATTAGTCTATTTTATTACAGTTTACGGCTAATTTGCTAAGTTTTAAAATAAGAAAGTGAAATCAGTGTGTATTAATGTATGTGTGTTTTAATCAATATGAGTTCAAATAAATCATTTAATGTCTGATACTCGTAAGCTATTTAGATAGGTTTACTCACATTACACTTGATTCACAGACATAAATTTATTATTGTTTTACTAATAAACATTATTTTAAACAGAGAGTTATCTAATCGCCGAATATATTTGTTATTTAAAAAAAATATATTTATCAAAATCATACAAAAATTAACATATAAATTTTCAAGTCTGAACTGCATAAAATGCAGTTCGTCAGTAGGTGCTTACAGTTAAGTTCTAATATATATTTACATAATCTTATTTCTTAAATTCTATAAACACATAAAATCTTTTATTACCATAGAAAAAAAAAATATATATACGTCTAAAATAAAAAAAAATCAAAATAAAAAAGAAAAACACAAAAAAACTTTAATATAAAAACACGTTCTTACTTTTACAATAATAAAGATGCTTAGATTACTGTTGTTTATTTATACTATATATGATGTTTAAATACAAAATTAACATAAGAATCCCTTTCATTAGAATAAGCAGTGCCAAGGAGGAGCAGTTTTATTTATTTAACTTTTTGTAATGCTAATATGCTCCAGCAACATACTAATATCTATTTCAAAATATTTAAAAATTAATATTAGTATATTGTAACAAGATTTGGGTTAAGCGACACATTTACCGAAAACGTGTTAATTTATGATTTCAAATACGTACTTCCAAACATAAGACAAAACGTTGATTAAAATAAAAATCAAAAGTATTTTTTTATGTTTTGACGGTATCTACTTTATTCAACAATGCTTTGGGTTTCATCAAAATTGACTAAAGCTGTTAGTAACACGGACAGTTGATGGTAAGCGAAAGAGGTCTCCTACAAATTGTCAGACCAAATAAAGGATTTAACGGGTTCCTTATATGTAAAACCCTTGGCCCAGATGATCTGGGACCAAAGAAGAACTATCAGTCCTATCACACACCCAGTGCCTGACATCCTTGAAGACTACGAAGTTCAGCAAACATAAAAATACATTTCTGACATCAATAATATTTAACGCATTGTACTTTAGTAAGAGTATTTTTTAAATGCAAAAAAATGCAAGAAACATTTGTTGGTACATAAAATGTGTCTACTGGATAAAACACTAACATTGATTGCTTCCGAAAAATTGACCATACTCTAGCTAAAATAAAAAATTCAAAATTCATCGAATAAATCATTTATTTTTATGAATTCACTGTTAAAAAAAATTAAAAGGGTGTACAATATAAAAGTTGGCGTAAAACATTTATTTGAAGTTGTTTCTTATTTTTTAAAAGTGAGTTATTTATAAGTCCTTGAAAATGGCCCTACAATGAAAATGTTTGATGACATCAGCAATGGGGGTTCAAACTGTCAGTGGGGTCGCGGTGAGTCACATCTTGCTGGAGGGTGTGATTCTATAAAATGCTGCGTAGTCCACTACTGACTAGTCCAACTCGTTGGCGTCTACGCCGCAAACCCTGGGTAATGGGATCACACTCATGAAGGTGTATTCACAGCAGATAACGAGAGGATGAAAGCCGAGTTTCTGGCGTCTCAAAATAAAAACCAGCTAGCTAAGGGAAGGTAACAATGACATAATTCACCAGAGAAGGCAACGGAAAACCACTCTGGTCATCTTTTCCTAGGAATCACTATGGCGAGTATATCCAATAAGCAGTTGTCCTGGCTGCGGACTATAAAAGTAGCGCAGGACCGAGATGCTTTTTTCCATTTTTTTTTTTGACTAACCACTTAATTATTGCATGGTATCTACATTATAAAAAAAATAGTGGGTAAATTTGCGTAGTAAATACTCATCTGTAAAGATTTGAAAAATCTCAACATATTTTTTAGAATGCTACGTTGTTTATTTTGGTGAATCGAGTATAGAAAAGTCCAAAAAAGCGTCCAATTTCAACGTTGACGTATTTTGGTCGCAAATCATTTCTATTGTCTGGCAAGAGATATGTCCAAAGCAAACCGTGGACGGATAATCAGTAAAGGCTTTTTATATGCTGTAGAAGCCTCATTAATTATAAGTCTCGTGACAGTGTTTTAGAGATTCTGGACCTAACAATATCGTGAGAATATGACGACAAATGGAATTAAGAGAGATTTCTTGAGTCCACCTACGTTTCGGTCCAATTTAATTTATATTTTGAATTGCATTGTCTGTCCAATTGTTGTCAGAGAAATAAAACATATGAATATGGGTACATACGAGTATATTTGTATACGGAGATGAACTATGGTATTTCCAAAAACCCAACTTTTCAGAAGAGACACATTAGTGATTTTAGATACTTTACGCATGTTGTAATTTTTAATGACATGCTTTTAAGTAAATTTGTTTTCTAAAGTATGTGTATTGTTACACATTACAAAAAATCACATTTCAAAAATCTTCAGGAGTACTGGATAGTTTTTTACTATCATTTACCTCTAATTTAGTTTGAGTCACTATAAAAAAATAATCTTTAATATCAAATAAATTAGGAGTTAATTCTACCATGTAAAAGAGGACGAAAATTTTGATTTCAACATAGTTATAACTCAATTTCATCATATTTGGAGTTACCGTAGTTTACCTCTTGCATACGGATATTAGAAGGTACAGATATTGAGATTATTGTTTGCCGCTGAAGAAGAGGAGGAGGCGAATTTAGTCATTCACGAAAAAGAAGTTCAGTACTACTGGAAATTCCATATAAAAATGATTTTTTAATCGGGGTAAAAATTAGAGAATGGCGACGTTTTTCGAAAATTTATGAAAATAAATAATAAACTTTGAATGACGTCGGTAGGTCTTTCGAATCAACCCATGAGTGTTGTGATAGATTTCCGGCTTACGGAAGCCAACTTACCAATCAGCAGAACTCACCAAATTGAACTTGTGACGTCACAGGCGGAGTAATTTCAAAATCGAACTTTATAAAAACGTATCGCTGATTACGATCAATAAAAATATAATTTATTTAGATCCATTTTTTCTTGGTTT
This sequence comes from Micrasema longulum, assembly GCF_059751315.1. Taxonomy (NCBI): domain Eukaryota; kingdom Metazoa; phylum Arthropoda; class Insecta; order Trichoptera; family Brachycentridae; genus Micrasema; species Micrasema longulum. The sequence goes on from NW_028277670.1 coordinate 459,677, forward strand.
TATAGTCAATTAACTAAGAAAATAATTTAAAAAAAAACACGGAACTTCATTCAGGTTCCCGAAATCCTTGAAGTGTAGAATTGGAAAAACTAGGATGAAAGTAGGTTTATTGATGTCAAAATGCGATCTTTCAGGTGAAAGTGCGGTATAATTATGTACGATAGGTGCACAAATGTCTGTGCATTATGTTAGGCTAAGATAAACACTATCGACAAACCAAGAAAAGAGATTTAGGTTGGTCTGTACATGTAGAGCAAATGGTCAGTGAAAGAACGCCAAAAAAGATTTACGATGCGAATGTAGATGGATGCAAAAACGAGGAAGACTGCGAAAGATATGGCATAACCAAATTCAGCAAATAGTTGAAGATGGACATGTCAACAGTTGGAATAATCGGCAAGCGTGCGAAAGTGGATGTATGAATGTAGGGAAAGCAATATCTGTACATAAAGACAGAATGATAATTGTATTGATTATTCCAAGTTTTGACATGTCAATTTTTAAGTATTTGTTGGATTTGATCGTGCCATGTCTTTCTCAGTCTTTCTAGATTTCTGTATCCATCAACATTAGCATTGTACCTTTTTGCCGTTATTTCGTTGTCTATTCGCTCTAGTCCAAACAAAAGTAGAATTCCTTTCTTAATTTTGTCGATATTGCTTATTTTAGCCTTGTTTGCAAAAGTTAGGATCTCTTTATATTTCATTGACGATTTTATAATACGTCCATTAACTTGACCGACATCTTGCAAAACAATTATCTAAGTGGTACTTCAACTGCTTCTAGGAATCCAGAAATATGAAGTTTACTGTAGTTGTCTTATTAAAATGATTGATGGCCGTATTTATATTTGAAATGGAGGCTTTTATGATCACTATTTTATAACTTACTTCTGGACGTAAATCGCAGATTTGAGGACATCAGTGTAAAATCCCATAGCGTCTTCGTTTTCTCTTTTATGGTTCGAGAAACAGTACAGTGCGTTCGAATGTTTAATGACCTATGTTAATGTGTTTGTGCTTGTCGGTGAACCAAGAAATAATTTTTGCTTATGTATGTGTGCACACTTAAACGTTATATATAGAAAATTTCATGTTTTTTTAAAGCCAATTAACTGGCTTATGAAAGCGCTAATGGATTGGCATTAATGACTATATGTATATAATATATTGATTAAATTAAACGTAAACAAATTATTATGAAAATCTTACTTCGTTATCAGTGTTACACAATTTTATTATTTTACAAGAACACTACTGCAGTTTCGGGAGAGCACTCCTTCGATCGACGGGTGATATACAACTAATAGTACATTCATAATACTGTTTATGGTTTCATTATCGAATCTATACAAAAACAAACAAATTAATCTGTGATGGAACCTCAGGTAGGGCGGTTATTACTTTTTTTTCAAAGGATGCGTAGATTTTTTAAAGGGGCCGCTTTGTTTTTTATTTAATTTGTCATTAAATAGAGGAGTCTTTCCAGAAATTTGGAAGATATCTAAAGTTACTCTTATACACAAGAGTGTAGCTGTACTTTCAGCGCCAGCCAAGGTATTTGAAATTTTAATAAGTAAAATCATCGCTTCTTGAGTCGAGCCATTTACAATAGATGAACAGCATGGGTTAAAAAAAAAAGTTCCTTCAAAAAAAAGTTTCTTTATCCCACTGAGTTCCTCCAGGGTATTCTTGGTTACAGCAGTTTGAAGACGTAGAAGAAATGTGTATTTAACTACACACTTCTTTTGATTGTTGCGTGGTATTATTGACAACCCTGAAATTATGCGGAGCATTAGCTTTTTTGTTTCGGATTACCTTAGACAGCGTCAGCATAGACTGTTTCTCATTCCTATATACAGGACCAACCTGCCAATGGTTATGCCTGTTTGAAGGGCTATCTCTATGTTGGACAATATTACTTTGGACATTGACAATTTTTTACGTCTCTGAGGGAGTTTTTCGTTACCTTTTTTAACATATTATTCTCTGGATATTATGTATACTTATGTGTTTTTTTTATATATACCTGATTTTATCTAATAATTTTAATCATTTTAATACGCGTGAATTAAGATTTTCCATTTTGTAATGTACATATATATGAATAAATAAAATTGAAAATGGAAAAATTCCACTTATCTAAGGTGTTAGCATATTTTTATTTTCATAATAATTTACAATGAAGTGTTACGCAGTGAATGCCGATTCAATTAATAGTATTATACATATACAGTTTAAACAATAACAGTCTTAGCATCTAAGAAACTATTTAAAAGCACAGTAGGCATGGTCATGGTCGTACCTTTGCTGTAGGAACGCATCGACAGAACTGTTTAGTGAGATTTTGTTAACTGTTCTGAGGACACATAGGCAAAAGTCGATTTGCCGATTTTTTTTAAAGTTGCTATATTTATTGCTATGTTACTACAAAGATAAAGAACCTATTTTAGAAAAAGAACTTAAAAGTGTAGGCATTAAAAGGCTGTGAACCTGTCACTAGCTAGATTAAGTAATTATTTGTGGAGACGATTTCTGTTCTACAAAAGCTTAAGAGTTCAATTAGTTTCCAGAAAGACTCAGGTCAGCTAAAAACGTCACTACATTTAGGAGAAATTCCGTGCATTGGTTGAAATGTAGGTAAGAATATTTATGTGACAATTTAATGAATGGTTTACATAAAACAATATTATAAGTCTTTATTGATGCGGGTGAGATTCACCTGGCTTAATCATTTCACCTAAATACCTACCTCATAAGCAACGCCTGAAAATATTTTTCATTTTCATATTTTTCCGTGGACTTATTAGTTTTATCACCAACATCTATAAAACATTTTTAAATATATTTTTTTTAATTTAAAAGGAAGCCCGTGTATTTAAAGCAATGATATATTAATTAATTTTAGAATTAATAAAGTTTCTTACGACGCCCAATGCCGTTGGATTCTAACGCAAATTAATTAGCTGGTTGATAAAGGCAGGAGCTATCTTCTCAAACAACATCAAATGTAATAAGTAATACACGGCTCGAATACCTTCCAAGAACTAATTAATGATAATTAAGACATGAAAACATTGAAAAAATATCGATGTTCAGCCATAGGCAGAATGGTGAATGTCACATATGGGAAAAGTGGCCACTCAGACCATTCAATTATAAGTCATAAACCTGCAAACGATTGGTTTTTAAATTCCTTTATCTTAATTGTTCTTCATCTCTGTTGTAATACAGCTATTTATTTAATGCTATTATGCAGCACTATAACAGATAATAATGTCTGGGGAAAATGCGTTTATGAAGTTTTCTTTGTTAAATGCATAATTTGTATTTAAACATCTACGTAAAAAATACGTTTATGTTTTTAACAAACACAACTATTCGCGTTCTTCTCGGAAACCAAATTGTGGGAGAGTGGGACTACAATCTAATTTTTAATTCAAGCACTTTTCAAAAAACATAAATACCCAAACAATTAAAGTTAATTTAAAATAAACATTTTAAATGTCATAGCGTACAATTTAATTGCGTAAATAACAAAATTTGGTTATTATAATATTATAATTAGTATTTAAAACAATTAAACAAATGCAAAAAAATGTGTTGACTGTCTTAGTGTATTTGTATTTAATTTTTTACACAACAATGATGTAGGTAGCCATATTTAGTAACTGTTTTTTTATTTTATTTATTTCTTAAGTTAGCTCATTTTTTAAAATTTTTTTTTCATTCTTCTTGCATTTGTGCATCTCATCATACATTTTTAAACCTCTTTTATTTTTTTAAATTATAACGGACATTTCTATAAAATTATGGATATTCTATAAACATTATGGATATTTCTGCATGGATGTATAACCTCCTGTGAATAAAAATATCAATTTTAGAGCTTTTGTTCTGTCACCATCTGGTTTAAGTTTTACATTCGCTTTTCTAAGAGGTTTTCCGTCTCTGCTAAGTAAAAAATTATATAATCCCTGAAGATAACATGATTACTTATACTTTTTTTGCTTAAAAAAGCTATGTTTGTTTGGTTTTAAACTGTTTACTTCTTGTGTCGTTTTAACATGTAAATTGGCCAATTTGCCAGTTTGTGCAATGCGTTTTTTGTAAACTTTTAAACTATTTTTGAGTTGCTATTTATTTATTTGTCTATTCGCTTTGAGTTCAAGTTATGTTAGCTTTCATTACATGTAAGTGAAATTGGCTGTAAATGTTGAAAGTTTTGATTTACTGTGGTATTATTTCTATCCGCTATTGCACTTTGTTTTAATCTAAATTTAATCTTTGAAAAACCTCTTAGAATTTTAATGTAAAATAGGGGAAGGAGGGGTTAGATTTTGAGGCTGCAAAGAAGTGTTGTAATCTACCTCATATAAATAATTAAAACTTTACATAATTGGAAACGTTCAACTAGAATCGGTACCGCCGATGCGTTCTGTAGATGCAAGACATTTTGGGGTATTTATTGTACTGCGCCCTTGAAGTAAATAAAAAAAATAGTGCTTTACAAATTACCTAGAGTAAATAATTTAATCACTGCGAATAAAATAATCCTTTACTTTATTATGTTTAATGCATGCTCTAATGTAGGTATTTGTTTTTAAAACAAAGGAATACTAATATTTACATAAATTAAAAAGGATGTTAATGTGAAAAATAGAGTGTAATCAATTAAAATTAAACCTAATTATAATATAAACGTGAAATTGTATTTCTGTAAATACCAAATTTAATTAAAATTTTGTACCTTAAATTTTTCTACATAATTTGAAATAAACAAATCGTTTGATTGGAAATTATTGTAATATTTGAAATCATGTCTCCACCTTGAAAATAATAGAAATCAGCATTTAATAAATAAATATATTGTTTTAAATTCACGTGACATCTTTCATCATCAGTTTTTAATTAATCGTTCTCATTTTAGGAAATATTTTCAATCAACACGAAACATTTTTAACTCAAAATAGGAAATAAATTGTGTTAGGTCAGTAGGTACATATAGATCAAAGTATTTATAATTATAGTTAAACATAAAAATATTACACTTTAATATTAGTTATATATAAAAAAATACTTGGGACACTTAATATTTTTTTATTTGACTAAATAACGCTTTCACCCTTAAACGAGCACCTTCAGACTAGTTTTTATTTTTTAAAGGTTATAAATTTATTTGCATGTATGTCAACAATTTTACAATAGAATGCACAACACCTCCTGAAGTATCTTTTTATTGAGTTTAAACCTAATTTTAATAATTGTCAATTCAATGTAGTGAAAATTTCATTTAATCATATCTGTATATTCATCATCGTTTTTGAGGTGCAATAATGTATTGCTTAAAATTATTACATACGCCGAAAAGTTAGGACAGTAGTAAATTATTTGTAATGTAAAAAAATAATCGAATGTGCATTATTTTTAGTCTACTTTTAAAATCGTATTTAAAAATACCTACACGTCACTAGACACGCGTCAAAGCATACTTTCTGCACCCAAAATTGCACAAATTTCCTCTGTGTGATTGCACCTACGTCTCACTTTTAATTGTGCACCGACTTTTAGTGTATATGAGACTTTTATGGTGTTTAAAATAATTTAAATAGATAAATTAATTTACCTTGCGCAATTCTGACCGCTGGCATTTTGATTCTCATCTTGAAAAGATTGATTCCTATCACTGGGTTTATTTTCAAAAACTGCGTTTTAACTCAATGTATCAGAATAAGTTCACTGAAAAGTATAATAATTAATTTAATTTGATGATCTAGTCTTCACTTAACAGCTGAAAATTTCAGTTTTTGTTTACTTGTCATTATTCAATTGTTTGTCCATAAACTGTCTTAATTAAACATTATACACTTCATTGTTTTAACAAATCCCAAACTTTGTTTTTAAATTATTTATCTTTTCCGACGTTTCGCAAAATTCTTCATTTTGACGTTTAATTTTGAGCACAATTTTTTTTCAAATTCGAGTGATTTAAAAAAAGTTTTTGATTTAATAATTAATTTCCGTGTCCAATACGCCTTAAGGGCCACTGATTACTGATAAAATATAATTATCTTATCTTCTGGTATAAAATACACAAGTACAGTTGCTGATAAACATTGTTATTGACATTTCTGTATCGTGGATTTTTTTATTCACTAACGTCACTTGAAAAAAAAAACTTAGTCATTAATTTCACTTCACTATGGAAAATTGTTTGCACGTGAGCTTTTGTTGACAGTCAATAAAATAAATTTTAAATGTAAATAAAAGATTTTTTTTGTTTTGTCGGTATCTTTTAAAAGCAAAATGTTTGAAACGGGTTGTTGTTCACAGTTAGCGGGTGTTTTTCACGATCGCTTTTCTCGTCTTCGGTAAAGTCCGGCAGTCGTCGGCTCGGTCCGGCAAAGCTCGGCAGGGTCCGTCCACACGCGGCCGCTGTACCGCGCGGTCTGTCCACGGCCCACTGTCTGTCCATCGTGCCAGTATCGCGTATCCCCGTCCTTGTCTCCCCCCTCGCGGTTGTGCGCAGTCGCCGATGGCCGTCTCGCTCGCACGCCGCGCGCCGCTCGGCAGCTTCCGCCGCGGCTCGCGACGTCCGAAGCTGGCCAAAGGTTAGCGGACCCGCCGAGGGTGGGAGAGGGACGCCGATATCGCGCCTTTGGAGTGGGAAGAGCTTAGAGTTGATTACTTCGCGTGTGTAACGGCGTAAGCGCCGGTTCGCACGCTCATCTGTAGATTTCCCGAGTATGAATGTGTGTATCACGTATGACCGGGGATGAGATCTTGCGTTTCTGCCGAGCGGAATAGTTTGCAAGGAGAGGAAGGGAGACGGCTGTTGAACATTTTCCTCTTGAGACGGTGTCCGTAAGAACACGCACCCACACCCCCTCACACGTGCTATCTCCCTCTAGTGGAGAACATGTGGGGCTAGGGGTGGCTACACAAGTACCTTCTCGGTAGGTACCTATCGATGAGTTCAAATTTCAAATATCGTTCCAAAAGTTTTGAATTAAGATTATATACTATTTTGCAACTTAACAAAGGAAAAAGCAAATACTTTTAAATTATTAAGATTAATTGAATTTTTATTTTTACGGGTGTTTTTCATTTCATGGTATTATTTTTATTTCACTCTTACCTACATTGAACTTTAAAAAACTAAAAATGTATTTTGTTTATTTGCGCAGATTTATTGTAATTACGGAAAACATGAAAATGAAAAATTAGGGAAATTAACCATTCTATTATAAATGATATACTCGTATTGTAAAAATCACAAATTAATAGAACTACTTTTACCTACCTTAAAATATAAAAAATCTCCGTCTTAGAACAGGCTGAGCCATGTTAGATGGAGACGTTTCTAACCAGAGGACGCTCCGTATTCATTTTCTAATTTACTAGTTTTATATAGATTCCCTGGTTATCAATATGCATACTTATTTATGCAATAAATTTATAAAATAAATTGTACAAATATTAAAAAATATTTATTTTGCCAAAAAAAACCAAAGGAAACAATCTATTAAAACAAAACGTTTTCATTTTTTTCAATGTACATTTTAAAAACCAATTGTAATTATTTATAAAAGGTTTAATCTAATACTAAGATTTTTTGTAAAAAACTTAGGGTACCATTTTTGCTTTTTAATTTTCCATATAGGTAATTTATTTATTTTACTTCTATTTTTAACTTAAAACTTTGTATAGACACATAATTAAAAGAGTAATTCAGTTTCTTCTAAAATAATCATTGTAATGCGCGGTGCCCGTATTTTAACGGCCGTAGTGAACATTGATGCGGTTGACAGCCGTCGTAACGGTGACTAGAGAGTGGTTTCCTATAAAAATGGTGTTGATAACACCGTTAAAAAATAAAACCACTCTCTAGTCACCACTACGACGGCTGTCCACCGCATCACCGTTCACTACGGCCGTTAAGATACGGGCACCGCTGTCCTAGGAAACCCTAGCTTAATTGTTTAGGAATTTCAAATTATGTCCATACTGTATACACATGGGTAAACAATTTATTTGTAAACCCTAGCTTATTTAAATGTCTAAAAAATAATAATTTAGCAGACATCTGGAACTATATTACATTATTTTATGCTATAAAATAATCAGACTGTCATAAAGTAAATAACCAAACATTAAATAAAGTCATATACAAAAAAATACCTACTGCATTAAAAAAAAAAACAGTTTTGTAGGCAAAAAACAAACCAAAGACATTCAAGGTAGTTTTTGTTAGGGGTAATGAAACACCATTCGCGTCAGTATTACCATACAATCTTAGCTTTTTTAATTTTTATAAGTACTTCTTTTCCCAGCAAATTTATTTAAGCGAATTTTGAAACTAATAGTTCGACTAGTTTTTCAAATAAGCTTCATTATTACGGATAACTTATAAAGCGCCATATTGGTAACGTAAATAAATAAAATACGTCAAAGGCGCGGCGCGGTACAAAAATATTGCTATTCATACTAGCCATCAATATTTAGATTACCATTTTTAAATCATCCATTTGTTCATTTGTTTTGTTTACAACGAAATGTTTTTCAAGTTCCATCTTTTAAAAATAAATAAAGTAAAAAAGTGTGTCAGTACGATAATTCTTAAATATCTCCCGCCGAAATGAAGTGGCACATTCAACAAATGGCCGCGTAATTAATCGCGCGAAAATATTAAGATCATAGTCAAAAGCGCGGGAAAAGAGAATATCCGGGCTAAAGACGTTTTGCGTCTTTATTAACTAAAGTTTTTATACATTAATTATTTTCCCGCCAGGGGGAGAGTGGGGGAGTATGACGGAAAAGGCTTTGAACTGAGTATTCCATTCAAGAAATGGCGGGGAGGGGAGGAATACTCTCTTGGCGTGAACAAATAAAAAGTTCTACAACTCTGAAAAGTTTCGAGTCTTATTTTTACTGTTGCATACAAACCTGCGAACCAAATGTTTGCAGAAATACAAATGCCTAAATAAATGTTCTGCAACGAATTGCAACAGAGATGGAAAACGTTTAACAGGACTTATTTGTTTTTACCCTCACTTCGGAGTTTAGAACGTCGCGGATCGAGATTTTAAAACCTAAAAATTAAAAAAAAAAAACCTCTTTGTTTAACTAACTGAGATAGATATGTTCTAATTATCCGAAATTGCCACTGCCACGCCACTATGGTTGCATAATCTGCATATATAATTTTAACGACCTTATATCCCTTAGACCTAGATTAAACACTTCCTCAATTCTTGAAACCGTTTTTATATATTTATTTTATAAGCGTAAAAAAAGTTGTTTGGTTCATATATTGTTGTGAGATATATATTGTTGTGAGATATTTAGTTATACATATGTTAAACCTGCTTTGTTTATTTGTTGTTCTGAATATGTAGGCACATGAAAAAATTGTAAGTATTATTTAAATCCGGAATTGAGTTTTAGTAATTGCTGGGAATGTAATTCATACGTTTTAAACTTTGTAACATACTTTGTATTATTGTGTATATTTAAACAATATTTTGATCAGTCGTAAGTTAGTCTAAGTTGGCACTTTATGTACTGTAACATTCACCATTCTGCCTTTGTTTAAAAAAAAAAACAGCAAATGAGCTGAAACTTTTATCGATGAATTATTTCTTCTACATACTTGGCAACACCTGAAAATATTTTTTATTTTTTCAAATAATATTTTATTCTTGAAATAGAAGCTTCTGAAGCTTTAAATCCGGTCGGTAATAGTAATAAAAAATGGTTTAAAATAAAGTTATTTTATCTTAATTTATTTATTTTGTGCTTCTTCAATTTTTTTACGTCTTCTTGGACTATTTGTTTTAATCAAAATTAATAGATACGAGAGATTAGAAGAAATCCATCTACCTGATAATATTTATCTGGTAATATCTATCTGACAATCTTTCCCCCTTTCTTCTTCCCTTTTCCTCTTAATTACTTTTTCCCATCGAGTAATGGAATTGATTTATAGAAATTTATATACAAGTATAGTTATTAGTGTTTTTGTTAATCTTTAGCTGTTTATTTTATTTTACATTAAATGATATAAATATAACATTTATTTTATTGGGTGGTTGGAAGAAATTACCGTTTGGCAATAGGGCTGCTAGTGTACAATTTAAGTTAAATGTCAAAATAAAAATTTGTATTAAAACAGAAATAATATTGATACAATCAAATGGTTCAAGAAGCACAAACATTTCGGGTATGCAAACGAAATAATGAAGTCTGATAAATCTCACCAGCTTTTTAACTTTTCAAAAATCGTGAAAGAAAAATTGAAGAAATATGGATGTTCAAATAAAGGCAAAATGGTAAATGTTACACTACATGTACAAGAAACGGTCTTTTCGAGACTGGTTTTGTTGGTCTTCCCAAAAACAATGACCGTGGACAGTGGCGTTTCGGCTTTAAACCCTCTCAATTGGAATATTTCTCGATCATTTTTGTTACACATAAGGTACGTTAATCAGTTTTACGTTTCAGGTGCCAGTCCAAGAACAATGAAATGTTGCAGTATAAAACCATATTTTAAAATAATATTTCGTGCCCATCTTCCCAGTAATTGAACCTAGAACCTCGAATGTGGTAGGCGATTGCACCAACAAGTACACATCGAGGCGGACGTAGCTCCACTCAATTTACTTTTCAAGATTTTCACATGAGAGTCGAAAGCACTATTGGGATTCTGGATCTATTTCTCACACATAATTATATTTTTCATAAGCCTGGACACTTTTCAAAACAGCGGTAATAAAAAAATTAAAATCAGGTGTTTTTAAGTTACAAAAGTAAAATTTCATGTACGCGGAAATCGTTTTACACCTTAAAACAGGTGCTTAGAATCAAATTTACGCTCGTGCAGTACGTAATTCTATTACCCGCCAATCGCTTAGTGTTAAATTAAAACTGGAGACAGGAAGTGAAGTTAAGGGTGGAAAACTTAACAAGATTGGTGGGGAAATTCAAATTGCAGAGAACGAAAAAATAGAGAATGAATCCAAAAAAGTAATATGAACTTAATCCAAATAGAGAAAAAATTTTTTTTTCCTTGACGGGTTTGAAAGTTCAATTTATAGACAGTTTTTATTATTTTTCCTATGGATAACTTGCAATTTTTGTCATTTATCTACTCATCAAAAAAACAATAAACAAATCATGAGGCAGAGAGGATAGAACGCCACATGACTCATTATTTTGGTCATGCCGTGTAATTTTCGGTCTTCTTCTTTTTTTTTCATCAATCAGCATACGCATCGTAAATTTTTTTAGCCATTATTTTTTAGCTAAAAGTTATGAATAACAGATACAAATGCGGATGGTGCAAAATATTAAATAATACGATTCTAAGTAAAGATAATTATTTATGAAAATAAACACATACAATAAAATCTTTAAAATGAAAATCTGGCTTTTAAAACGTGGTTTTTCATATTGTATTTCTACGTTTTTTTATTTTAGATGCATATGGGAATACATATTTTCTTTTTTGTCCATAGTAATTAGAGTTTTTATGTGTTATAGAATTTAAGAGATAAGATTATGTATTATTAGAACTTAACTATAAGCACCTGCTGATTTTATATAGTTCAGTAGGACTTGACAATTTGTATTAAAATTTTGGTATGTTTTTTATAAATAAATAAAAAAGTATATATAAATAAGAGATAGATTGAATAACGAGCATTTTACCAATAGTTACCATCAACTCAAGTAAATCCGTTCAAAAAAGATCTATTTCCAAGCCAATTAATCTCACGAAATAACTTTTTTTTTACTCTCGACTATTTTTTATACATATAAAACATATGTTTTGTCTTCAAATTAAAATAATACATAGTACATCAAAAGAAAAAGAAAACAATAGTATACGTATGTGAAAACATGCAATAGTAAAAAACATGAAAATATCCACATAAAATTATAAATACGCTTTAAGCTTTGAGGTACAGCTTTTTATTTTAATAATAAACTTTTGTTTTTACTTTAATTGAGTGTTAAACAAACACATTTTTTAAAAATAAGTAAACGCTTATTTGGGTAGTATAAATTTGACTACCACCATGACAGTAAGGAAGTAAACAACTCTTTAAATCAGTCAGAGGCTAATGACTTATGTTAGCAAAAACGTAATGTTCATATGGATCGATCGATTCCTATCGATGTTGTAATTAATATTTACTATTGTTCTGGTATTAAAAATATACATTGAATATGTGGTACGTTTTTTATACCACTGTGCCTCCAAAGAGTTAAAAGAAAAATTGATCCATAATTGCCATCTAGGTACAAAAAGCAAAAAATATATGTAAATAAATTACTTCAGAGAGATCTCTCTCCAAACCATGTATAGTATTTTAGCTTAAAGAGTGTTAAAACACATTGGTAATTTGTCCAAAAACTTATTTTAGAAACGACCAACTAAATATGTAAACAGCTTAAAATTAAAATTACGCTTTGTTTCGCAGCTCATACAAATTAGGTGTTCAGTACTTAGAAAGCGGTAGAATAAAATCTATTCAACAAACAAGCCTCTTAATAAGAATTTCCCGTCAAAACATACAAACTTTCCCGCCAAAATATCCCCTCCCTCCGATAAAATTAAAAGCTCAAATCTTGTAAAAATTTAAGCGGGAGCGCTGGAATAAAAATCTATTAAGTTCACCGCACCATCTCACTGCCTAAGTGAGGTTAATTAAAAGAGAAAATACTTCTTCTTTTTGCTTCGTCGTTAGAACCCCCTCGCCTCATTGGGGGAGGTTCCTTAAATACGGAAAAAGTAAAGAAATGAGGCGCCCACCCCTTCAGGGAAGAAATAAGGCTACAATTTTACTACGAGAGAAATTATCAATGGGACTCATTCTCTTGTTTTCTGGAGTAGATTAACTTCCTCGATTTTAAGGTTTTAAAAGATAATATCGTATCTTGTTACAAAGTCCACTAGTTAGCATTTTTGCTTACCGTGCAACAATACTTCGGTTCAATCCCTGAAGTGAAATTTCATGACAAACTAGCATATTGATTAAGGTTGATTGATCTTACCTTTAAGTTGTGACAAAAATCAGCTTAAACTATCATCGGTACAACATTAAATGCGTATACGGAGTTTGCATATATGTGGCATCGACGTTAAGTAACTAAATTAAAAACTTACCACACTTTCGTACTTTATTTTAGATATAATACTAGATAAATAATGGAGTTCTGGTACCAACCCTAATGTATGGAAGCGAAGCATGGAGTTGGAAAAAAAGGGACGAAAGTAGACTCAATGCTGTTGAAATGCGATCCCTCAGGCGAATGTGCGGAAAAACAATGTATGATAGGTGCCCTAATGTCGAAATTAGAGCAGAATGCAAGGCTGAGTTAAGCATTATCGACAAAATTAAGAAAGGTCTTTTGCGATGGTTCGGTCATGTGGAGCGAATGAATGATGAAAGAACGGCTAAAAAGATTTATGATGCGAATGTGTCTGGTTGTAGAAGTCGAGGAAGGCCGAGAAAGACATGGCATGATCTAGTACAACAAATTCCTTGAAAGTGGTCATTTGAAAAGTCGGAATAATCGACGTGCGTGCATGAGAAGATGTATGAATGTGAAGGAAGCAAAGGAAGTGTGCCAGGACAGAGTGGTGTGGCGTTCTATCCTCTCTGCCTACCCCTCTGGGGAAATGGCGTGATGGTTAGTTAGTTATTTAAATTTAAATGTCTATTTTTTGGGTGTTACCGTGTGTTTTGCTAAACGAAAATTTAAGAAGCTTCAAAAGGCGTAGACCAAGATCAACAAAAGCTTGGATCCAAATACAGTGGTTAAAAATTTATCTAATCACAAATTAAGTTTTTTTAACACTGACGGTATCACCCAAAAAAGAAAGATATTGATAACAGTGATCGTAAAAACCTTCGCACCTATTTAAATTCAAATGGTTTTTTATATTCAAATCTTTTGAAAAACAAAATTCATCTCTAAATTATTTCAACGTTTTTTCATATGACTTTTTTGGTTTTTTCAAATTAAAAAGATACGGTTTTTATAGTTAGTCTATGTGCCTTGTTTGCTAACGAGTAGAGACGTATAAAATAATTTGAAAAAAAAACGTTTTGTTCATAAATAAAAATTCGTTTGTTTTTCTTATTTATTTGTATGACAGTGGTTGGTAAAATATTGCCCGGTCTTTGTACTGTATTATAAATTGCCCTGTGAACTAAATGCAAACATAACATTAAAATCTCAAATCATAGCAATAAAGGTTTTTCTCAAATAAATGTTTCATCAGTACTAGTGAAAATGCAGTGATAATTTAAATAATAAATATTTTATACGATCCTTGTATTGTAATGATTTTATCATTTTATATTTTTTGATGTATTGATAATTGATTATGTCCCTGAATCAGTTTAGGATACTCCTGGAAATAAAATATGTGTTCACGAATCTATCTGTATATAAATTATGTATACATGTGACTAACTGCGCGTTTATTTATATTTAAGGGTAAATGTACCTAAACAAAATCGATAAAAAACAGACCTTAGATTAGAAAGGAAACTGAAAATCTATGTTACTAGTTTCTACCCATGTATATATTTTCTAACAGTAAAAATCTAATACAGATATACCGGTTAATATTTTTTTATTCTTATGACTATGCACCTTAAATTTTAAAGGAACAATACATAATATCCTTTAAAATTTCTTACAATTTTCTCGCTAACAATTTTTGAAGTATAAATATTGATTTTAAGTCAAAATATAGATGCGTACATCTGGTTGATATTTTTTTATTAACTGTCGTAAACTTTTTAGTTTAACGCCATAAAAATGGCTTAAAAATACGTATTTTTATTGAAAGGCCGTATTTGGCCCTGAAAAAATTTGCGATTTGATACTTTTAGATGTAAGCCACATCAATGAATAGATTATAAAGTTATGTGGAAATAATTTAATTGCACAACTCGATTTAATGAGCATTCTGATAAAATGTTAGCTGTGAAAGGAAAATTTGGCTGGCTTTTCCAGTTTAATCTATTTGCCGCGAGAATGCGCTACGGGTTGTTTAAGACGCCTTTTTGGGGTTCAGCGCCGAGACGCCTAGGTTTTAGCCGAGACTCAAACCAGTTTAACTTATTATTTACTGTATTACAAGATTCATGTTTAAACATCGTCATCGAAGAGTTTAGCATAAATGATTGCATTTTATCAATTTAAAAACTTTAATTGATTATTTGAATTATCAACCATTATAAAATTAGGGATTAACTTAACAAATTGTTATTTTATTTAATATACTAATATCGATTTTAGATTTGTGACAACTAAGGAATTTTATAAAGACGCAAGTGCCTGTTCGAGTCCTTTGGATTAATACATTATTCTACTGTGGCAATTCGTTATCTAATAATTACAGTGTGCTGTTTTCATACAAACTGTCAGATAGAAAATAATCATAATTTCAATAAAGACACTGGATCTTCATGTTGAAAATAAAATATTAAAATTAGACAACTTGGAAATCACAGAAATTAAAAAAGTGATTCATAACAAGAAAAAAATTATAAATAACGAAATAAACAAAATTTCCTTTGGTTCACTCTTATTTAGTTTTCTTCATACTTTTCATCTTAAGAAGAACAGCATGACAAAACGATTTTTTTATAAAGCCTATCAATAGGCTTAAGTGAGCTCTAATAGATTGGCATTAATGAATAATACTTAATCTAAACAGTCTTAAAATCTACCTAAATTTAAAAACGAATAATTAACAAAAGGTATAAATATGGCATAATCTAGGCGGAAATGGTAAATGTAACATCGCGAGTCAGGAGAGACAACACCGCTTGCTTCCTTAATGCCTGCCCTTGCTGTAGCAACACATCGACAGTACCTTTTAGTGAGATTTCGTTCACTGTTCTGAGGTCCTTGGCAGAGGGGAAAATAAAAAAAGTAAGGACTTGACATATTAGCTCCATAGGTTGGATGTAATATTTAGTCATCACTGTTTATATAAAATAGGATGGAATTCGTAAATTGATTATACCTTAATAAAAAAACACTTGTGTGGCTTTGAAACTGGTCGGTTGAAACAATAAAAAATATTTGGTCAAAAACTAAGTTCTTTTATATTATTATAATGAATAGCCACACACATAGTTCTTCAAGTATACATTTTATAAACAATATTATTTCTCGTTTTTTTTTTCTTTTCTTTTTGTACAATTAAACTGTACCTACTTATTATTATTTTGTACCATTTTCATACTAAATTTATTTAAACACTTTTATTTATTGTTTTCTTATATTTCTTTATCTAACCATCTTCTTACCGTGTTCTTTGAAATAAATGATGTTTGAGATTTTGCATTTTATTTCAAGGAAAGATAGTTTATTCAACGAGCAATAGTTATAAAGTTCTTGATAAT
Organism: Micrasema longulum; assembly: GCF_059751315.1. NCBI lineage: Eukaryota > Metazoa > Arthropoda > Insecta > Trichoptera > Brachycentridae > Micrasema > Micrasema longulum. The sequence continues at coordinate 476,112 of NW_028277670.1, forward strand.
TGATTTATTACAGTGCGTTCGAGTGTTCAATAACCGATATTTATGTGTTAGTGCCTTTCGGTGGAAAAAGGAAACGTTTTTTTTGTGCGAGTACGCACACTACCTATACTATTTTAAATGCCTTAATTTTTGCCACTCACACAAAATGAACTCCATTAAAGATTTGAATTATTCTTATTCTGAAAGGTGGGGGTCAGTGCAAGCTTCTTACGTCACTGCGACCTGTGAAGAACTATTAGTTCTCGCCCTCCAAGCCCAGGTCTATAAAGAGCCTGGCTACTGTGTGGGAGGCGAGAGCTTACATTTTGTCAAATCTCCCCCTCCAAGCCCAGATCTGTAAAGTATCGGGCTATTAAGCAGAGAGCGAGCTCTTTAACATCCTCGGGTTTAACCAGTGGTCCCCGAGGGTGAGGCTCCTTTTATAATGCAAAGCATCACACCCGCATAAAATGTGTATAGGTGTTTCCTCACCTACGCTGCCAAACCTACATCTAGAAGTTTCTGAAAGGTTCATTCTAGCAAGGTGTTTGTTCAATCTGCAGCGCCCTGTAAAGGCTCTAGTGATAACTTTTACTTCAATATAAATCAATGGCTGTCCATGCGATGACGAGACACCCCAAGGTGTCCCACATTTGTTGATGCATTGTCCCATTTTCAGCTTAGAGCTAATGCAGCTAGAGGCGCGATGTAAAATTCTGGATGAGGACTTAAAATATATCGTAACTGTAATAAGTCATAAGAACTTACCGCATGAGGTAATATCATACGTGGTAAAAATAATAAAGATAATTGTTGAAATAAATAAAAACAGGACACAAAATGCCGAACGCTGTCCCAGCACTTAATTTAACTGTTGTACATAAATTAGCAAGGCAAAATATAATCAACTCCTATGTATAAAAACATAAAAATTTAACCTTCACTTGATTTTGGCTAAAGATTTGAATTCACTGTACTTAAATGCAAATCCACTAACACCACGTGGTCAACGTATCTCCGCTCGATAAGGAATATATCATTATCATTGTGTCCATCTCTGTACCCAGTGCTGCAACTAGAAGTGCATTGGTACTCCAATTGCTGCGTATCTTGATCATTTTTGTTCGATAAAATGTGAGGATTTTTCACTTCAGGTGTCAGTCCAGGAACTATATATACCTTTAAACTTGCCCTTGCCGGCGTTGCAAATTGCAATAAATTAATTAATAACAAGGCAACTACTGTGAGTATTATTAGGAAATTTGTTGGAATCTTCAAGTAAACCATAAAAAAATATATATCACGTATTTCGGTAGGTAAGGTAGATAATTTTTGATGAAATATTCGTTCCATCAGGATCTCCAAAAATGACAAAATATCGAGTACCCGGAGACAAATATAATAAATATTAATTTTCGAGAAAGATGTGTGAAGAAATTAGATCACTAGGAAAAACACACGTGTATTTTTAATAAGATGAAAAGAGACAGTTATTATGAGCCGGTCATTTCATAATGTCAGGTTACTACACAATAACTCGAGGAAGTTTTTTTGCACGGTATGTAAAACGTTAAAATCAATATTTCGCATTTTCCCTGCCAGGAATCGAACCGAGGACTCTAGCATGGTAGGCGAACGCACCAACCAATTCATTATGAGGCACTGCATTTATTAAGTAAATGCAGCTTATCTCGATCGTCTGTACAGGAAAGTAAGGTAATTAGTCTTACGCCTCAGGTAACAGTCCAGGGATAGTGAATTATTGAAGCGTAACTTTATAAACAAATATTTCATGTCGCCCCCGATAAGTCGATACTTTAGCCCATATTACAATGGGAAGTTAACGCTTATTTTTAATTTTATCTACAAAGAAAAATGAAATTTCCTGCATGAAAAACATATTCAATTACAAGTTACCGACAAAGATACTTTAATTTTTTTATACAAATATACGCATTTTCGTACAAAAATATCGATTATTCTTTATAAAGATAGCGTTTATAATTGCCCCTCAGAATTTCAAGTTTGTTATGCATTTTTTTCACTCAATTTTATTTTTCAGGAATTTTATATGAGTGTTTAATCAAGTTGAAAACTATTAACGTCTTAGATCTATTTCTCCCTCAAAACTGTGATATTTTTTCGCCCGGACACAAGGAGTAAATATTATTATACTTCTTGTGTTTTTATTTTAAACCACCTTCCGTTATAATAATATTATTGTCCCTGCCACATTAAGAAACAGATTTGATCATATTTCTTTCGGCTAGCCTTTTTTGCCCACATAACGGTACCTGAAAAACCCACCAAGGGAATCGTCCACATCCTGTCTCATATTCAAAAATATTCAAGAGATTTAAGACGTTTGCGTCACGAGATGTTAAAATCTGGGCCGGTATTTTTTTGGCCCGACAGCATCCTGTTTAACAGTTATATACTAAGGGTGTGGGGGCAGTACTGGGTGCAATGAACTACTGCTTAAGGGATGGCGTGGTTGGACGGCATTTGTCTGAGAATCCCGAAACAAATATTGATTATTTCAAGACAAATTACGGGACGTGTATCATGACATGAAAATGACAGCCGTTATACCTGTAGATACTTAATTTCCTATTATTTTTTTAACATACCAATTTTGTATTGTAGTACGCAAATTTAAACGATAGTATTTGTTTTAGGCAGACAGCCTTTGCGAGTGTGCCTATATTGAGTGTTCGGCTTTATATCTGCATTATTTTTCCTTTAAAAGGCACAAATTCCCCTAGGACAAATGTTAAACTACTGGGTGTTCATTTAGATTCAGATCTTTCTCTTCATTCTCAGGTCAATAAAACGGTAAGTGCTGGTTTCTTCCATCTCCGACAGATCAAATCCGTGCGGAGAAATATTCCTATAGATGCAACTAAAGCTCTTGTAAATGCTTATGTCGTTTCGCGTCTAGATTACAATAATGGAATATACGCAAATCTCCCAAAATATCAAACTAATAAACTTCAATCCGTTTTCAATGCAGCAGCAAGGCTTATTACGGGAGTAAAAAAATATTCTCACATCTCACAACATCTTCGAGATTTGCACTGGTTAAAAAGCCCAGAGAGAATAAAATACAAGCTGTGCTGGACAGTATTCAAATCCCTTCATGAAATGGCTCCAAAATACCTATCGGACCTTTGTATTAGGGAAAATACATGTCAAAGAAAATCTACTCTTAGGTCAGCATTTGATTCAGGAAGAGGAAAAATTGTTGAAATCCGGCGCTCCCCAAACACTAGATTTGGAGATCGTGCTTTTGCCGCCACCGGCCCCTCTGCCTGGAACCAATTGCCTTAAAACTTACGAATCATCAACAGTCCCAGTCAGTTCAGATCCCAACTAAAATCCCACTTCTTTAAACTATCATACCCTCAATTTTAAATCTGGAAATATAATGTATCACTTAAGTTTAGTTTAGTAAGTTTAGATAATTTTTTTTTTTTTTTTTTAAAAAAGAAATATTTGCGTTCTTATGATTTACCCAAATGTTTAATTTTGGGGGCCATTTTCAACGAGTTGTAAATAACTCACTATTAGAAAATGGGAATCGAGTTGGGGTAGAGTGGGATTCGAACCACGGACCTTTGGTCTGTGAGTCCGAGACACTAGCCACAGGACCACAACCCGATTTTTACACAATTGTTTATACAATTGTAAAGCGCCCTTGAAGTGATTTTTTTACAAAAATGGCGCTGTATAAATCAGCCAAATATTATTATTAATATTATTATTTTTATAAATTCATTCCTGCCTGAAACCACACTGCTGGAAAGGAAATTTTTCTTAGAATTGAGATGGAATATTAGAAATGAATAGAATTGAAAATTATTTCTTAATTAAAATCGTGAGTTTGTTCAAATTTTTGTAGGCAAGGACTAGATTCAACGCCCTAGGAAGCTGTTAATATTAAAATACTGTACAGCTTACGTTTAGCCGCCGTAACCGGCTGGGCGTGAAATATAGTTCCTAACTTAAAATTCGAAAATATTTTGTTAGCTGTTAAAAATTATTAAGTTTGTGTTCATAAGTGGTCAATGTGCCGACAAAAAGGTAAAAAAGAAGACTATTTATTTTATTGCATTGTTTAACACTTAATTTAAACAAAATATGTGACAAGCGGTGAACAACGGAAACTTTCAAACAGTGCACCCGTTACTTTAAAATTATAAAAAGTATTTATTTTAAAGAAACAAACAGTTGACAATGATATAATAACATTAAAAAAATACAGTTTAAAGACAGACCAGCAAAGTTTCTAAATAAAAATCACACATATTATAGGTATCCTCTGACTTATTAAATTCAAAGGACTTAAAAAAAAAAATTGGATGGTAGGAAGTAATTTTATGTTGTGTCCGGGCTGCAGATTATACGTTTGGGGTGTCTTATTTTTAGCCCAGACTCATTCGTCCTGGGAGGGTAGTCAGTCAGTACATATTTGTTTATCTGCAGCGGTCTTATACAGGGACGGTTAATTATATAACCGCCTGAGAGGGGGTGGCATCTTAGGATGTTACAAAATACACTGTTAATGCTTTAAAAGGCGGACTTAACTGTATAACTGGATTTTTTTTTTTTTAACGATTAATATAATGTGAGAAAACTTCTTTGTGTATGCCTACATCAATGGCATAAACAGTACACTTGCACGACTACTCAAAACACAAATTAACGACGTTGTGATTATAAAACTTCATTTGAAATAAAATAAGTATGCGCTTTTGTGTCATATTTTCAATGGAAAAAATAATGTGTACAATATTTTTACATAAACGGCAAAAATTGGCTTTAACAAAGAACATAAATGTGAAAAAAAAAAGTATATATGTACATATTATAATCATCATTCCCTTTCCGCACCTAATGGTGCATAAGGCACTGCATTGGTACACCAATCGCAGCGTATATTCATCATTTTTGTTACATGAAGGTAAGATAATCAGTTTTACGCTACAGGTACCGGTCCAGGGACTATAAAATATTCTGGTGTGAAATTTTTTTTTCAAGTATTACGTTTTATATACTTAAATACTACTTATTTATTTATTCATTATGTTCAGGAATATATAACCCATCGAAAAATTCAAATTAATTTATTCTGCATTGGCCCAATCCATATAAAGAATAATCGGCTGGGGTGGTGCTTCTAAAACAAATATTTTACCGGTCGAAAGAATACAAAAATTGATTATAAAAGTTATTTTTAAAAAACCGTCTACTTTTTCCACTGTTCATTTATTTGAAAAATATTAGGTTTTAGACATAAAATTGTCAGATTAAAAGAATTGTTTGCTTCAAATACAACATAAAAAGAAGTGTTTCTACGTCACAAAACGTAAGTACATGACCTAGTAACATCTTGATTTTAAAATTTGAAACAATTGCAGCACGACATCATTATACTCATAGAATAATATTTTTCTTTAATGAAATGAACAAAGAAATTTAAAAGAGCAGTAGGAATACAACATATTTAAGAAAGAAGTGAAACAATATTTTGAGTTTGTCCAAATTTTTGTAGACAAGGACTGGATTCAACTCCCTGGGGAGCTGTTTATATTAACATGTATAAATAAATAATAAAACCGCATAAATAAAGGTTTCAGCTTTTTAACTTCACAAACATCAACAGATGAAAGAATTGAAGGGATATAGATGTTCAAATATAGGCAGAATGGTGAATGTTACACAGTGTGTAAAGTGGCCACTTAAACCAGCCATTGACAGGTCATAAGCCCTGTAGATGCCTGGACTTCTATATTACCTTCTCTTAAATGTTCTTCATCTCTGTTGTAAAATGTTAAAAGAAGTGAAAAGTAACATTAATAATTCTTTTTTGTGAAGCACTGATTTTAAACACCGTTTATTATTTTTTTGTGATTTATAGGTTATTCTAAAAATAATTATAATTAAAAATGAAATAATTCAACTATTGTAAAATGTCACTCCCCATTATGTACACAATAATATTTTTTTCTTTAACGTAATGGGAAATGTTAATGTAAAAATTGAAAAATTGTATTTAGTAGTAATATTATATACTCATATTTGGTATCTGAATTTTAAAAAAAATTTCATATAAACCAAGTCGGGAATCAAACCCGAGACCTTTCGCATGCTAGGCAAACGTGTTGACCATTATACTACAAGGCCGACATACATACATATATAAATACATAATAAAAATGATAAAATTGGATAACCATAACAATAGCAACAAGCAAATACACATAAGTAATTAAAAAAAATAACAAAATATATACCTAATTGAAAAAAAACATTTTTAAGCAGAGAAAAGTTTAAAACTTATATTGCGAGAAAAAATAAATAAATCAGACTTATAACTATGAAGTCCGAAACATATAATAACTTTTTAAATATCAATATGGTCTCCGTAATATAAGTAAACTGTTTTCTATTATAAATTAAATGGTATAAAAATGTAAGGCTGAGATAAGCATTATCGACAAAATCAAGAAAGGAGCTCTGCGCTGGTTTGGACATGTAGAGCAAATGGACAGCGAGAGAACGGCTAAGAATATTTACAATGCCAATGGATGCAGAAATAGAGGAAGAGCGAGAAGACATGGCATGACCAGTTCTAACAGATACTTGACATGTCAAAAGTCGGAATAATCGGCGCGTGTGCATGAGAAGATGTATGAATGTAAAGGAAGCGAGATATGTACGCAAAGATAGAGTGATGTGGTGTTCTATCTTCTAAGCCTACCCTTACTGGGAACCGGCGTGATGGTTTGTTTGTTTGTTTGTCATTTATAAACTTTTCAACACATAATATGCGATAAGTTTAAACTTCGATATATTCCTTTCATTATAAACGCTTTTTGAGATTTCATTACATGTTTTTACGCTTTATACGAAATAGAGTTCTGTGACTTCGCCTTTTTTCTAAACGTCGAAAGGAAAAGTTATTATACCTCAACGCAAACAGCGCACTAAATTCGACGAACGCGCATTTGCGGTCGCAGGTCCTATGGCATGAAATGCTCTCCCATCAGAGGTGCGAAACTGTGAGAGTGAAATGATGTTTCGGAAAAAACTTAAAACCAACTTGTTCTCTAAATCATTTGAATAAATCCTTAGCATGTTGTGACAAAGTACCTTGTTTTTCTGAAATTACTAATTAAAAAAGTTAAAATTAAATTTATTTCTTAATATAAACACTTAATAAAGCGCCTTTGAGTTATTGTATTACGAAAATGACGCTTTATAAGTTATCTATAATAATAATAATAATATGTTTACGTTCCAGTGGGCTTTCCAAATTCATCTTAATTTACCAATTTTATACACAAATATCATGGTATTTAAAAATATTATTTGCCTATATGTAAGTATTTTTAATTTGCTTTGACCTTCGTGTATCTATTTAAAAAAAAAACTTAATGTTTTTTCTAGTTATATTGTTATTGCTTCAAATTATCTTGGTTTGATGAAAATAACTGCCGCAGTAGTTTATGTGTGGTTTAATAGTTTTGATGTAAATAATTTGACATGAATTATTATCAAAATTTCTTCTTATCAGATACAGGCAAAACATTTTTAATATACAGATTACAAAGTAAGGTTAAAATAATGTTCTAGAAAAACGTCACTTGAAATAACAATTTACGACCAAGAAACAAAGCTAGGCCGAACTTACACAGGCATATCAATCACAAGTGTTTTTTTTTCCTACGCCCTAGAGTCGGGACATGTAAATCTTGTTGTTTATTCGTCTAACTTCTAACTGTTAATTCCAGGGCATGTCTAGGGCTTAGGGTCCCCAAGGGCCTCGGAAATATAGTGATGAGAGAAATCGGACTAAAGAAAGGACGAAAATAGACATCTTGCACGACGGCGACGTGCAGTGTGACACCGTGGCAGAGCATAGGACTTGAAAACGTAGCAGAGAAACTTCGAAAATATAAAATTTAATATATCTACATATTGTTCATATCTATAAGTACAGAGACACAGGTCATAGCGCCATAACTAAGAACGACCTGTGCCTGTAAACTTTTTCCGACTCGCTATAAAATCCGTGTTGAGTAAGGGCACTTGTAATGCATTCATTTTACATATATAAACGTATCCAAAAACTATAGTAACACTACAAACATGACTTACACAACAAACATAAGTAAAAACACGGATATTCACAACGAGAGAACGGCTTTGAATAAAGAAGGACTCCCTGGGTGGTCAGAGGCAGAGGATCCGAATACCACCCCAGTGAGGAGAGGACACAGCAAAATATAGTGTGTGCGTTCCGCTCGGAAGGAAGCACAGTTATACATAATAGTTGTACAATATACATACTAATTTATTGTGAACTGTTGACTCTAAGAGTTGACTCTATGAAAACTATAGTGAATTTTAGTTTGTAAGTGAAAATTCTTGATGGAAGTTAATTGTAATTTATTATATAAATAAAAGACGAGTGATACATCAATCCACAAATTTGGAATATCCATTGCATATCAATATCCAGTGCATTATCCATTACTTTACCCATTGTAATGTGATTTTACTAATAACTTTTTACCCTTTGTTTTTTTTTAGAAATCATAATTGTCAAAAATCATACGCACGAAAGATGGGACACTAAAAATAAATTACTTAAAGTCATTAAAAAAACATTATATCAACTCATTAGTTAACCCGAAAAAAATTGATAATGATTCTTAAGATAAAAACAACTTTATTTAATTTACTTTCATATGATTTTGAATTATCTATCATTACCTCAGTTTTGTGTAAATACATTGAACTCCTTAATAAAGATACCAGTCTCGAAGATGTCGCGAAGCGATGAAACCGGTCACTGGATATTCCAAATTTGTGGATTAAAGTATCAACCATCCTTTATTTATATAACAGCCTATGGTGAAATAAGCTGACCAAGGAAGTCACCGTGAGGGTATGCAGATACTGTTTACATATTGTTGCCAATCAACATACCTACACCGATTACAGTAACGCCGGCCCGCTGGTTAAATTTATTTATTTATTTTATTTTTGACACGTCTCATCACAGACAGTTTTAGTTTTCGAGAAGTTTCAAGGTTAGGGAGACGAAGCCCCCATCTCCAGTCTCCTGTTCCAGTGCAACGGTTGAAAAATAACCTAGGCCAAGTCATTGTCGAGTGGAGGGCAGTCGGGGATTTGTACAAAAATAGACCTTCTCCCGAAAACAGACTAAATACTTCATTCATTTTGCTCTTCTGGAACAAAACGTGTTCGTTTGAAAGAATAATGAATTTTTGGCGATACTTTCTTGAAACAAAACGCATTGCTAAGAATTATGAATTTTTGGGGAATCTCAAGTCTGGTCATGTCAAAAGCAGACAGAACCGAAGGGCGTGTATGACAAGATGTATGAATGTGGAAGAAGTTAGGAATATATGCCAGGATACACAGACTTTTTGTTATGTTAGCTATCATATTATGTAAATGTTATCAAGTATCTAAATTTAGTAAATGGGGTCTAGAATTTCAACCGTCCATGCGCTCAGTAGCTGCAAGACTTGTTGTTATCTAGATTATAATTTTATATATCTGCTTTTTATTTCGTTTTTAAAATATCACTTAAACTCTGAACTTCATTGTCAAATAAAAAAATTATAATGTAAATAGGGGCTAGATTTCTTATTGTCCATGTGCTCTGTAGCTGCAAGACGTTCTTTTATCTAGCTCATATATATCATAATTGTAATATATCATAATTGGAGACGAGGAACTAGAATCCCAACCGTCCATGCGCTCTGTAGCTGCAAGACGTGCTGGGATATTATTTATTGTACAGCGCCCTTGAGGTGATTTTAACAAAAATGGTGCTATATAAATTATCCAAACATTATTATTATTATTATTATTACACGTGTGTGGCGGTCCATTCTCTCTGCCTACTCCTACGGGGAAATGACGTGATGGTAGTAGTAGTGGGGATACTTTCTTGAAACAAAACACATTCGTATTAAAGAGTTATGAATTTTCGAGGATACTTTCTTGAAACATTCAAGGATTATGAATTTTTGAAGACGTTTACTATAAAAAATACACAAAATTGCAGCGATATCTATGAAAATTTATAAAAAATAAAAAGAAAAGCGATTAAATTTGTTATTGAAAATTCTTAGATGAAGTTCATTGTAATTAAACAACAACAACAACACACCATCACACCGTAAGGGCAGGCAGAGAGGATAAAACACAATTTCACTCAGTATTTGTATACAGCTCTCACTTCCTCTTATACATCTTCTCATGCACGGGCGCCGATTATTCTGACTTTTGACATGTTCATCTTCAAATATTTATTGAATTTGGTCATGCCATGTGTACAGCGAGCATTTTGACTTTGAACTATTTAAAAAAAAAAATCTACTGCTCTTTTTTCGAAAACGTGACATTTTGGCGTCTCGAAGCCGTGTCCGACGACACCGGGACACGCCGCCTGAAAACGGGACTATTCGGATATAAATGGGACATCTGGACACGTTATAAACTGGGCACTGTATTGGAATATCAAATAGGGTGTATCTTAAAAAATTGTTACACAAATGTACGACGCTTTCGGTCCTAGTCCTTAGAACAAAGATACATTTTACCATGTACGTTTTAGTATATATTATACTCTCTGATGAATATTATAGCTCATTAGACACAATGCATAAATCGTGTTGAGTCTGTTTTTTATAAGTTGATTTTATGTGTTGGTAAGAACACAAAAATTAAATTAGATTTTTCTCCAGCATGGGCGTTCTGTTCTTAATTTACCAATAGGGACTTCTGGCCTATTGTGATACAAACAAATACAAAATACTTGTGTTAACGGTGTCTAAAGTTATAACTTAAACTAGCCAATGGCAGCCCTGTAAATATTTAAGCTTGTATTATATGGATCAGAAAATAATACAAAATCTTTTACCGTTTCTTGTGGAATAATTTAGCATTGTGCCAAACCTTTATCCATTTAATGTAGGTACTTGTTAAGTAAATAACAGCATTTATCGATACTATTCCTGGCCGATTACCTTTCGTTCCCATCCTTCCTTTGATCCATCCTTATGGTACCTACCTAACATCAAGATAGAAGATATTCAAAATTAGACTTATTATTCATATATTTTGTTGTATGTAAAAAATCAAATAATATTGTATGTATGTATGCACGTGTATATTCTGATCTTTCCGACTGTTAATTATATCTGTAAATTTATTGTTTTTATAAATGTAGATAATATTGATAAAATAAATTTAAGTTAGGATAAATATAAATCACCACCAAAAAGCTAAAAACTATAAAAATGTAGAATAATATTAACAAAATAAATTTTAAAAATAATAATCATAATAAAAAAGAGATCTTCTATAATTTTCTAACGCATATAATATGAGCTTCGGACTTCCATTTTCCTTTCTCAATAATATTTATTCCCGTTGGATTTAACTGCTTCTATTTTGCATTATTGGATGATGCCTTCATAATAATAATCGCAATAAGGATGACTTTCAAATTCCCCTCCTGCCATGACAATCATGATAGGTACAAATGCCATTCTATGCACCATCAGGTTATGTTAGCAGATCTTCCATATGCACTTCTACTCTACAGCGCAATCCTTAGCATAATAGCACCTGTCAATAATGAAATAACGGGTATGGCATACCATCATTTGAAACATATAGATATAAGGTTAAGTGTATCGTCCACTCAAACACAATATGTCGAAGTGAAAATTAAGTTTGTGCTATGCGTGATCAGCGAATTTATGTTTATTTATTTAGTTATGGAGATTTATATGAAATAAATTGAAATCTTGTTTTATCACACTTATTTTTAATTTGATTTATTTTTTACGCCTTGTAGGTTTTGGCATGTTTTACATACATATATGCATATAAAGACAGACGTGTATTTTACACAGAAGTAGTAAAAAATATAAATGATTTTAAGAAGAAAAATAAAAATATGAAAGAAATTATCTTTACATATTTGTATGAAATTTATGGGTATACTATACATTTAGAACATATACATATACATATTAAAAAAGTTAGAAAAAAATAATTTAGAATAAATTGTACACAATTGAAATTTACATAGTATTATTTAGGTATTTTAATTTGAAGATAGTAAATGCTGCCACTGCCTTTTAAAATTCTTAAGTGTTATATCAAATATATCATTTGCGTATTTATTTGCAAACGCATGAATTCTCCTTATTGGCGAGTGTGCACTGTAGTTTGTTGTGGATGTATTTACATATGTTTATTAAATCGGGTAACCCGGCCCGGAACTTGCAAGTTAATTAGTTGTAACATTTGGGAACAATCATATATTGAATTCAATATTTTAAATAAAATTAACAAATCATTACGTATCATTTAAATTTGTTGCAACATAGAGGGAAAACATTTTTGAGAAGGGAATATGGGAGTCTAGGCATTTACAGGGCTTATGGCCTGTCGTTGGCTGGCTTAAGTGGCCACTTTACACACCGTTTGTTTAACATTCATTATTCTGCCTATGTTTGAACATCCCACATTTCCTCAACTCTTCCATCTGAAAAAACTTTAGTTTTCTTCTATTTTCTTAGTTTTGTACTTTTAAGTGTTTAATTGAGTATGATTAATTAATGTATTCAACTAGAATACCCAATTTAAAATTAACGAAACGTAAAAAATTACGTTAAAACTCTTTGGATATTATTTATATGCACTTTATAATTGTTATATTACAGTCTTGCTGTTTCGTCTTTTGTGTGGTTTATTATATCATATGACTTGTGACGTATTACATGTATATATGTACAGTGCTATATGTAATGCATATCGAAGCTGGAAAGAAAAAAGTTACCAATTGATACGTAGAACTTTATACAAGAACCGATAAAAGTTTTTTATAAATTAATTAAGAATCTCGTGTTTCAAATTTTTATATAAATTATAAAGGAATCTCTTCAAAATAATACGCATGTACGATATTTTTTTATTGATTAAAAATGAAAAAAAACTTTATTTGGCTTTTCAAAGTTGAGATATATTGATTGGTAACTTTTTCCTTTTTATCATCGATTTGTAAGAGAGTTATACAGGGTGTTTTTTTAAACCTGTCACATCCGAAACCACGATGATCAGTATGGGCAAGAAGACATAAGCAAATTTAAAAAAATATTTAAAACAAAGAAAAAATTTTAAAAGAAAATATCAAAAAAAACTAATGGTTGCTTACTTCTGCAAAGGAAAAGTGAGGAGAGCGCGGTGCAGTATCAAACTCCTTCTTCTTCCTCCTCGTTTTACCCCTGCAGAAGAAAACAAAAGGTAAACAATCATTCGCTTTTTTTGATATTTTATTTTTTTAAATTTTGTTCGTCCTAAAAAAATATTTAGATGTGCCAATATGTCTTCTTGCTCATACTGATCATCGTGGTTTCGGACGTGACAGGGTTTAATGAACACCCTGTAGACGCAGAAAGGATATAAGAAAAGGTCGAATAATAAATGTTTTTTTATTATACCATCTAATACACATATGTTATATGTTTATTTACATATTTTAAAAATGACATAAAACTCTTTTTTTTCAATTAACGGAAATGCTTATTAATGTCTGGTATAATAATAAAGATAATGCCAATAAATGTCTAGAGTCTAGAGAGTATGTCAAAATAGATTGTAGCCGTTATAGCTAAGGCGGAATTAATTCAATATTAAAAAAAATAGTCTTCAAATCGTTCGATGATTTAAAAAAAAACAGATGTCTATTAAAATTTTTGGATATTCAAGTAATATTAAACTATCTGCATATAAAAATACTAATTAAATATCAAAAAACTTTTAAAATTTGTATGATTTTAACTAGTTTGAAAAATGTGTCTGCGTTTCTAATACTAAGATCACCGACTGTATATTTGTAAATGTGTTTGTGTTTGTATGTGGTTGACACAGAGCGTGCATTCGGCATAATCACCTTCTTATAAAACGTTCGCTTTTTTTTTTCCTTTTCCGAATTATGTAACTTTCAATTTTTATCTTTCTTTACTTAGTGCATGAAAACTTAATAAGTCTTTTTAATATTTAAATATCGGTATTCTATTTAACATAAATTGCTGTATGTTTATCGAAATATTTTTTTTTTTAATCATTTAATTTTTATTATTATATTTTTTTTTTTTTTTTTATATTTCATAAAGTAATGCCTCGAAGGAGAAGACCCGTGCTAAGGCAGACTAACATTTGTGTTTATTTATATATCTCCATATACATACACACATACGTGTGCGCCCTTATAAACATTTATACACATACGCACATACATACACGTACGTACACACATAAACATGCATATATACATACACATTCCCACATAAGTAGTCAAACATATAAACACACACATATACATTATAACCCTTACATACACATACGTACATGTATATATATATATATATATATATATTTATACATTTTATTGTTCTTGTCATTGTATTGTAAAGTGTTTAATATGTCGTGTTGGGTGAATAAAATATCTTTAACCTTATCATAAATTCTAGGAGTCATAAAGCTAAAAGATCTCTGTCTGAAAAAAGTACAATGGAAAAAAAAAAAAAAAAATAACCAAATAAAAATTACTAGTAACATTTCATCAATACATTTGATTTTTTAGCGCAGTTACAACTGACGGTGTGGTATCAGAACCAGTTTGAAAACGCAATGTAGTGACTAGCGACCCAATTATCGTACGCGCTGTTCAGTAATTGGCACCTTACTCTATCACGTGACCTGTCAAAAAAATCACCGTTATGACATTTGAAACAATGACAATTGAAGTGTTCAGTATTCCGATTTACATTCCTAATAAGTCCTTGATATCGAAAATAATCGAGAGCGATTACATTTAAAATGAAAGATCTACTTGTGCATAAACTATGGTTCTTTTGTTGTAGCAATGATTTGGCAATTGAAGATGACCTCCAAGCTGTAATAATTTGTAAGGGGATTTCTTCATCTCGAATTTGGATCCTCCCGTTTCAAAGGTTATTTTGAATATGCGCTTTATAAAGGCCACACTCGAATTACTTATAGAAATCAATCAGAACGCCGACAAGGTGGAAAATGGAATAAAAAGCTGTCCGATAATTGGAACGAAAATAATCGTGAAATGTTCATTACCGGTAGGTGTTTGTTGACCAACGTCAAAATTATAAAACAGAATTGATATTGAAAAATGCCTTTCTCTAGAACTGGAATCGACCTATTTGATTAATTATTTATAATAATTTCCACATATGAACCCATCTAGTCGTGAACAGAACACTATATTTATAAATATAATACATATATATTTATTCTATTATATTATTTGAATTATGGTTTTATATTGTTAATTCATTTATATAATTTATAATCGTGAAATATTTAATAAATAAAAATCGACCTAAAATTTATTTAGCGTTTACTTTACGGTGAAATTCTTGCAAAATGCCATCGAATGGAGATTTCGTCAAGTTCCTTTTTTTTAGTCTTAAAATAGTACAAACATAACATGTGAATGTCCTTATATTAACTTATCATTACACTAAATACAAATTGTTAACATTTCTAAACAATTTTTAATATTTTACCATTTTTGCTTGTATATGTAATTTTTAATACTTTTGAAACGATTTTTATGATTTTTTGTACTTTTTAAACCTGTATTGGGTAAATATATTTTGTTAATTTCAACTTTTTCACTCTTGTATTTTTTAACATTTGCATTCTCCTACTCGTTCAGCTTGTTTATATACATACATATAATTTTTAAATTTTAAATTAAAAAAAAATTTCCATGCCTTGTACTATGTTTATTTTGTAATTTTTTAAAACTTTTTCACACCCGTTTAATTGGTAGTCTATAACAATTTCTATTCTGCGTTTGTAAATTATGTTATAGTTTAAAATATAAAAACGTCTGTAAATAAATATTGTTATTTTCATGTCACTAAATGAGTTTTTTTGAAAACTACTTGGGAATATTCAATAAAACTAGCGAACCCGACAGACGTTGTTTAAAAAATGCTTTTCTATTTTTTGAACACAAAAAAACAACATCCTTCCATTTTTTTGGATATGCATTCTTATCGAATGCGACCCTGGTGAGTCGATGAAAAAAAGATTTATGCTTCTAACTTTTTTGTTAAAGATTCGATTGAAAATTTTAATATTTACAAACACGCGCAGTGCAAAGATCTACCTTTTGCTGAAAACCGCATGTAAATCGGTTAAGCCGTTTAGAAGGAGTTTAGTGACATCACACGTACAAAAGAATTATATATATAAAGATTATGTATAATAAGTTTTCAATTTAAATTTTAAAAAAATTAAAAAATATATATATACGTATACGTACATTTAAAAGATTTGTTGATATGGGTTCATGTAAAATCGCCTACAATATAATCACTGGACCACATACCTACCACCACAGCAGCACATAATCCTATTAAACCACGACAGATTTGAAACAAATTTTGCTAGTTGTGCACTTTTTATTTATTTATTTAACTTTTTGCACATAACGTTATTTGTACATTGGCGGGCTTATTGCCAAATGGCAATTTCTTCCAACCAACTTTTAACGTTAAAAGCTCAACAATATTTTGAGTTTGTCCAAATTTTTGTGGACAATCACTAGATTCAATTCCCTGGGAGCTGTTATTATCAACATATTACAGCAGAGAGGAAGAACATTTTTTTAGAGAAGGTAACGTCTAAATAAATAAAGCTTTCAGCTCTTTCACTTCAAAAACATCAACAGATAAAAGAATTTAAGGAATTTAGATGTTCAAATATGGGCAGAATGGTGAGTGTTACACAGTGTGTAAAGTAGCCACTCAAACCAGCTAATGACAGGTTATAAGCCCTGTAGAGGCCTAGACTTCTATATAACCTTATTTAAATATTCTTTATCTCTGTTACAATATATGTTAAAAGCTCATCCAAGTCCACAATTCAAATAAAACTGCATGCTAAATATTATATAATATTATCGTATTATACATTTTTTTTTCGAATATTTGGTGTTACCAGCTTGTGCCAGAAACCCTACAATTTGTCGACTTTATGGGGTACTGGTTATGGCGTTCGTCTGGCACTGAATATTTTTTTTAATTTAAAAAATAGTCGTCCCCTTAATCGTGCCGTGCGGATTTTTACCACGGTGTGAAATGGGCAAATGGCTAAAAATACGATAGAGAAACAAGCATTTAAAACAAATGAAATGAATCACCGTTATTAATACAAAGCCCATAAAGTTCGATAATAAGTGATCGTTAAATTGTAATAAAAATCACTAATACTTAGGATTTGTACCCTTGACCTTACTGACCATAAGCGCAAAATCACCCACTCGACTTCAAAAGAGCTGTAAACTAGGCTCGAAACTTGTCCGGCTTTAAATTATTTTCTCCCACTAGATTTCAATATAATTATCTCTTTAGAAATAATATTACGTATTATTTAATATTGTGAATTGTTATTTAAAGCAATTTTTTAATATTTTAAAAATATTTGTTGGATTTTTTTTTTTTTTTAAATAAGTATAAAATTATAAAATGGTTGGTACATACATAATAATAATAACGTTTTTACCTCTCTAACAGAATGAAAACTCGTGTTTATGTAAGGAGTACGTTTTGCATTTATTATTATACGGAGTTTTAGTCCCAACACTTACGTATGGAAGTGAAACATGGAACTGGCAGAGGAAGAATGAAAGCCGAGTGAACGCGGTTGAAATGCGATCTCGAATGTGTGGGAAATCAATGTATGACAAGGTTACGAATGATGAAATCAGGCGAGAGTGTAAATCTGAGTCAAGTATAATTGATAAGATTAAGAAAGGGTCTCTGGGATGGTTTGGTCATGTAGAACGAATGGACGACGAAAGAATGGTAAAACAAGTAAATATGGCGAAAATGAACGGCAACGTGAGACGAGGATGACCAAGGAAGACGTGGCATGATCAGATAAACCAAAATCTTAAGTCTGATAATGCCAAAAGCAGACATAACCGAAGGGCATGTATGACAAGATGTATGAATGTGGAAGAGGCTAGGATTGTATGCCAGGATAGACGTGTGTGGCGGTCCATTCTCTCTCCCTACCCGTACGGGGAAATGGCGTGATGGTATTAGTAGTTGTAGTAGTGTTTATCTTCAGCTACCTGGATTCCAAAAAAACTTGGGGAACATCTTCTTCTTCATCGTCTTGCTCCATGGTACTCCTGTATTCCTCCCGCGTCCGTATTATGGCAATACGCTGTATCTATAGATGCAAAATTTTGGCTTAACAACGCTCAATCAATTCCATTTGTCGAGTTACATTTATTTATTTATTTGACGGACTTATGCAGTCCATTCTAGCGATGGTAAATACAATTTCTTATAATAAATACAGGCACTAATAAAATAAAATACAATTAAAATGAATACAAAAAAATAATTTAAATTACTACCTCAAGACAAGATCCGGCCTATTTTACTGATTTTTTAATCTTTAAAGATTTATTTAAATTTATTTCAACAGAGAGGAAAAACATTTTTGAGAGGGGAATATGGAAGTCTAGGCATTTACAGGGCTTATGACCTGTCATTGGCTAGTTTAAGTGGCTACTTTACACACTGTGTAACATTCACCATTCCGCTCATGTTTGAACATCCATATTTCCTCAACTCTTCCATTTGTTGACTTTTGTGAAGTAAAAGAGCTGTGGATGTTCAAACATGGGCAGAATGGTAAATGTTACACAGTGTGTAAAGTAGCCACTTAAACCAGCCAGTGACAGGTCATAAGCCCTGTAAATGCCTAGAATTCTATATTCCCTTCTCAAAAATGTTTTTCCTCTCTGTTGAAATAAATTTAAATATGAATAACTCCCTAGGGAGAAAATCCAGCCAGTCTGCAAGCATTTGGACATACGCAAACATTGTTGTATAAAGACTTACACCAATAAAGTCCAGATCTTGTCTCGATTTTACAATATGAACTTAAGTTAATTTTTTTATTGTTTTTAGTTCCTAAGGAATTTAAAAAAATCATTTTTTTTAATTTTCCGCTGAATTTTTTTTAATAAATTTAATTAATAATACCAGACATTTCTATTTTTTTATTTATGTTTTGAATGAAGGGTCAACCTAACTCCTCACCCCACTAAATTATAAATTATCTGAATGTTATTGAATATTTGTGTACCGACATTTCTATGTCTACCGGTTTCGAAACGTACCCGTCTCTTCATCAGGATACTTATTAAACCAACATGCAAAACCCACTTTACACCTTCACCATAGTTGTGGAACAAAAAGATGAAACCAGCACGACATGCATTTTAATTAGCACATGCAGTGATTTGGACAAACATGCGCTGATTAGATTATGAAAATATTTTATGTTGCTGAAATAATTGAAAAAAAGGAGAGAGGATAAAGGGAGTGGCGTGAGAGTAAAAGATTTAACGGTGACCACTTCAGTAGAACATATAACGAGCTTTATTTCAAGGTTGTTTGATTATATTATTGATCAAAGAAACATGATTTTTTATAGCTTTCCAAATGTGAAATATTTCCATGATTTTCTATTAACCTTTTATTATTTGTTTGTAAAATTTTAGCCCCGGTATTTTTATTGAAGTCAGGATTAAAATTGATTAGCTGATTTGCAAATTTGGAGAAATTGTTACTACAATGTATCTACAAACATTTGGACATGCTCAAAAAATTGTTGATTAACAACTAGTCTTATAGAGATTAAATAGATTTTGTTTCTTATAAACACTTCATCATTCTCGATAATTTGACTTCCTAGAATCCTTTCCAGCAATTTCTTTGAAGATTCCAGGTCACAGATCGAGGTCCCTGCCAACTACTGTTTAATAGCACCGATAAATTAATTTCTCAAACAATTTTATTATTTTTTTATTTATTTATTTACATTTTTTTCTTACAAACTTTAATTAATAGTAAAAATAATGTGTTCTCACTGGGTTTACCCGTGCCAAAGACACTTAACAGTATATTTTTTTATTAATGTTTTGACATTAGAGAATAAACAAAGAAGACTAACCTTATAAACAGAGATAATTAACAAAATTTTCACAGTTTTAAAAACAAGGTATATATGTACATCTATATTTGGTTGAGCCGATAATTTGTTTCTACGTATTTTAGCCAGAAAAATCGCATGTAAGTAGATACTGGCAAATTTTGATTTGTGAGGTTGCCACGCGTGACGGGACGTTTTGTTGGTTGGCAACACTGCTCGTCCTCCGCGAAGCAAATTTCGATCTAAACAATGAATATTCTCAGTTCATACAATGTTTCGCTATTGGAGTGCATCTCGGCCAAGTGTATTAGAGGATTATGGTGTGATACGCGCCGTGCATGTAAATGCATTTTGCATAGTCATCCAAACACTTCTGGCCCGTACACTGTCATCGTTCGGACATTTATGCAGAGTCCAGTTCAAAGGTAAATTCCACATGCCGTTACTCGTCCGACTATCTCATAGAGATGTAATCCTTTCTTTAAATAATCGAATGATCGGAGTATATATTTTCAAGCCAGTTCTTTAACTTGATTCTTCTTCCAAGACCTTTTTGGAAATATTTCATTTTTAAATTGAGTATTGTACTTATAATGAAGTTTATTTTTTCCATAATATAATTATTAAATTATTGAGTTACACATAGATCCGAAAGTTGTTAACCCATTGATTTGTTGAATTCCTTACCTGAATCTTTGGATTTGTGTTAATTTGTTTTATTTTATGTGAATATTAAGTTTTTCTACTGACATTTCTTGGTGGAACTGCATTTTAATTATAATAATATAAATACTTTATAGTTTTATTCCACTTTTATTTATAATTATTTTATAATTTTTTTACCAGTGACCGGGTTTCGTTTCCGGAGACAGCTGTCGATGGAACTACCAACCAGCGGCCCCTGTTATAGTTTAATTAAATTTAAATACATGTAATTCAAATACATTTTCACTATAAAACTTCATAAAATTATATATTTTACACCAGTTTTTATTATAAACATTCAAACAAAACTTAAATTCTTATAATTGTTATTACCTTTTACTTAAATGATTTTAATTAAAATTCTTTTATTTACATAATTATATAAAATCATGATTTACAACCCCTGCTTGGGCTTGTATATAACATAGAATTTTTTTTAGTTTCCCACCAGTCTGACGATGTCGGTCACGATGAAACCCGGTCACTGGTAAAAAATTTATGAAATAATTATAAATAAAAGTGGAATAAAACTATAAAGTAGTTTTATTATTATAATTATGTGAATATGTCTGTAAATATCTGTATTTTAGGGGATAAAACACTACAGTCCACTTTTTGAAGTTAGAAATGGAAAAATTATCGTAATAAGCTGTTTGATACGTGAATAAAACACGAAATCCTGATTGCGTTGTAAAAACGTTTTTTTAAGTTGAAATGAAAATCTTAAGGCCACTTTGTTTTAATGCAAAAGAAATCAGTGTCCCCGATACATTTTTTTAATATGTACTATTATTTTTTTTAATTTTCCATTTTTTTTATTTTCCATTGAAAGTTCTTTTTAGGATGAAATTATCTCACTTGGTTAAAAAGTATGATATTTCGGAAATAACACTGTTTTGCATTTGTTTCGCTTAGAAGTGCTGACCGTGAAATGACAGTATGAACCTAACTTCGAAAAGTGAAAATGCAGTATTTCACTAAAAGCGAACCACCGAGTCCTAGGGGCCTTTAGACCCTGTATTTCTTAATGCGGCTCTGTTTAGGACAAAGCAACTTATAAGCTGGTATTGAAACATAAACATCAATATGCAACCGATTATCCGAAGTAGACTCGAGAGTGGCTCGATGATTTGGGGACCGTGTGAGTTGAAGAACTTTCTTATGGTGGAGAGGGTTCAGAAGAAATTTCTTCGGTTTCTCTGCATGAGGGAGTGCGGATATTATCCATGGCTTTATCCCACTGAGTTCCTCCAGGGTATGCTTGGTTACAGCAGTTTGAAGATTAGAAGGAATGTGTATTTAACAACGCACTTCTTTCGATTGTTGCGCGGTATTATTGACAACCCTGAAATTATGCGGAGCATTAGCTTTTATGTTCCTGATAATTACTTTAGACAGCGTCAACATAGACTGTTTCACATTCCAATATACAGGACCAACCTGCCAATGGTTATGCCTTTTGGAAGGGCTATCTCTATGTTGAACAATATCACTTTGGACATTGACATTTTTCACGTCTCTGAGGGAGTTTTTCGTTACAAGATTCTCTTACTTTTTTAACATATTATTCTTTGGATATTATGTATACTAATGTGTTTTTTTATATATATACCTAATTTTACCTAATTATTTCTATATGTATGAATTGAGATATTTTGTTTTGTAATGTACATATATTTGAATAAACAAATGATAATGATAAATGATAAATGATATATAAATGATAAATCTTATTCGATTTATACATTTATCAGTCGGATGTGCATCGCTAGTCTTGGGTCTTAGGGTTAGAAGTTTGAAGCATAGAGTATGAAGTTAGTTGAGGACCATAAAATGGCGATCGTAAATACGTTTTTCTCGTTTTATTACACTAACACTTCGCCGCATATTGACGGTTCCAGCTACATAGATATGTACAGACGAGGTCCACGTTCATGACGAGCGCGGTAAGAGGTGCTGGAGGGGTAGAAACTTCCCGCTCCAGCGTCTCATACCTGATGGGCCCATGTCGTTAGTGTTGTTCTTTCAATTTAAATGCGTGTGATCGATATTTCGATTTCTATATATATAAATCTATAAAAGACCTCGGAGTTATCACGACTATAAACTTACCTTTAATGAACACATTAATATTCTATTAAATTGTTATCTAGAACTCTCAGGTTTTGTGGGCAGAACATTCAGTGACTTAACTAATATGTTCACCAACAATATTTGAGTTTGTCCAAATTTATGTAGAAAAGGATTGGATTCAACTCCTTGGGGAGCTGCTAATATTAACATATTAGAGAAGGTAATATAGATATGGCAAAATATTTATTTACTTATTTTATTTTATTTATTTTATTTTATTTGGGAAATCAACAGTTCTACATGCATATTTTTAGTAAACAAACAGATATAGTGTATAAACTCAGAACTAATAACAGATTTCCACATAGTATACAAAGTAAGTAAAGAAAATATATTACATATCAAATAAATACATACAATTTATACATTTAAAAATGTTATTTTCATGTACTCAATAATCAAAAATTTAAAAAATATTTATTTTAAGAACATTAAGTTAATGTAAATTGGGCGGGATAAGGACAAAAATGCTTGAAGAGTGGATAAGGAGGGGAGGGGAGATGTACATATTTATTATTATAATGTCTACTAAGTTACATAATACATATTTAGTGTAAATTTTAAATCTGACAGAGTGATGTTTGTGTAATCTATATTTTTAAATTTTGTATTGTACATTGAAAAAGTCCTACGAAAAAAAGCATTTTGAACATACGATGTTTTATTTATAAGTACATGAAACAAGTTGTACCGTCTACAAATCTTGGCCGGCACATGTATTGTTATTATTCCAAGCAGCTCTGTACAGTCAACCATTCCTGTCATAATTTTGTAAAGCAGTAGTTGGTCCGCACACACTCTGCGGTATTGTAGAGAAGTGATTCCATGGAAGGTGGAGGCAGTGAGAGTAGATACATAAGAAATACCGGTTTTGTATTTTATATTTATTTATATTGTTGATAAATTCACTTGGTCCATGAAAAAGTATAGAAATTGAAAAAATAACATTTTCAGGCGTTGCCTAGTATGTAGGTGTAAGAATTAAATTAGATGAACCTCACCCGCATAAATAAAGGCTTCAGCTCTTTCACTTCACAAACATCAGCAGATGAAATAATTGAAGGAATATAGATGTTCAAATATGAGCAGAATGGTGAATGTTACACAGTGTGTAAAGTGGCCACTTAAACCAGCCTATGACAAGTCATTAGCCCTGTAGATGCCTAGACTTCTATCTTACTTTCTCTTAAATGTTCTTCATCTCTGTTGGAATATTTATTGATTTGTTTAGTTTTAATTATTTAGTTGAATTAAGTAGTTATATTTCATATTATATATTACATAATGAATTGTTCACTGCTGTGATCATTTCTTTAAAACTATTTATTGTAAAAGGTTCTTTGAACCGTTGATATATAAATAAATACGTGAATAATATGTTCACAGTTAAAGCACACTATTGCTCACTTGTTCGTCATCTTTAAGAATATGCCTCCGCGATCTGGTCTCTCTTCTATGAAGGCCGGATAAACCATATTGAATCGGTGCAATATCGTCCGCTAAAAAAAGTAGCATGGATGATTGGCATCGAAAGGAGAGACTACGTTTACGGAGATACGGAGTCAATGTTAAAAATCTCAAGTCCACAAAAACGCATAAATAACATTGACTCCGTATTCATGTTTAATTTACTGAATAGTTTAATTGATGTACAACCGTTGCTGGAATAAGTAGCATTCAATGTTTCGATCCATCGGTTGTGAAATGATAATGTGCTGTTCCTTGATCAGCACAGCACAAATGTCCCGATTGTGTCGCATTGTAAACGCGAGGCAGAATCTGGACTTTTTTGATGCAAATCTTTCTAGATTTAATCAATCACTAAGATAAACCAGATCTTGTCTTGAGGTAGTATTTTTTTTTGTCCAGGTTTTAATTTTCTTTAGTTGTATTATTTTATTTCGATTGTGCCTATATGCATTTTAAAAATTAGAAATGTGAAAATTAACTGAATAAGTCCGTAAATAAATACATACAAAAATCACCAAAGCTCACGTTTATATATTCGCCAATATCTACGATCCTATTTTTATTGTAACTCAACCGGGCAGAATTACAACACTATCGCATTGCTTCCGTTTGTTGTGAACGTAGACCCCGTCAATATCTACATTGTGATGTACAGTATATTTGTATTTTACTTTATGGAAAAGAACCGTATGCAATCTCTTCACAGTTAGATATTGTTTGATTTTTATGAGATTTTAAAAATTATGCGCAGTTAGGAAGATAAACAATGCCTGCAAAATGATTGTTAACTGTTTCATATTAGTTTTGTAAATTATACCAATATTCACTTTAAGCTTGAGACACAAAACACATTTCTATAAAAATGAGTACATAATGAAGGTAAAAAAATTAGACTTGATTATGACTAAACATAGTTGATTAACTTTGTTTAGTTGGTGTGAAATCATTAACCGGTTTTAGACCAAGACTGTTGTCAATGCTAAAAAAATAAATTACAAAGTTAGTGATTCGAAAATCAATTTAACGGAAATTACAATCAAACATAACTATGACGGTAAAGACAAAAAGTTTACTACAACAATATACAGCAATTCAAATATTTGCATATGACAAACATGATCAAAATTTGTATGCTAAGTTGGCTCACCAATTGGCGTTAACATAGGCATATGAAACATTTGAAAGCACTGTACCTACCAGGGAGTTTTTTGATAAGGGAAACAGTTACTTGGTTCTAGGTACATAGTTAAAATATGTGTACTATTTACACAGTAATTTGAATGAAGTGCTTTGAGACAAACCAAAAAGCTATTTTTAGTCACAATTTCAGCAACATTTCGTATTTTAATAGTATGATACCATCACATCGTTTACACCGATTTGAAAGCTAAATTTGCTGCAAAATAGTCACAATAAACGAAACATGAACAGTATTGGTTTGTTAGAATTGCTTCCACAGAAATTTTAAATATCTCAATTTGCGCATGCGCGACTTGTGAATTTGGAACTGGGCGACTGCCTCGCTGAATAGAAAGCAACAAACTTACGCAGTTTCTCATTTCAGAATTAGACGGAACACAGTAAGTATATCAAGAGTGAGTATACCTATATGACCTTTGTATTAGGGAAAATACATGTCGAAGAAAATCTATTCTTAGGTCAGCATTTTTATCGTCTTTTATATTATTTCACATTTATTAATGAACTCGTAAGGTTTAACAATAAAAACATCTAATATTGGGCGTTTTAAAGTAACTTTGAACTAATTTAAATAAGTTTCAGTTTCGGCTAAAAATATATTTTCTGTCGGTCACTTAAAATTATCACTAATATTCTACTATTCACCCAGCCTAAATTTTGTCCATAATTTTTTTCAGTTACAGATATCTTTTAATTTTTTTTCTCCGCGAAGTACCCAATTTTGAGTGATACTGTAATTAATGTTTTCATTTACCAATGTTATTGTTGCAATACTTATTAACGAAAAAGTTAAAAATATTTAACGAGCGTATCACAAGTAAACAACTTATAGAACAGGGCTGAATAATAAAATAATAAAATATTTAATTTTGACATGTAATTTTAATTCCGTAATTAATATAGTTTGTAAACTTTGTACGAGTGAGGCGCAGTACAAAACGTATCCTGACAGCTTCACAGCGCATGGATGGTTAGGATTCTAGTTTGCGTTTCCAAATATGATCAAATTTATTAACAGATAGGAGATCGATTACAGCACGTCTTGCAGCAACAGAGCGCATGCATGATACGAGGAAAACCATCCTTCATTTAGATTATTTAGAAATTGGATTTTAAGATCTTTTAATTTTTTTAATCTTTTGCAGATAAAGGTTGATTAAAACTCGTCCTGCAGATACAGAGCGCAAGGATGGTTGAAATTCAAGTGGCACTATAAATCTAATTTTAAAACAATGCCTTTTAAAACTAAATAAAATAAAACAAAATATGTAAAATTAAATAATGCGAAATAAAAACAAATCATAAGGTGGCATTCGTGGAGTAGTGGTAAAGACGCTTTTCTCTAACGGAAAGTTCCGGGTTTCATTCCCGGTAAGAGCGCAAAAAATAAATTTTATTATTTTTAAGCCTATGATGTTTCGGAAGAAACTTAAAACCCACTTTTTCTCTAAATCATTTGAATAAATTCTTAGCATGTGGTGATAAAGTACATTATTTTTCTTAAATTTAAAAGATAACATTAAATTTAAATATCTTTATATTATAATCACTTTGTAAAGCGCCCTTGAGGTATTAAATTACGAAAATGGCTGTATATAAGTTATCCATAATAATAATAATAAGAGTTTTGTAATGTAGTTCTTCACTTTAATTTCGCCTCCTGGTCCGTGGTGTGGCAAATAATAGTAAAATAATATGTTAAATGAAAATAAATAAAATGAAATAAAACAAGATTAAGTTAACCAAAATAAAATAAAATAAAATGAATAAACACAAAAAAATAGTAATAAGTAAAGAAAAATTAAAAAAAGAAAACAGTTTCCACACAAACCCGGACAATAGACTAAATAAAGATGATCCGTGATCTATGATCTACGGATCCCGTTAGAAGTGAGACCTCAGTTTGCTTTTGACGTTTATAGTAAGCTGTATTGTGAAGATATTGCATACTTTGGACCCTCATTTCTAATACTGAGAATGCATGGAGTATGGGTCATAGTGAACAATGTTAGAGGTCTGCAGTAAAGATGCAGGTAGGAAGACATTTTCTTTTTTACTTTATTTCGTCGGTTTTCTGGATCAGGTCGGAAATCGCAAATTGTCGAAAAATGAGATGACTTCATAACTGGTAACTGGTATCTAGTGTTTTTTTTTAAAAAAAGGTAAATAAAACTATTTGGTATTTCAAACACACAAAAAAAGAATACCTTATAATATTCAACTTGCTGATTTATTTGAATTGTTGATTTGTGATGAGCTTATAACGTTAAAAGTGCAATATCTCACAACAATGTGTTGGTAACCAATTTACTTTCTTATTTTATTTTATTTTTTGTTTTTTAATATATTTCATAAATGGAACATGTTTTTTTTTATTGTATGTAAATCTAACATTCCAAAAAAGAGACTAACTCTTGTGCTTGGAAAGTGACCTACACTGTTATAGTTGCTTATTTATTAGAATTTATATAATTTTAAATAAATGAGTACATGAGAAAAAAAACTTATAGGAAATATAAAGTAAAACAGAAAATAATAATACATTCATTCCAATTAACATTGAATGCAGTTTTTAAACATGTTCAAAAAATTCTTTCGATTTACTTTGTATTTATTTATTAGGATATTAGTTTTTAGTTCATTAGGTATAGTTTATTTAATTATTTACAAATGTTTTTTGCATGTAAATATACATGTTATTTTGTATTTTATTAGATTTTTTTCCATGTTTTTTTCTTTTTACTGCATATTTTACCATGTTTTTTGTACTATCAGAAAAATAAATCCTCTAATTTTTACTCCACTTAAGAAAAAAAAAATTGTATCAAATTTTCGGTAGCACTAAACTTCTTCATTTTATACTTTACTCTTAAACATAAGTGTCAGTACCACAACTCCTTTGTTGAAATTAAGTTTTGCCTTCTGATGCAAATATTATTTATCTTACTGATTTATTTGCACCGTCCACCCGGTTTCCTAAACCCTTTTTTCAATATCTTTCTCAGTTTTAATAACCCTAGAAAACACACTTTTTAGATACATTATTTGTTCTACCCAATTCATCTTAAATCTCCGTTCACAATAACCTCACATTTTTGTCCTTTTCATAAACTACAACTTTCGATTAACCAACATTCATTAGCAAATAACTCAACCTGCATGCATGATAGACCTTTTTTTACAAAGAATTGTACGTTTTTTTTTTGCAAGCAAGAAAAATATATTTTTTTTATTTACGTATCAATAACACTTAAACTAATCCACAAAATAACACAAGGACACATTTTGATGTGTCCTTGTGTTATTTTGTGGACGATAGACCTCTTTGGACGATGACATTTCGCTGACAAGAGTAACTGACGTACACAATCACAATACGAGAAGATCACAACACCACGACTCACAAAGAGCCAAAACAAGAACAGGCTACTCCCGACTTATGAACGATGGACTAAAAATGTACAATATTATAACTTAGCTAATAATATCAAATTAGTGACTACAGAAAGATTTATAAAAAAATAGCCAATCTAAAAAAAAAACTTACTTATGTACAATTACAGATCGTAATGTTCATAAAATAATAAATAAAAATACATAAAAAAACAATGTGTGTACCATTAGTCATTTTGCATTATTTATAATATTTATGTGACAATTATTTACGTTACCAATATTACGAGAAAACCTCTTATTTGACATATTGCAACAAAGATAATATTTTATAATATTTAGCATGCAGTTTCATTTGAGTTGTTGACTTGGGATGAGCTTTTAACATCAACATATTATAACAGAGATGAAAAACATTTAAGAGAAGGTAATATAGAAGTCTAGGCATATACAGGGCTTATGACCTGTCAATGGCTGGTTCAAGTGGCCACTTAACACACTGTGTAACATTTACCATTCTGCTCATATTTGAATCTATATTTCTTCAATTCTTTCATCTGTTGATGTTTGTGAAGTTAAAGAGCTGAAGCCTTTATTTATGCGGGTGAGATTCATCTAATTGAATTATTTCACCTAGATACTAGGCAACGCCTAAAAATGTTATTTTTTCAATTTCTATACTTCTTTATGGACCAGGTGTTTGAGTTTGTCCAAATTTTCGTAGACAAGGACTGGATTCAACTTCCTGGGGAGCTGGGAAACAAGCCATTGACAGGTCATAAGCCCTGTAGATGCCTATACTTCTATATTACCTTCTCTTAAATATTTTTCATCTCTGTTGTAATATATTAATATGAACAGCTCCTCAGGGAGTTGAATCTAGTCCTTATCTACAAAAATTTGGACAAACTCAAAATATTTTCTTTAATTTGACGTTATGAAATATCAACAATGTTTTGAATATGCTTGCAGACTGGCTGTATTTTCTCCTTAGGGGGTTGTTTATATTTAAATTTGTTGCAACTGAGAGGGAAAACATTTTTGAGAAGAAAATATGGAAGTCTATGCATTTACTACGTTCTTCTTCCTTTCCGAGGCGGGGTCTGGAGCGTGCGGCCGCGGTATCAATTTGCAACTAACACTATATTCCTTCACCGTCATACTGGGAAATTGGAAAAGGGTGATTGTACTGACCATGTGTATTTAATTGATCACAAATTGACAATACTGCAGTGAGGGGTACAATGAAAGCTTTTAAAGTTTCATTGTTTTGTTATTTTCGCGGTTTGATTGTCAAGAAATAATAAAGTATCGCTTAATTAGTTTTTAAAAAATTGATAGTGATATGCGAAACTAAAGAAAGAGGTAAGTTTTTATGAACAGTTTCAGGAAAGGGGAGGATGCTTTTATTGTACGCATTTACTGGGCTTATGAACTAAAATTGGCAGGTTTAAGTGGCTACTTTACACATTGAGTAAAATTCACCATTTTGCCTATGTTCGAACATCAACATTTCTAAACTCTTCCATCTATAAGAGCTGAAACCTTTATCACATGGGTGAGGCTGAACTTGTTAAAGGTTTCAGTTCTTTTACTTCACAAAAGTCAACAAATGGAAGAGTTGAGAAAATGTGGATGTTTAAACATATGCAAAAAAGTGAATGTTACACAGTGTTTAAAGTGACCACTAAAACCAACCGAGACAGGTCATAAGACTTTCATATTCCCTTCTCAAAAATGGTTTCCCTCTCAGTTGCAACAAATTTAAACAGCGCTCATTTAATATTAAAATCTGTAATAAGGGCATTAATAAATACATTATAATTACATTTATTTCACCAATAGTGCCTAATTTGGGTAGTGTCAGATGTTATATACTACGTAACGTGTATTTAGAGGAATTAGGTTCGTAACAAAACATTTATTTCGTAATAAAATATTTTTGACATTCATGAATGGAAACAGCCTGATGCATCTTTTGACAATGGCCATCTTAAAATGGGAATAATAATAATTGTCAGGTTTTAAGAATGTGATGGTATCGCGTATAAGCACATATTGGAAAAATTGTGCCCCCAACAAAGCCGGAGGCTAATCTTCTTGTCATTCGGAAAGTGGGACGTTTCGAGTGTCATATTATGTCCTTTGTCAGAGATCGCTGAAGAATTTATTGGAATAAGTTGCGAGGGCCTCCATACTTAGATTGTAATGTAATGTAAGAGAGGTGTATGTAGCAGTAACGAACTGTGATTTATTTCAAAGGTATAAAGACAATAAATGTTCAAAAATTTAGTAATTTAAAAAAATACAATTTAAATTGGTAGTTTTTCTGTGGTTCTAGGAATATCATTTCTCTGCTAAAGCTATTGACAACTAATGATTACTACCATTAATATTACCACATTACCGGTACCGGTAAAGGCAGGTATGAAGGTCATAAAACGTAAACAAGAATTATTTTTTTTTAAGTATTACCAAAGGCATAAATTTACGTAAAAGTATAGGAAAATGTCACAAAAATGCATGTGATTTAAAATGCTTGTATTTCTTTTCAAAAACAAAAATTTCAAATTTTACTTAGACCACGTTCATGTTTAATTTATTACCATTCATTTTTTTAAACAAATTTTAGTTCATTACTTAGTTTTTATTGAGATCTCAGATACCTAAGTTTAGTTTAAATTTGAAATGGCGTAATCTGCCGGTCTAAAAGTAATTATATTTTAGTTACATAAAAGTGTATTTTTTAATAAAAATACCTAAAAAAATTATGGTTTTTATTTAATTCGTTTGTTTTTTTTTATTATTGTTGCGCAATTAAAAAAAAAAACATTCGTTTTAAAATGGCAAAATCGTATGATTTCCTCATTTTGCGTGCGTTTTACCAAACGACAGCCAGTATTTATCAAATCAACTCATACAACAATTATTATTAACTTGCCGATGTACGAGTATGTAGCAGTGGCAAACGGTGACTTTTTTTTGTGAGTAAGCCATATATTTTTAATGATTTGTACGTGTATGCACAAACATACATATAAGTAATAAAGTATATACAGTACAGGCACACGGCTTCTTTTTCTATGATTTTGGGAAAAAACAATTTTATCTCTCCAGCGCCAACTTCCCTTCCTGACAACAGAAGTCTGAATACTTAGTTTTTTTAAATAAAAATAATCATTACCAGTAATCCACAACAAACAAACAATAATTGATAACTTGGCGAAATATGTAGGTGTATTATCAATTATTTTACAATACATGTATCATGTATGTAAAACTTAAAAAAAATAAAAGATGTTAAAAAATAACTTTAATAAAATAGTTATATTCATAATTCCTTTTTGTGTAGCACTGATTGAAAACACCGTATATTTATTTTATAATTTACATTTTACACTGAAAATGTTTACTAATTAAAAATTAACATAGTATTGTAAAAGGTCACTACCCATTAAGTACACAAAAATTGTTTTTCTTTTACGTAATGGGAAACGTTAAAATATATTTATTTATAAAAAACTTAAAATAAATAATCAAAACATTTAAGTTTGTAAGTGAAAATTCTTGATGGAAGTTCATTGTAATTTATTATATAAATAAAACACGAGTGATCCTTAAGATAAAAATAACTTTATTTAATTTACTTACATATAACTTTGAATTATGTATCCTTACCTCTGTTCTGTATAAATACATTTAACTTTTTAATAAATATACCAGTCTCGAAGATGTCGCGAAAGCGATGAAACCGGTCACTGGATATTCCAAATTTGTGGATTAAAGTATCACTCGTGTTTTATTTATATAATAAATAAATAATCAGATTAAATTTAGATTTATTTATTTATGCCAAAATACATAGTTTTAAATTGACATATTACATCAAATTACATAACATAACTATAACATTCATTAGGCATATTCGCAATAATATTGCTACAAAAATGTCACGTGACCGTCAGCGTTGTGACCGCCAATCCAACTTCGTTTCCTTCTAAACTAAAAATTAATAATGCCAAAAATTGACAACACCAAACACAGCGCCACTAGCTAAGACGCGCAGACGAAAAAACTGGCGTCATATGTCAACAGAATACTATCAAACGAAAATGGTCCTTTAGAAATAATGTTTAAAATGCTACTCTCCAAATAGAGAAGCTTCAAATCTGTAATCTGCGAGTAAACTCAGCAAGGAAAATATACCTACTGGCTTTTTGGATGCTCAAATACAGAATACATGTTGTATTAAGAAATAAGCTGCAGTAATCAGCCAGTCAGTGCGCTTTTAGATATTTATATTTATTTGTTGAGAAAGATACACACAGTGACGTTAATTTATAATAAATAAAGATTATTTCGTTTATTCTTAGATTAGAACTTAGATTATAATTAGAACTACGATAAAAGATTTTTATCGATAGTTAAATATAATGGTAAGCTGCGTGTAATCGATTATATGGACGATTCGCCCCTGTTTTGTATCTATATTCTACACTATTTTAATACAACACTCGCGCAAAAGTTTATAAAAAAATACCACAGTGACATTCAGTGGATACATTTCCATTATTTATTTTTTATTTAAAAGTATAAGAAAGACGTATTTTGTCGGACCTATAGCTTTAATCAATATCTTCCAGTCATAAAAAAAATTGGACCAGTCAAAAGATGAATTGTTTGAAATTTGTACTTAAAATCGACATATATATAAAAAGATAAACAAACATTTTTTTTCAATTAATCAAAATCAGAATTTTACTCCCTAAGGAGCTGTTAATATTAACATATTACAACAGACATGAATAACATTTTACAAAAAGGAATATAAAAATCTAGGCATCCACAGGGCTTATGACCTGTCATTGGCTGGTTTAAGTGACCACTTTACACACTGTGTAACATTTACCATTCTGCCTATGGATCAAAGTATGGACATGGAAAAACAGGGGTGAAAGTAGGCTTAATGCTATCAAAATACAATCTCTCAGGCGAGTGTATGGTAGAACTTTTTTTTTCTTTGGAAAAACAATATAAAATTTATAAACAATCCATGTTGTAATATAATGTATTAGTCCGATTAAAGTTTTCCACGACACTACTTTTTGTAGACATACTAATGAACAGATTAAAAATATGTACGAGTATTTAAAATTTTTTTTAAAATATCATACGAGTGAGTTAAATGAAATAATAATGATTTTTTTACCAAAACGTTAGGAGGGATGGAAAGGATAAGAAAATATTAGGATAAAAGAAAAGGATACAATAGAAAAAATCGACAAAATAAAGAATTTAACTCTGCATTGGTTAAGACATGTAGAGCAAATGGACAGTGAAAGAACAGCTGAAAATATTTACTATGCAAATGTTGATGAATGCAGAAATAGAGGGAAACCGAGAAAGACATGGCATGACCAAGTCCAACAAATACTTGAAAATGGACATGTTAAAAGCCGGAATAATCGGCGCGCGTGTACAGAAAATGAGATATGTATGCAAAGATAGAATGATGTGGCGTTTTATCCTCCCTGCCTACCCTTACGGGGAAACGGCATGACGGTCTGTTTGTTTGTTTAAATTTTTTTTTAGAAACATGAAAAGTTCCATTTTTATATCATGTAAATGGGGGGTGAGATTTCTTACCATTCTTGCGCTGTGTAGCTGCAAGACGTGTTGGGGCATTTATTGTACAGAGTTCTTGAGGTAATATTTACAAAAATGGATTTATTGAAATAATACCATTTCAAGATTTTTCAAATAATAAAACATCATATTTCACGCACACACAGAACTGTATTCTCCATCAGCCTGGACACAGATAAATTAAAATGATGTAAATCTAGACGGAAGAGAGACTTCTAGAAATAAAAACCTTTTTAAATAAATTACCCATTTGGGCGGAGTAGGTAGCCGGTCTTTGAAAAGACATGCAAAAAAATGCTTTGACTGCACCTAAACTTTTCTTTTGTGATGTCCGACAAATGTTTTGTCAATAATGTCATTCTATCTATTATGTCACTGTTGTACACAATGCATAATAGTGACACTTGAATCAGTAAAAGATTAACGAAATAATGTTAATGGCAATCTTATTTTATCTCATACAATGCAGATCCCCATTTTACGACTTCTGTTTTTTGTTATGAGTTTTGTTTCAAAGTGACACTTTAACTTGTATAATAGATAGAAACTTTACAGAGAACGAAAAGTTATCAGGGTATTAGTGCAGAGAGATGAAGCACTTATTACAGAGAGTAAAAGCCTAGCTTACGGAGCTTATTATATATGAATAAGGTCATTAAATCTAACCCCCTATTTGCTCTGTAGCTGCTAGACATGTAATGATCTAGCTCGCATCTGTAATTTTTTTGTTCACATTTCATGTAAATATAGTCTTCATTTTTAAGTTATTTCCACACGCTCTTTAATTACGTTATTTAATAATATATAAACATGCATTTTTTAAATTTCTAACATTAAAATAGTGTACATTAAAACATATTCTAATTAATTTATTTAGGCGAATTTGTATAGCGCCATTTTTGTGAAAAACATCTCAAAGGCGTTGTTCAATAAGCATTCCATCACGCCATGCAGCTACAGAGCCCATAGGCAATTGGGATTCTAGTTCCCCATTCCCAACAAGGTAAAATTGTAATAATTACATTGGAGCTAGATTACAACACGTCTTGCAGCTACATAGCGCACGGACGTTTAGAATTATGGCCCCCTTTTTAAATTTATAAAAAATCGCTTACAAATAAAATCTCAATTTCATGTCCCTCATGTGTGCTCTATAACGTAAAGTTGAATGTTTTTTTTCTTCATGAACAGTTTTCCCCATTTCAGAATATTTTTTTTCAAGTTCTTATTGATTTTGAAAATTTGTTTTCCAAAATATTTTTTTTCTAATTATTTTACTTATGCACAAATATCATGGTATTGTTTAATATTATTTGCCTATATATAATATTGGTATTTATAATTAATTTAACATCATATTTTTAATATTTTCTGCAATAACTTTGTGTATCATTTTAAATTAAATTTGGAGAAATAAAACATCATCCTTATCGACACCCACTTATTTGTTCACTGTTTCTTTTATGTACGTTTAGTTATAAAAATACCCTGAAGAAGGTAACAGTTGGTTACCGAAACTATTTGGTGAAAATAAAGTGAGTGTATCAAAAAACAAAGTACAAGTTTTATTTCTCCAAATTTAATTTAACATTAACTTTACCTTTGTGTATTTTTAAACAAAAAAATCTGCGTAGTGCTTTAAGCTTTGTTTTATAACATTGTTAATTTGTTTAAATATTCATGTTTTATTGAAAATATTAAACTGGTACATTTATAAAATATGTTGTATGCTATCAAAATGCTATCTCTTAGACAAATGTCTGTCAATTCTTAGGTCTGCCAACAAACATACTAGTCTTGATTTCTTTGAAAACAAGTTATCTTCTTTCAAACAATCGATGAATCAAATTCAAATCTAAACACCCCTTTCCCGCTTCCACTCCCACCAAGTCTCTTAAATATGATTGTGTCTTTCTATTTTCCTTTATAATAATTTTCTTTGTATAAATATATAATTAAAAATGCCTATTGAGCGAGTATACAAATAAATAAATAAACAAATCAAAAATTGAAAAATAAAATAAATAAATGTGCGGTAAAACTATGTACAATCAGTGTAAAAATGTGCCTTTGTGCATTATGTAAGACTGAGATAAACGCTATCGACAAAATCAAAAAAGAGTTCTGCGCTGGTTTGGACATGTAGAACAAATGGATGGCAGAAGAACAGCCACTTTACTTTACAAAAGTTAATGGATGCAGAAAATGTTGAAGACCGAGAAAAGCATGGCAAGACCAAATCTAACAGATACTTGAAAATGGACATGTCAAAAGTCGGAAAAATGCCAGTATGTGCATGAGAAGATATATGAATATACAGAAGACGATGTCTGTATTCAAACACATAGTAATATGGCATTCTATCCTCTCTGTCCGCTACGGAGAAAGGCGTGATGTTTTTTTTTGTTATAAAATATAAAAAATAAGTATTACATTTCATCATCATAATACCCTCACCTGCACTCGATGGTGCATAGAGCACTTCATTTGAACATTAAAAGTTATTTGGTTATTTATTAACTGGATCTTATTTTTTAAAGCTTTCTAAAAGTAGATTATTTTAATTTTAGTGTAATTACCGCCCCGACGAAGAGACACGTACGTATCGAAACCGGTAGATATCGAAGAGGTGGTTTGTGGTTATGTACAAATATTTATTAATATATATGATTTATTCAATGTGCTTCATTTACTGAATTTTATCAACATGAGGTTTTAGATCTTCTATATAATTTAGAAACAACCCCTTTGACGAACTTGACGGGAGTTGAAATATATAAACTCTCAACAAAAGAGGTAGATATTAGAAATGTGGGTCAACGTTTTTAATTCAGGATAATAGAGAAGCGAGTGCTTGCCAACAAACAAATGTATACGTACATTGATTCATTGTCTTCAGATGTTAATATGGCAATTATTCAAATTGAGGTTTGGACAATGGCAAACCATGTCCAAGAAAAATAACTGACTTTGGATCGTCAACATCATTAAACCGTACCTACCTTGATTTGAATGCGGTGATACCATCATCAATACAATAGTATTATATCTTTGTATCTCCAGTCTGTCCTGTGCGGCCTTCTTTAGTTCCACATATATATGGCCTATAGCTCAAATATCCTCCTCTAAATACTTTTCACTTTACAAACCCGTCCAGTGTCTTTTTTCAATGAATTTTTCTCTAAATATTCAGATTTAAAAAATACTTTGGTGAAATAATACCATTCTATTTTCCGACTAACCCATTTGATTATTATCTTCATTTCAGGGGGCATTTTCAAAATGTTGAAGCCACTTAAACCAGCCAATGACAGGTCATAACCCTTGTTCATTGTTCCCTTCTCTAAAATGTTTTCCATCCCTGTTGTTAAATTGAAAACAAATTACTAAAGGAAAATAACAATCCAGTTGTGGTAGAGTGGGATGCGAACCTCAGAACTCTGATCCGTGTGCCCGCGACAGCCACGGGACCACAATCTGGTTATCTACATATATCTTTTATTGAGTACTCATATAACTAAAACGTTTTTACTTATTTTATTTCTCCACCTTTTGAAAAATCAGCAATAAGTGATTTCTTCGGGCTTTATTCAATATAAAATGTTCGGAACTAACTGTGAATGATTTAATTACGAATACGTTTTAATATAATTATTTACTACAGCCTCAGACACAAATTACCACTGCATTTAAATATCATTTCATACATTAGTATTAAAGGACAATACAACGTATTGATACATGGCACACTTTAAACGGGTCGCACATTTCCTAAACCAAACACACATTTAAAAAAAAAACTTAAAAACTTTTATAAGTTTTTTTTAAAGAAGCATTTGTATTGAAGTTAGTTGCAATACAGAAGGAAAACATTTTTTTAAGAGAACATGGCGTCTGAACATTTACAGAGCTTATAATTTAACATTGGCTGGTTTAAGTGACCATTTTACGCGCTGTGTTACATTCTGCCCATGATTAAACCTCCACATTTCCCCAACTCTTCTATCTGTTGACTTTTGTGAAGTAAAATAGTTAAAACTTCTATTGATATTTTACTCAAACCAGTTAATGACATTTCATAGGCCCTGAAAATGCCTAAACTTCAATATTCCTTCTTAAAAAATGTTTTTCTTCTCTGTTTCCAAAAATTTCAATCTTGTCCATTAAGATGAAACAAAAACAAGTAAAACATTGTTTACCTTTCAGTTTTGGGGGCCATTTTCAACGAGTTGTATATATTTCACATCCATTTTCTGGACTTAAACACTCAAAATACTGATAACTTGGTGCAGATGTCAATTTTCTGATAGTTAAAGAAATAGAAAATGACTTCAATTCCTCACTCGAAAGAAAATAAAACAATTGGGACGTCTACTGCAAAAGCTGTGGATTCCTAACTACCAGCGGTCAGTGAAAAGTCAATAATACTCATAGTTAGTGGAGTAGTTTGAAGTGGATCCTTTTAATTTGGAGAGAAATACAGAAGTTAAAGTTATGCAATTACCAATAACATATTACAAAAGATCTTTTGTAGTGACTTTCGCAAATAATTGGTACCTAAAAATGTTTGCGACGGTCGAATGTTCGAAAGTCAAGAGATGTAAAAAAAATCATCGAAAATTATATTTATCAATATAATATGTGCATAATGGGCTAGAAAAAAATATTTACAAGACTAAATATATGGTTATTCGGAAAACGCCACAAACTTTATGTTTGGTCAGTTCAATGTCTTTCAGGCTTTGAGTAATGATAAACAGCGGGATTTAGAGTTTAGTGGACTGTTTGGAAATTTTTATTCACTTTTAAAGTTCTTCCAATCGTTTCTTATATGGAGCACTTCACTATTGCTGCAGCACGGATACCGGTATCGTGTAGATGATGATGAACTGTACAATTTAGCCTGTTTATACAACACTCACTTCACTTTGTACGAAATATGCTGAAACAAGATAAAATAAAGATTTATCAAAGTGACAACTTTTCACATGTGACTTGCTCACAGGACGGTAGAAGAACAAGAATTTGAAATAGGAAGGATTTAGGTAGGAACGGTATATTTACAGTCTTTTATGTAATCATTTTACTTTCCTCATTTAATACCGTTTAAACGTAGCTATCACTAGTTGACCGCAGTTGCAACGGCATGGAAGCGAACAATTTTTGCATTATCGATAAAAATCTGTAAAAAACATAAATTAAAAAAATGTGTGAAATAGCAAATTTTGCGAAAGTAGAATGTACGAAAGCCGAGGACTGCTTGTATATTATTTAACATAAAATGAATACAAATCAAAGCATAACGCCGTTTTATTTCTGTCATCTCTAACTGGAGCAGGAGCTCGCTGCATCCACACACCAAAATCTCACGCTATTGAAAAAGTTTTTATTTCATAATAATATATCCATGTAACTCGTTTCGCGTATATGCGACTCAATACGTACAAAGGAAATTCTGTATAGTATGCAGAGATGACCATTATTGTAAGCATTTTATTTAGCCAATGTTATTATTGAATTACAAGATGGAGAATTATTTGTACATCATACCATTCATATAACATTTCAATTGCGGCCCCACGTCGCTAATAATACGACTTATTAAATGGCCAAGCATACAAAACAACAAAGGTTGAAAGAGTTTCTACCTCCTGATCCAAACTTGTAATGTCGTTTTAGTACACAATATAATAATATGATACTCTCAGATAGCTTTTGAATGAATCTCTTATCGTGTAAGAAACTATTATTTATGTTTAAACCGTTAACTCTGTGGTCAAACATTTTAACTTATGTTAATAAATATTACCATATTACCAATTATCGCCTTTTTATATGTACCGGTTTTGAGACGCAACCTTATATTTTTTTGTTTATGTAAATACGTTAGTAGTAGTTATACAAACTTTTAAAAATAGCTTTTTTCTTTGATTTTAATTTTCAAACTACTTTCATTTGTGTTTTTTTTCCTTCTTTTTTGCGCTTAAAATTAAAAAAAAAAAGTTCATTGATAACCTTAGATCATAGAATTAAGATTAGATAAAACGATAACATAGCTAATATGGAAACTTGACTAGTCCATTAGAGTTTAGTCTAACTGTACTGTATATTTCCTCAATAAAAGAAAATAAAAAATATAAAAGTACCCGTATCTTCGTCAGGACGCTCACTACACCATCATGCAAATACTAAAATAGAATTTCACCTTTAGATATAATAATTAATTGCGTCATTTAACCACTTTGTGCTCAAATCGCGTTATTGTTATTTCAGTTAAATGTATATTATTTTTTTTGAATTCTTTTATTTTTTATAGTATATCACTTCGCAGTTCACAAATATATCTTTGAGTTTATAACACGAATTTGAAACCACAAATTTTCGAAAATGAGTCTTCATAAATAGCATCAAAGAATCTTTATTTAAAATGTAATTCAGCCTGCAATTTTATTTGAACTGTTTTTTTGGGATGAGCTTTTAACTTTAAAAGAGCAATTTATCTCAACTAGTACAATGTAGTAACTAACTTGTGCCAAAAACCCGACAATATATCATATTGTGTATTTAAAAAAAATCATCTTCATGACTCCTTAGAGAGTGGAATCCTGCTGGTCTGCAAATATTCGGACATACTCTTAAATATTGTTTATGAAAATAACTGGTGTAAAAATCAAAAAGTGTTTTCAGGCGTTATCTAGTTGGTGAAATAATTCAACCAAATTAATTTTCACACATCAATAAAGGTTTCAGCTATTTTACTTCACATAAGTCAACAAATCGAAGAGTTAAGGAAATGTTGATGTTTAAATCTAAACAGAATGGTGAATGTTACACAGTGTGCAAAGTGGCCACTTAAATCAGCCAAAGGCAGGTCATAAGTCTTGTGAATGCGTTGACTTCCATAATCCTTTCTAAAAAATGTTTTCGTGAAGGATAGCCTTTGCAAAAAATTTAAACATGTTTGCGATTATTTTAATATAATTTACATAAATTGTAATTAAGATGAGAAAATATTTATGAGAAAAATTTTCCTGGTAATAATCGAAATATAATTCTTAAACTTTTCTCTATGTTTAAAAATGGTTTTCTTTCTTATTTTATCATATTTATGGATCAAAACCATTTTGAGTTTCTCCAAGTTTTTGTAGACAAGGACTGGATTCAACTCCTGGTCTGGATTCAAATAAAGAATTTAGGTTTTTTACTTCACAAACATCAACAGATAAAAGGATTGAAGGAATGTAGATGTTCAAATATGGGCAAAATGGTGAATGTTACACAGTGTGTACATTGGCTACTTAAACCAGCCAATGACAGGTCATAAGCCCTGTATATGCCTAGACTTCCATATTACCTTCTCTAAAATGTTCTTCATCTCTGTTGTAATATGTAAATATTTATGTAAATATTTTTTGTTTCATACGTGTGTTTACTTGTTGCTATTGTTAAACTTAGGCAATTTTATTTTTTTTACTATCTATTTACGTATATTTTTTCCAAATTTATGTTCAATGCATATGTCAAAGGCAATTCACGCCGTTTATGTGAAAATAAAATAATTAAAAAATAGTGAAACTAATGAGGATAAAATTGAAAAAAAAAATAGAAAATAAAAACCAAAAAAATATATGTGAATTTCTGTAAGTTATAAAAGAAAAGTGTGCTAGTACGTTAAAATGAGGTTTTCATACAGCCTGATAGTATCATGTAGGCCAGTTATGGCTTAAGCTCAGGTACAAAGGTTGCAACAAAAGCTTGCATACATTAAATATGATGTATTCCGCGTATAACCATTGTTGACGTTTTTCTACTTTGTGGACTACTGTTTAAATGTTTTTTTGTTTTAAACTATTAAAAATAAACATAATATCTAGGTTGTTGTGTATACACGAAATCGATATTAATAGAGATAACATTGAATATTCACAGTTTCACACGTAAAGAGACATACATAAATATATATACGATTGGTAATCTTGCCTCAATATGTAAATGTAATCAACAACAAAATACTTAAATTTCGTAAATAGGGTCTAGAATTTCAACAGCTCATGCGCTCTGTAGCTGCAAGACTTGTTAAAATCAAAATCCTATTTTCGAATACGAGTATTTATTTTAATATTATTCAAACACTAAACTTCATTGTCAAATTAAAATATAATGTAAATGGGGTTTAGATAACTTATCGTCCATGTGCTCTGTAGCTGCAAGACGTGCTGTTGTCAAGCTCCTATTTGTTATAATGAGAAACTTCAGCCCTACGGGAAATTGGATACAAAAAATGTTTTCTTGCGCGCTGTAAAAATTACAGCATCCTATTGTATGGTGAAATTTCTTAAAAATGTACGAAAAAAAAATAATATTTTAATAAAAACGCACTACTTTGAATGACGTCACTGGTTCATATAAACCATCCAACCATATGAGAGCTTTGAAGGATATCCGGTTTGGTCACTGTAAACGAACCAATCGGAAACACTGTCATAGTTTTCACCTCTGACGTCACACGTGGAGTTATTTCAGAAATACAAAACATTAAAAAATCATAGCGCTGATAATACGATATATAAAAATTTGAAATTTTGACTAAGTTTAATATTCCATTAACAAATAAAAAATTTAAAAATGACACTAAACTTACTCATTGAAAAGGAGAAACTAGAATTTGAGTCGTCCATGTGCTCTGTAGTTGCAAGACGTGCTGGGATATTTATTTTTTGTGCAGCGCCTTTGAGGTGATTTTCACAAAAAACTGCGCTTTATAAATTATCCAACGATAATACTAACATTAAGATTCTGGCAAACTAATAAAATATACAAAAAAATCCATGTAAAAAAGTAGTTGCAAAAATACGAAATATTCGAAAAAATAATTAATTTACTACATTTTGAGTTTTGATGTTTGTTGATGTATTCCACCAAGGAATTTTTAAAAATTGTCTAGTTTCTAATCGCAACCACAGAAACGTGTGCAGCTAAAAAACAAAAAAAGGAAAATACTATAAATATAAATTTGAAACTATAAAATAAACTAAAATATTGTTTTGAATGCAAAAATTGAGATAAAAAATTCAACAGAAAGAAATATTTTCTTTTAGATAACTCTACATAACCTGACATAATGACAAATTATTTAAAAAACTGCTTTGATAATATTAGATCGAGCATAGCACATTGTATTTCATAAAAAAACAGCGTCACGTCTTGTATTTTGATAAAGAGTGTGAATAAATAAATAAATAGATAAATAAATAAATAAATAAATAAAATGGGATTTTGAGTGACCCGCTACAAATCACATTTGAAGTACCTCAAGGCAGCGTTTTGGGAAAATTGTATTTATAAATATGTATT
The DNA here is from genome assembly GCF_059751315.1 of Micrasema longulum. NCBI lineage: Eukaryota > Metazoa > Arthropoda > Insecta > Trichoptera > Brachycentridae > Micrasema > Micrasema longulum. The sequence continues at coordinate 520,113 of NW_028277670.1, forward strand.
CGTACTTAAAATATTGTTTAATATTCTAAAAAGTGTAGTTGTTCAAAATATCACCAAATAAACATAATTAATTTACCTACAGTTAAAAATAGAATAGACGCAAGCTTAAGCAATAATTCACGTTTCAAAATTTAAAAAAACGTGAAGATACAATAGAAATAACAGTTGTTATTGTGTCCAAAGGTCCTCTTCGTTCCTCGAATAAGGTACAAGATTGAGGCGTGTAGTACAAACCAAATGTACATGGAACTAGTGAAGCAATAATTTATTAGCATGAGCGTTGGGAATTCAAAATAAGTTTACAATAGCAATAGCAAACGCTAAATTTCATGGCTATTTTAAGATTTTTCGTAAACGAGTTTTCTTAAATAAGGTAATGTAAACATCCCGTTTCTAAGGCTTGTGACTAGTTATTGATCAGTTGGTTTTTTACAGTTTCTGGTTACCGTAACTTTGTGAGGTGTTGAATACAGTTCTGTGTATGAAATACAAATATAATCTTGAACGAGTTTTTAAGACTCAATCGCTCCTCTCAGTTAAAAATCTTTAAAATGTAAATAAATAGAGATAAGTCAGCTTATTTGTGTTGAGGTTGAGATCCAGGGTTTAATTTGGCAAGGTTGACATTAAATATTCATTTAAAAGGGTCAAAATGACTAAGAAAATCTTTTCCCGATGTGTTGACAGTACAAAGTATAATATACTTTCGCCTGGTAACAGAGGACTTCATGGATTTCTACAAAACGCCGATATCACATAAGCATGAAACCCGCCAAAAAGTGAAAGAAAATTTCATAGAAAAAACAGCTCTAAATGCGTAATGAGAGAGGACCATGGCGTACTCGTATATACTCCCACGCATAGTAAATAGACTCCCGGATGAAATAAAGAACAGTGAAATAAATAAAAATAGTGTAAAATTGGTTTTAAATATCTTTTTCTCAAATTCTAAGTTTAGTTTGTAAAAAAAAGGGAAACCAAACAATTTAAAACAGTGTTAAAAAAGTATTTGTTTATTATTTTTTATACTTAATTTACTTGTATTTAATTTTTATTTAACTTTTATTTTATTGATAAACTTAAGATTTTTTGTATTTTTATGTAAACATTATTATACTGTGTTGCAAAAATATTTAAAGAGAGAAATCCCTGCAAAAAAACTGCTTTTGCAGTTTGGCGGGAATTAAAAAAATGTTAAAAAAAAGGGTGTCTTTTAGTGCCTGGACGGAATCTAAAGCGTAAGACTAATTATCTTACATTTCTGTATCAAATGATCAATATACGGGTGATCGAGAAGTGTTATTAATATAGTGCTCTATGCATCACTGGGTGCAGATAAAAAAAAAATTAAATGAAGACTAGTCTATTCAAATAAAATAAAAGTATACATTTATGAAAATAGAGAATCTTATGTAATAATACTTTCTTCGAAAAGTTTAACTTTATATTAAAGATTTATTTATTTATTTCAACACTTTATATATACATACAGTTTATCTACATATGCATAAGGGCGGGCATATTGCCTTAAAGCAATTTCTTCCTACCTCCCCAAACCGTCCAATTTCAGAAAATCAGTGGTATATAACTATATTGTTGGTATATTATAATATTTTCTTTATATGGCAAAATATTGATAAAAAAAAATAAAAATTCAATAAATATCTGCAATATACTATGAAGAAAGGAGGTTGTAAAGAGTGGAAGAAAGAAGGAGGAGAAAGTAAAAACTCAAATATTTAGGAAGTGACATTCCATACGTGTTTTGAATGTAAACAAAGAAGTCTCTAATAGTTTTGCCGTTTTTGTGAAAATCTCCTCAAGGGCGCTGTACAATAAATATCCCAACACGTCCTGCAGCCACATAAAGTTTACCTTGAAAATGTAATTCTTAAATATAAGCAATGTATTTACCTTTAAAATGTAAAATTTAAATATTAGCAATGAGCTTACCTTTAAAATGTTATACTTAAATATAAGCAATGGGTTTACCTTTCAAATTTTATACTCAAATATAAGCAATGAGTTTACCTTTAAAATGTTACACTTAAATATAAGCAATGAGTATACCTTTAAAATGTCAGTTAGTTGGCTTTACCTGTAATGGACTCAAATTAGCAGAGGAATAGCGTTTCACTTGCCCAACTAAATTTCTCAAATTAAATAGCAATGATTGCCTCTCTATACGAAAGCGTGGTATTGACACGTATTTCGTCGCCGCGACACTCATGCATCTCGGGCAGTGACGTGAGGGGTGCGGGGTGCGGGGGAGTATTTGCATTCAATGGGACGAGAGAGGGAGAGAGGAGTAAGATCAGGAATGAGACGCCACTCAAACAGGGCCGAAATGCAAAGGAATTAAAAATAATAAAATTATTATCAATTTAGAAGACAAATTAATATCGCGCCCCCAAAAGTGGTCAGCGTAAATTTGGCTGTTTTGAGTAGGACGGTTTTATAGCAAAATGTGCCAAGCCACAAAATTGAAAGAAATAAGTTAGTGTCAGAATTACGATCCAAAACTACATTATGCATACATAGAATTTGCAACTTGTATAATAATATTATTGGAGCCAATGCGAGTGATGTATTCAAATTGAATAATAATAAATTTAAAAGTGAAATCAGCGACAGCATGCAGGCATTGTCGTCGTGGGTGAGCAGTGATAAGTAAATAAAATATATTTTTTTTTAAATTATAAATTTACCAATGTACAAACATATCATTTATGGTTTTCCAAATTCTGTTCTTGAATAATATAATTTTATTTATGACACATTATGTTTATTGTTAATTATTAGTTTGAATTAATTTTAAGTATAGTATTCTGTATCTTTTATATTATTCCCGCATTATTGTATATATGACAAGATTTCAATAAATAAATAAAAAAAACAAAAATCAAAAAATCAAAAAAACGAAAATACTTACAGAAAAAATAGTTTTATGAGTTTAAATATACAAATTATCTGTTATACCTCAGTGTGTTAACCGAAAACCGTGCATCATCATCATCAATCAATTTCCAAAAAAAATTCAAGTTATGATGTTGCGCCTTGAATCCGCAGCCTATAATATGCAGGTTATGTGCAGTTCTGTATGTAGGAACATAATAAATGTACACTGTATGGTCAACTAAAGTCGTATTATATATTATAATGTGCAACTGGTGACCAATATTCGATGTAGATATGTTTTTTTAAATATGTATTACATTTACATTTTTAGTAATATTACAAGTGTTGTATGCTTAGTTATTTTATGTTGTGTTTAAGTTTTATGTGACAACATTTACAATAAAAATATTATGTGGAAGCCTCTAATTGGACTTTATGATATGTATTAATGGTATAATTGTATCTTATAAATTTAAAACTGTTTGTTGGCGTTCTAATGAAAAAAAAAAATAAAATAAAATCATTCCCTTTCCGCACCTAATGGTGCATAGGGCACTGCATTGGTACACCAATTACAGCGTATCTTGATTATTTTTTAAATGTAAAGGTAAGATGATCAGTCTTACGCTTCAAGTACCTACCAGTCCAGGAACCATGAAATATTTTAGTGTATAAATTCCCTTTTAAATAAATATTTCATATTAACCATGTCGGGAATCGAACCCGAGACCTCTTGTTTGGTAGGCAAACGCACTGACCATTACACCACAGGGCCGACAAAAACCAATGTCGGAGATAATCTGGTCCATGTAGCTTCAACGAGGTCGTCGTCTGTAATTCGTGCCTTCACACATGCCCTCCGCAATAGTAAGAAGCAGGCCTGTGCCTCGATTATGAACGCTATCTTCATTTGTGTATATCGAGGCGGTATATTTAACTTATGTACTATCTTTACCTCCTTGGTATGTTCTACCCACTTGTCATACCGACATCATATGATCGAAACAAGCCAATGGAATGATCGCAAAACAATTAGTCCGCGTTCCTTACGTCATTAACATTTAAAATAGTTCTCATTTATAGTTTAAATAGGCTTCTGTAATAAAAAGTGCTCACTTCAAAGCGATTATAAACTCCAATAAATCCCAATTCAAGCAAAAAATGTTCGCTTGAACATGAATTTTGCTTGACTTTTGGAAATCTACTTTTGGAAGTATAAACTCAGAACTAATAAAAAATTTCCGCTAAGTTTACAAAGTTAGTAAAGAAAATATATAACAAATTAAATAAGTACATATAAGTTTATACAAATAAAAATGTTATTTTCATGCACTCGTAAATATTTTTCAACAATCATTTATTTTTTATTTTTTAGAACAGTAAGTTATTGTAAATTGGGCGGGATTGGGACAAGGATGCTTGAAAACAGGATAAGGAGGGGAAGGAAGATGTACTTATTTATTATTATAATGTCTAACAAGTTACATAATGCATTTTTAGTGTAAATTTTAAATCCGACAGAGTGATGTTTTTGTAATTTAAAAAAAGCATTTTTAACATACGATCTTTCACATATTGCTTTGTATACATACATATTCGTATTGATTAGTTGAAAAAAAGGTACAAAGATTTTTTTGATGAAATCAAAAATAAATTTGAATACGTGATTATCAAAACACTCTTTTAAATTTTTTCAAGGGATGTTGGATATTTTTAATAATTCCAAAGGTTGATTCACACTGCGTTACCCAACACAATCAAATACCGGGCAGTGTTAAGGTGCGGTCACACCGAGGAATATTTTGGTTGTGGGCGAGTCGCGAGTGGCGGAGTGGAGGACCAACACACACTTCAATAATAAATATGCAAATCTCACTGGGGCGAGCCGCGCTAATGTAGATTTCAACTTGTCACAGAAGGACAATGCGATGTCGGTATAAAACTATACATAAATGAAGCTTGTAAAAAGCGCTTAACAGACGCAAATGTGAAAGTAGCCTTATTCTGGAAACAAAAGCTGTGAAATATGAACAAAGATAAAAACAATACTTTTATGTACTGAATTTTTCAACAGAGATAAAGAACCTTCAAAATAAAAAAAACATGGAGAAATTAAGGAAAAGAGGTTTGTCGTTTCTAAACAGCATTGATCCGCCTTAATTATTGTTCTGACCAACTCAAGATTAAATCTATATATACCTACCTGTCCTCCCCATTTTCTAGCGCACTCCACGTAACAATAATTGTAGGTATGAGTGCCGGTAACAACAACATTAAAATTGTAGTACTAATCAAACCTCAACCAAGTGAAGTGCTTAACAAATCTTTCATCAAGCGAGCTGTGCCAGCGTTCATTTAGACCGCCAGCACCATAAAAGGTGTGCCAGCTTCACCAGTCAGGTTCTAGCACACGTCACGCCTCATCAGCGGGTTAGTGAATTTGCGCAACCTTCCTTCCCTAACAATACAGTCCACTCTAAATTTTCCTCCTCCTAGGACGAAGTATTCTTCATACCTCGTCCACTCATTTACACTAGTTACAAAATACTGTTATAATTTCTAAAAAACATACTGTAGAAATGAAATATTCACAAGCAAAATAAAATTTTTAAATACATTTTGAAAACCTAATTCCATTAAAACAGGTTGAACTAAAATTGATGTATTTTTATTTTTAAAACGATTATTGCAGGCATAATTTAACCAAAATTTTAATTCGAGGGTTTTGAATCACAAGGGGGGGAGGGTAGCTACAAAAACACAAATTTTGAGTTGAGCTTAGTTTGAATCATATTTTGAGGGGTTTAGGATCACAAGAAAGTAACTACAAAAATATGGGTTTAATCGTATGAAACTCAGACAATATGATTATTGTACTACTAAAACTGAGCTTACCTCACAGTTCGAATTTTTGTAGTTTACTTTATGTGATCCTAAGCCCTCAAATAATGTGATTTTTTTTACAATTATTTTTATTTAAATCATTATGTAATCTTTTTTTAAAATGATTTATCTTATAAATATGAGTACCTACACTGTACCAGAGTTAGCCTAAATTTCAAAAGGCGTAATCTGCCTATCTAAAAGTAATCATAATTTTTTTATTAATACATGTTTTATCAAGAATACCCAATAAAATTATTGTTATTATCTAATGATCAATATCTTTATTTTTTTAAATGGCTAGATTTTGAAACAACGGCGTTTTAAAATGGCAAATTCGTATGATTCATTCGACAGAGTCCTGACGAAGTGACGACCACGTTTTAAAATCTGCGGACATTAAAAGTCAGTAAGTGATTAAATAGGTACTTACATTTTTTAACATAAGTTGTAAAAATTTTGGCGTCCAAATCAAAACGGCTGAAAAAACCTATCGGATAACAGCAAAAATCATAAAAAATTAACAACAAAGTGTTTGTACGTTTGCTTACGATAAATTTCTGATTGAAACCACCAAAAACAGGTTAAAAATAAACAGAAGCGCATTTTCTCAAAGATTTTAAGCATTTCTTAGAATCATTTTTTCACCTTGGCTCTTTTTTGTATTTTTTTATTTAATCCACGGGTCCGATAATAATCTTTGACCATGGAGGACATTATTATAAAGTTTTTTAGGTATTTCTACCGCCCTATTCTATTGTTAGGGATTGCATCCCTTGCGTGAGTAATGGTTGGACCTTACCCGGGGATAAACTGCAGATTCTTTTGTATTTTACACGGTCACTCTCGTCCGAATATAAGTATACTAGAGTTAAAGAAAGTTGGCAACGTGGCTGCTTTTCTTTTTATTTTTTTATTTGAAGGACTTATGCAGTCCACATTCTAACGATGGTAAATACAATTTCTTATAATAAATATAGGTTCTAATAAAATAAAATACAACTAAATGAAATTAAATCTAGGACAAAAAAAAATATATTACCTCAAGACAAGATCCGGTCTATCTTAGTGATTTTTTAAATCTATAAAGACTTACACCAAAAAAGTCCAGATCTTATCTCGAGTTTACAATACGACACAATCGGGACATTGGTGCATGCAAACCATTGTTTGTGCTGTGTTAATCCAGGAACAGCACATTATTATTTCGCAAACGGCGGATTGGAACATTGAATGCCACTTGTTCCAGTAATGATGGTACATCAATTAAGACATTCAGTAAATTAAACATTAATATTGATATTTTTTATTTATCTTGTAGTTTATTTGCTGTAAACCGTTTTTCAGAAATTTTTGAATGCAGTGTACATTAGAGACGTGTTAAAATAAAAATGGCATTCTCCACATTTTTCCGTTTTAGATAATTTATTATTTTAGTTAATTATTGTTACCATAAGTAACTCTCTGTGTATATGTAATCAGTAAAGTGTTTACTTTACAATATAAAATAACTTTAAAAAACGGTACAAATGATGTTTAGGGCTGTCAATCAAAACGGAGAGTAGAGATGTTTAAATTATAAATTAGAGGCACTATATGGCAAACCTAGCATTGGACAATTCATAAAAATAAGCTTACAATGGTTGGGCCATGTGCAGAGAATAAATGATAATCGTATCCTTGAAAGTTCTTTAAACCACTCCGGAAGGCAGACAAAGCAGAGGGAGACTAAATATTAAGTTGGCTACATAATATGGAAAGTGACATGAGAATAATTGGTCTGACGAAGTAGAGAAGAGCCGCAGGGTGCAGGAAAGGATGGAGATAGATTCTGGAGGAAGCAAGGGCCACAATGGGCTGTAGCGCTACTGATGATGATGAAATTATGGAAATTAAGTTGCCATTTATAGTTCGAAACCTTTGCAGTATTCAAAAATATATTTTTAAAAATCCACTGCAACAAGCTAGGAAGCCATTGGGCTTGTTGGCACAGTTGTGAATTACAACAAAGAACACTCAAGCTTGAGAAAAATCACATTTATTTTTTGAGTTTTTACCGGAATTGGACCACTGGTTAAACCTGAGGATGTGAAAGAGCTTGCCTTCTACCTTATAGCCCGATACTTTACGGATCTGGGTTTAGAGGGAGAGATTTAGCAAAATGTAAACTCTCGCCTTTCACTGAGTAGCCAGGATATTTAAGGGCCTTGACTTGGAGAGCGAGAATTATTTACAGGACCCGTCACAATAGATTTTCACAGGTTGCAGTTATGTCGGGAGCACTGAACACTGACCGTCACCTCTAAGAATAAGAATATGCTGGTTTAAATGGCATATTTGAACTGCTATATTTCTTCGTTCGTACGCTAAAAAAAAGATTGGTTGCCATTAGTTTGGCAATATGCTGGCCAATGTAGAAAGAAATTATAAAAATATGAATATGTAAAGGATACAATAAAAAATAAAATGAAAAATTTATGACGGGTGTTAATGTGTCTCACACGGAAATGTGGTAATTAATTAAGTTGTTTCTGCCAACTTATTAAGATCCAACTATAAAATTTTCGGAAACGTAGGCAGGTACTATCTCACCTGTCTAAAATGGAATGAATTGACCTTTTCCGTGTGTCCAAATTCAAGGACGACCCACACCTTCAATTCATCCTTGGAAAGTCCTGTCCACGATTATGAATAAGGGTCTTTTGATATATGAAACTCTATAGGCTCGATTTTAAAGATTGGAGTGATAGAACGCGTTCGGAATTTAAATTGAATTCGTCCAATCAGGGACATCTCGGACTTTTAAAATGGCCAAACGAAGCCATAATGGCGCACGTGATTATTTTGACAAAGATGGATAAAAAATACATGGGAGATTTTTGAGAAAAATATTTATTGATGTATTTCGATCAATTTGAATTTTGAAATAAATGGAACTGATTTTTATTTTAGAAAAGACTCGTGAAAAGATTAAGAATATTATTTATTAAATTTCCAAACATATCTTATGGTGCATAGGACTCTACGATTGGTATGACGTGAATCACTTTTGAAATAAACAAACACTTCAATATAAATTAAGTTTAATTGTTTTAAAACACACATTTTTGTGAAGTAAACGTGAAGTACAAGAATTTTTAGAGCTTTTGGCTAGATTTAAAAAAATACAAATATTCAAGGTGTTATTATTTACTCAAATATTTCAATTTTAACACCATATCTTCAGTCGTGTGCTTGAAAAGTGAGAATCAAGTTATGGAAAGTGGAATTCTATGGACCGTAATTTGATCTGTGAGTCCACAACACTACCACGGAACCAATACTGTAACCACCTATTTTAAGTGTTCACTTTAGCATTATGCCGATGTTCAAATATTCATTTCTCCTAAGTTCATCCATCTACTGACATCTGTGTAGTAAAAGACTTGAAAACCTTTATTTATATGGGTGAGATCTATATTTTAGGTGTTGCCTAAGCAGGTAAAATGGTTTGACTAGATAAATATCACCGTCGTAAATAAAGGTTTTAGCTCTTTTCATCACAAAAGTCAGCAAATGGAAGAGTAGAGGAAATATGAATCTTCAAACATAGGCAGAATGGCAAATTGTATGCAGTGTGTTTAGTAATCACTTAAACCGGCTAATGATGGATCATTAGCCCTGGAAATAACTATTCCCTTATACGAATATGCGTGTAGGATACAAACATATAGTTGTAGAATTAGATTTTGTTTTAATTATTACCATAAAATTATTCAAGTCAAAAATAACAAAATAATGATTTATCCGGATTTGGAGCACAAATATAGTTCACATAATGAGTTTATTTTAATATGTAGTGCTTATTTGCTTTCAAATTCCCTTCTCCAAAATGTTCCCTATCAAATATCTTTTGTCAATCGTATATTAATATAGTTTTTAATGAAGATACTTCTTAAATATAATAAATAATAAAAAAATCTATATTTATTAAAACATAAACAGAACCAACAAACTATCACGCAGTTTCCCCGTAGGGATCAACAGAGTATATATAACGCCAAATTGCAATATTTGCATACATACTTAGTTTCCTTCACATTCATACATACAACTTCTCATGCATGCGCGCCGAAAATTCCGACATTTGAGATGTCCTTCACCAAGTATTTGTTAGATTTTGTGATGCCATGTCTTTGTCGGTCTCCCTCGTTTTCTGCATCCATTAACATTTGCCGTTCTTTCGCCATCCGTTTGCTCTACATGTCCAAACCAACGGAGAACTACTTTCTTGGTTTTGTCGAAAATGCTTATCTCATCCTTTTTTCATTATTTATTCTGTCGTTTCAACAAAACTATATTCATACACATATTTATGAATACTTACATATTATAAAAAAACATACTTTTATTATTATGAAAAAAACCGTGACTTAAATTTCCGAGAAAAGAAATTCAACCATTAAAACTTTAATCTGGTCAGCTTATCAAGTTTAATTTTACCTTTAAAATACGTGACAATATTTGTAACATGAAAGTTGAAAAATAAATAAAAAGGTTTCATTGAAAACTATATCAGATTTATATACATTTAAACCGGTCAACACTTTTTTACTACGTACCTCTTGTTATTTTCATTTTTGGAGGATTTCATTTATCACGTATTTAAGCATTCGTACACTATCCAGACCAAAACACAAAATTAATCATAATAGTTGTTAAGATAAAATGCTTTTATCAAAAACGCTGTTTGTTAAAATGCTGAAAAATATTAATTAGGGAATTTTTCAAATTTTTTAATGCGGTGTCAGTGTGCTAGGAAATAAGTAAAATACCTCGATGTAAATTCTTGCTTTGTACGTATTTTAAAAAAAATATTAACATTAACCCAAAAATGACTCTCTGGTAAGAATATGGAGTTTTCAAGATTTTTTATTATTTTTAATTATAAATAAGAAAAAAAAAATACAAAGAAGAAATAAATATTTTTTTCATGCAACGTCGGATAAATTTTCTTCAAGGGTTTTAAATATGCTTATTTTGAATTACCCGAAAACGAGACGTTTCGCGCACTGTGGGAAAAGCGGCATGAATGACGTTTTAGCTTCAAGCTTGTACAAAATGTTTATTGGAAGCGCAGTCGGTGGTTATAATGCGTGGCGTCAAAATGACGTGATGCCGACTGCGAGCCGTTTTGTATTTGCTCATTTTTAAACCCGAAAATAATAAATGAAAACATGTTTTCAATACATTGATTGTTATATCATTAGAATCGTTAAAATCCGCTTTAAATTTATATTGTGTTTTTGACGTTATTCCCGACTTGTGAAAATGCCCTATTGCAACACCATTTCTTACTGAGACTTACAAATTAATTGTCCTAGGTTTGAGCTCCGCACTACTACAGTTTAATTCCTGTTTTTAGCACATTTTTTACGACTTTCATAAAATGGCTTAAAAATGTAATAATTTTATTGGTAAACATCCAAAAAAATTTCAAACATAAACATTAAGTTAAAAGTGTGCATTAGAATTTAAAGATAGGAAGGTACTAATATAACCAACTATATATACACAAAAACACGGTGCAGAGCCCTAGCGCCTATAGTGAACACGGTCGACTAAACTGTATGAAAAAATACGCCAGTTAGCAGAGGCGAATTGTCCACATTATTGATTACGCGCAGCTTACCATTATATTTGACTATCAGCAATAAAAAAATATTTTAGTTCTAATTATGGGAAAATAAACAAAGTTATCTTTATTTATTATTAAATAACGTAACCGTTTATATTTTCCTCAAAATATATATAAACATCCATTAACACACCCAGTGCCTAGCCCGTTCCCGGTGGGAGAAAGAAACTAGCCAATTACTGGAGCTTATTTCTCTATACAAAGTTTATACTGTATTTTAACATCTCAAAACCCAAAAGGTATATTTTTCTTCCTGAGTTCACTCGCAGATTACGAATATAATTAGAACCTTCTCTATTTGGAGAGTAGCATTTCGAACATTATTTTTACCGACCGGTTTCAAAGCTATACAAGCTTCTTTATCAAGGTTTACTTAACCAATGAATTAATCCTGCGTATGAAGCAAATAAATCAAAGACTTGATAAAATAAAATAGGATAGATTTTTTTTTTATTGAATCGGCATTCACTTCGTAACACTTCATTATAAATTATTATGAAAATAAAACTTTGTTATCAGTGTTACACAATTTTATTCTTTTACAAAAAAACAACTATTGTTTCGGGAGAGCACTCCTCCTATCGACGGATGATATAAAACTAATTTAATAAACATATAATATTGTTCACAATGTCATCATGTTTCACTGATTAATCTGTTGATTTTTTGTTTAGATTCGACGACATTGTGAACAATATTCTGTGTTTATTATATTAGTTTTATATCACCCGTCGATGGGAGGAGTGCTCTCCCGAAACTATAGTTGTGTTCTTGTAAAAGAATAAAATTGTGTAACACTGATAACAAAGTTTTATTTTCATAATAATTTAGAATAGAATTCATTAGTTAAGTATATCTTGATAAGGAAGCTTGTATAGCTTTGAAACCGGTCAGTAAAAAAAGTTTTTAAAAAAAAGTGGTTAAAAACAAAGCTTTTTTTATTTATTTTATTACAAAGAATAACAACAAAGTTATCGCTTTTAATATAAAAAAGGAAAATTTATCCATTTCACCATACTCGTTTCCTAGCTGGTGTAGTATAAGTATTGGTAAATCGAAATAATATTTACTTTCTGTTTTCTCAAATCAAATGGCTTGGGTAGGTAAGAAGATATCGCCTTAAGGCAATATATCCGCCCTTATGCATGTTAACTGTATATAAAGTGTTTAAATAAATAATACAGCAGCGATTGTACAAATTAGCTCGAGTTCCCATGTGGACGTGTGTGGACGCCACCGAGATAAATAATGAAGTTATCATGTCCAGGGAATCTGGCAGAGCTCAAGTGGCCAAACCATTAGGGACGTGTCACGGGATGGCCGGCTGTTAAAGAAGAAGCATGCTCACAGGTAACTCCAGGTAACAATGCTAGATGTGCTGATAAATCAGGTGGAGGAAAAATAGATACGTGGGAACTGTGGTGTTCAACGTTGCTCTTCCGCGCTGCGGTGTAGTGGTAACAAGCACAACTAAAGATTACTTACAACGCATGATCCAGGGCTCGATTGCAGATAGTGATGCAGAAAGCAGCCAGCCATGGAAAAGTGAAACTGAGATAATAGCACTTTTCTGGATAAGTGAATAATCAAATCTACAAAAAACAGTTGGAATGTTTTTTACTTTGACAAATGATAAATTATGCATACATTCGATTTTTTTTATTTATAAATAAGAATTCATTGATGTATTTTACCAGTTTTAACGACTTTTAAAGTCTTGCGGGACCACACAACCTCAAATATGAATTTTGCCGAAAATAGCCAAATCTTATATTGAATGATACCTCATTCGAACTTTGAATGTATAAGGTGACATTCTAAGTTAAAACATGTTATTTGAAATACAGGTATTTTTTGATTAATCTATTTATTCAATTAAATTACTTGTGTATTTATCCACTTCAATTTATTTGATAGATCTATATTTCTGGAGGCACAACTCTATTTTCAGAAAGTCATTATTACAGATTTTTGTACTAAAGCGGCCTAGTTGTTTTTGACAGAACGTAAAATTGACGTTACTGCACCTGTTAAGTAAATAACAGCATTTATCGATACTAATCCTGGCCGATTACCTTTCGTTTCCATCCTTCCTTTGACCCATCCTTATGGTACCTACCCAACATCAAGATAGAAGATATTCAAAATTAGAAGATTCGGATTTAGAACAAAAACAAAACAAATTTTTTTACTTGACATAAAATCGGATAAATAGTGGTTGGAATCGTCGCGCGTCGAGGATAACATTGTTATATTAAAGTTCATTTGTTGTGCCAGAAATTGAAGAACATTCAGATCATATTCAGATCATAATGGCGGCCTCCGTGGTGTAGTGGTCAAGACGCTAGACTCACACATGGAAGGTTCCGGGTTCGATTCCCGGTGAGAACACAAAAATTAAATGTGATTTGTCTCAAGCCTGGGTGTTCTGTGATGTAATTCACCACTATAATTGGGCTTCCTGGCCTGTTGTGGTGCAAAAAAAATACAAAAAATACAAAAAAAGATATTAAAGGTAGGTATCCACTCCATGTACCTATTCCTTTCTCAAATATTTCCCAATTCACAAAACTGAATGAAATTCGTCTTTCATTTACAGTCCGCCTTTTCGTTAACAGCACCTAATAACACCAATATTTCTTTATTTCTTTATTGTGGACAGGCTGCTTTCTGCATAACAACGTTAAATTCTATGTTGTGCTAAAAGCAGTCAGGTCGCTTTCATACATAAAACTATAATAATTCCCTTTTGGAAATAGTGTTAAAAGTACTTAAATTTTATAAATTCATTGATTTTATAAAAAAAATACGTTTTAGTGCAGAATGTCACCTCACACATTCAATGTTCGAATAAGGTGTTGTTCAGTATTAGATTTGGCTGGTTTTTTTGCAAAATCTGGATTCAAGGTTGTGTGGTCTGCCAGACTTAAAAAATCCCCAAAATTTATTTTAAAGTTATTATAACTTGAAAAGTGATTCATTACAGTCAGTACCCTAAAATAAGTATAAAATAATATGTTTAATAAATAATGATACAACATAAAGTATTGTACATCAGAGTTTAATGCTAATCTTAGGTTGTGTGGTCAACCGGACTTTGAAAATCATGAAAACTGGTCAAATACATAATCCAATTAATTTTTGTTTTTTAAAACAACTTGAATATGCATTATTTATTGTTTGTCAAAGAAAAAAATATTTCAACGGTTGTGTTTTATTTTATTTGGGAAATCAACAGTTCTACATACATTTTTATAGTTAACAAACAGATATAGTGTATAAACTCAGAACTAATAAAATATTTCCTATAGATAAGTTTACAAAGTTAGTAAAGAAAATATATTACATATTAAATAAGCACAAATAAGTTTATACATATAAAAATGTTATTTTCATGTACTCAATAATCAAAGATTTTTAAAATATTTATTTTAAGAACATTAAGTTACTGTAAATTGGGCGGGATAAAGACAATAATGCTTGAAGAGAGGATAAGGAGGGGAAGGGAGATGTACATATTTATTATTATAATGTCTACTAAGTTACATAATACATTTTTAGTGTAAATTTTAAATCTGACAGACTGATGTTTGTGTAATCCATATTTTTAAATTTTGTATTGTACATTGAAAAAGCCCTACGAAAAAAAGCATTTTTAACATACGATATTTTGTGTTGATTTGACAAAAGAGCTATTATGTCTGTTTCACTTTTCAATGGCTGACTGCTTTCTGCATAACTACGTACTATTTCCGCCTAGGTTTTGCATATATTTTTATAAACCAATGTCTATTGCTACCACCGCTTGTTGGGAACTGTAATTCTTGGTTAGCATCAGGGCTTCTAGTCAGTGGTATAGTTCTAAATAAAAAAGTATCAGAGCGCACCGCCACCACTATGGTGAAGTGGTAGGGAAGTGGGGGGGACACATGTTTAGACTTCTGCCAGTTATCGGCAATAAACACGTTTGTTGTTATTTAGAATTGTTTAAGTTTCTTCCGAAAAATCACTTCACTCTCACAGTTTCGGACCTATGCTGGGAGAGCATTTCATGCCGTAGGGTCTCCGACTGCAAATGCGCGTTCACCAAATTTAGTGCGCTGTTTGCGTAGAGGTACAATAACTTTTCTTTTCTGCGTAGATGTAGCTGATCTAAGTGTAAGACGTCTGTCAGCTAGTTCATCTGGAATGCAGAGTTCCCTTAGATATTTTGGAGCATAGTTGTGCAGTGACTTATACATAAGCCAACAGAGTTTGTATTCCATCCTTTGTGGAAAACGGAGCCAGCGTAATTCCCGAAGTAGTGAAGCGATATGACTGAACTTAGAGATTCCGAAAATAAGTCACGGTGCGGCATTAAATACAGACTGTAGGCGAGTCATTTTATTCATTGGTAGACCTGCGTAGATAACATTACAATAATCGACTCTAGACACTACAAACGCATTTATTAATTGACGGCGGCATCAACTGGCAAGTTTTTGCATATGCATTTCATCTGTCTCAGCTTTCCAGTTCCCCTTAAATAAATAAAGAGGTATTATATTACGAAAATGGCGCTACATAAGTTACAAATAAAAATAAAACAAGTTGAAATCATATTCCTTTTAAGGTATGCATTTATCTTTCTTGCAGAAACATGTGGTCCACATTGCATTCTTCTGCACAATCCTTAAATTCCATTTCATCTTCTCTCTCATCTCAAACCACGTGTGAGCCCCACGTGTGTCCTGTCTGGGGTGGTTATCCTTGGGACGCCATGAAATGTTCATTAATTTGGGCATGGTAAACAAGGGTCTCGTTTTGTGACTTGAAAAAGCTTTGAGCTATGTCTAGTGATTCTAGTCTTAGAAGAAAAAACGATGGCGTAATAATGGTTTCAATCGTGTAGTATGACAAAGTTGTTGCGTCTAAAAAGTTAAGTTCAATATGGACAAAATGGGTTGATTACAACGAAATTACAGAAAGTAAAATTACTCGCCCACAGTCTGTATTGAATGCCGCAGCAAAACTTTTTTTTTTTTCAAATCACTCCACTACTTTGGGAATTATACTGGTTACGTTTCCCACAGAAGGTGAAGTACAAACTCTGTTGGCTTATTTTTTAATTAAAAAATAATAATATTTTATTTCATTGGAAAGCCAACGGACATTTATAAATTTATAAGATACAATTATACCATAAACATATATCATAAAATCCAATTAGAGGCTTCCTCATAATATTGTTATTGTAAATGTTGTCACATAAAAATTATACATAACATAAAATAACTAATCATACAAAGCTTATAATATTACTAGAAATGTAAATGTAATACATATTATTCAAATATATCTCCTTTTGAATATTGGTCACACAGTTGCACATTATAATATATTATATACAAATACAAGATTTTATTGTTTTTGACGTGTATTATAATTTAAATGTTACGATAGTTTTGTATTTAAATAATTCTCTGCAGTGCCATGTAAAACAATGCCATCTTTGGTCATCTAAGGCAAGTCCACACAACAAAGTATGACACATATTATTCCGATGATAATTTGTCATATTTTATAATTTTCACTAAGTATTATATGTATAAGTCACTGCACAACTCTGCTCCGGAATATTTCAAAGAACTCTGCATTCCAGATAAACTAGCTGACATATGTCTTACGCTTAGATCAGCTGCATCTACGGCGAGAGAAGTTATTATAGCTTTACGTAACCAGCGCACTTAATTCAGTGAACGCGCATTTGCGCTCGCGGGCTCTGTGGCAGGGGATGTTCTCCCAGCAGAAGTCCGAAACTGAGAGAGTGAAGTGTTACTTCGGAAAAAACTCAAAATCCACTTATTCTCTAAATAATCAATTGAACGAATCCGTAGCATGTGATTACAAAGTAAATTGTTTTACATAAATTAATCGAACCGGGTTGTGGTCTCGTGGCAAGTGTTGGGGTTTCACGGATCAGAAGTCCGAGGTTCGAACCCCACTCTACCCCAATTTGATTCCCTTTTTTTTCAGAGGACAAATATAAGTATGCTTTATTACTACGGAATACAATTTTTATATTCATTAAATACGTACATTAACATTAACGTTTCCCATTAACGTTGTACATAATGGGTAGTGACGTCTAACAATATTTTAAAAATATGTTTTTTTATTTAAATAATACAATTATACATTTTAACAGTTTTCAAAATTTAAATTGTTATATTTTTACTAAAACCAAAATCCTACCAAGCTACTTTCTGTAATCATAAATGTAAATATTCACTTCTTTCTTAAATATTTTTTATTCCTGACTGCACTTTTAATTTTTTTTGTTCATTTCATTAAAGAAAAAGATTTCTCTTTAAGTATAGTGATATTGCGCTGTAGTTGTTTTAAATCGTTTATATTACCACCTGTTCTAGGTCGCTAAAAGTGAGTTATTTACAACTTTTTGAAAATGGCCACAAAAATTGAAATATTTTGTTAAATTATAAGAATACAAATATTTATCTTTTTCAATAAAAAAATCAAAATTTAACCTAAAATTCAATTAGTTTATTTATGGAATTACTTTGCGCCCACGAAAATGGCACTGTATAAATTATTCATGGTTTTAATAATATTGTCCAATTCGGCCATTGATCACCGCGTGGCATAAAACTTTAAAAATAACAAATACGGGTGATAAACATAAAACAAACTCGTAAAGCCGTTTCCTTGAAGAGGGGTCTGCCTGAGATATTTAGCCCAAGAATCACCTCCAAGATCTGGACCACGTGTGCGTCACACATGTGACAAGACTGCCATCCTGCTCCCTGGGACCGCCAGTTTTTACCATAACATGCATAATATATTCCATGCCCGGACATTTAACCCAAAACAAAAATAAACTAAGGCGACGCCGATGCCTCTCCGACGCAATTAGTTGTGTTTTTTTCACTGCACTTCGGTGCAACGGCTGCATCTAGGGAGACGATACAAAAGAATGACCAAAGCAAATGTTGCATGGATTTCGTGGGAATTTTTCGATATGTCTTCGCTTCGCACTTTCTAGGTATTTAAAGGTCAGTGAACTTTAAAGTCGTCAAAGAAGCATAATCTTAAAATAAAGCAATGCTTTATTTTTTTATTGTTTACTTTTTAATTTATTTTTTAAAATTTATTTATTTAAACGCCTTGTAGACTTTTTCATGTTTTAAATATATTTACATATAAAGAATAGACGGTTTTATAAAAAAATCTCAAAATTGGAAGAAGTAAGAAAAAAAATGATTAAAAATAGAGATGTAAGTTAATAAAGGGTACATAATTTAAAACAACATAATATTATTTAAGTATTTAAATTTGAGAATAATGAATAGATTAATTAATTAATAAATAAAAAAATAATTGATACACTGCCCTTTAAAATTCCAGAGTGTTATATAAAATATATATATATATATATATATCATTTGCGTATTCATTTGCAAACACATGAATTCTCCTTATAGGCGAGTGTGCACTGTAATTCGTTGTAGATACATTTATACGGGAGAATTTATTAAATCGATACTTCTCTGTTCAGTGTTAATTTTTTTCTAAATTTATCGAAATAATTCCACATTTATATCCACATTTTCATGATAAAGGTGTCAGCTTTTTTATTTTACAAAAGTCAATAGATGGAAGAGTTGAGGAAATGTGGATGTACAAACATAGGCAGAATGGAGAATGTTGTTAATCATCAACAGTTGAAAAAAGGTAGAAGGGATGGAGGGGAGGGAAGGTAAGCTTAATGACTTTAGGGTGATCATTACAGTGGAACATCGTATAACGGAATATATTGAAAGGTTATCTGATTATTGATCAAAGGAACATCATTTTTTAGAGCTTTCCTAATTTAAAATATTTCTATATTATTTACTCTTAGCCCTTTATTATTTCCTTTACCTTTTTTCAACTATTTCTCAAACAACGTAAAATATTTTCAAAATTTAATCAGTGTTTGTTTGACCTAATCAGTGAATGTGCGTATTAAAATGCATGTCGTGTTGGCTATATATTTTTGTGCAACAACTATAGAAAAGGTGTATAGTGAGTTTTGCATGTCGGTTTAATTGGTGTTCTGACGAAGAGACGGGTACGTCTCAAAATCGGTAGGCATATAAAAGTCAGTAAGTGGTTATATACAAATATTTCATAATATTTAGCAAATACATTACATTTCAATGTATGCAGCGAAATGTTGTTCAATGATCTCCCACAAATCATCATGAATTTTAAAAATCTTCAGCTGAAAAAAAAGAACTTAAGAAATATCTTCTAAATACTTAAAAATATTTGTTAAATGGTAATAAATAAAATAATGTTAAAAAAAAATTAAAAAGTGTCCCATCAAAAAAATTTTAGACCTAGTGGGTAAGAAAATTCAGGTTTATTTTCTGGAATCGAACCTGGTAATTTATGCATGGCTCAGGAAAGCTTGTTAAATTAAATACTTAATTCAATAAACATTTTTCAAAGCATTATTCATATTTAAGCCTTAATTATTAATTCATTAAAAATGACGCATTGCCTTTTTCAAAAGAAATCTAAATGCCTCGACGCTGGAAGACGAAATTTGATACAAAGAATTTAAAAACACATTCCACTCGATAGTCTTGAATTCAAGGTTTTGTAATGAGAGTAGAAAGCTAAGAACAAAATACAAAATATTTACATGTGTCGTTGACGTTAAATAGATACTACATAATCACATTGAGTTGCATACATCCCTGGAAATAAATATAAATAAAACATTTGAGAAATATTTTTTTATAAATATGTACAAAGTCTGACGATGTCGGTCACGACGAAACCCGGTCACTGGTAAAAAAAAATATTTAAAAAAAAAATTTAAAAAAGTGGAATAAAACTAGAAAGTATTTTTATTATAATAATGTACAAAGTCGCTTAATTATATTGTCGGATCGATCATATGAATATTCCACCCGGTAAAATAGGGAAATATCACCTTTTTAAAAAACATTTTCAAAGTAATAAAGGTATAAAAAATACTGTCCAATAAAAAAAAACTTTTTGGCTAATTATTAGTAGCATAAAAAATATTTTTTGATTTAGAATTCCCTCAAAAACGGCCATTCCATTGGCCACGCCCCTAATACGTCACGATTCATGTTTATATATTCCTGGCCATTGAAATTTGTTTGGAACATAATCACGAATCTTGATGTCACAACACCAAGGCCTAACACGTCGCTTTTTTCTAGCAACATATTTTTATCAAATTTCTCTTTGACATTTATGAATGAGAGCATTTCTTCACAATATTCACAAGATTCAAAATCAATTTTTCTAAATCCATTTCATATGTTTTTATCGGTATTTGTAGTATGTGATATTTCCCTATTAAAGCAAAACTCTCAAAGTACAGATTTTTTCTTAAGTCAGTTCTAAAACATTCTGAGCGATATGTTTTTATCGTGTAGGTGTGCGCTTTTTCAAGAATTAAAAAAATAACATTTAAAAAGTTTTTTCAAATCAGTCTCTTATCGCCATGCAAAAGGTCTCGGGTTCGATTCCCGACATGGTTGACATGGAAACATTTATTTAAAAAGGTGTTTTCACACAAAAATATTTCATAGTCCCTGGACAGTCACCTAAAGCGTAAGACTGATCATCTTACCTAAATGTAACAAAAATGATCAAGATACGCTGCGATCGGCAATACCCTATGCACCGTTCGGAGCGGAAACGGAATGATGATATTGATGTCTCGTATTGTTTTTAATTGCGTTTTATAGTGTATAAATAATTCCTCGTCTTCCGGAATTAGCATAAATATCTAATTCCCGGTAATGTAATATGCATAGAATTATATTCCAGTAAGTAAAATGTTTTTGCGATAAAACATAACATAACATAACACAAAATCATGTTATATTTGTGTTAAGATAATATATTGTTTACGGTCTGGTAACATTACGCATGCGCGCTGGCAGGTTATCGGGCAGGAGGGAGGGGGCATTTAGCAGACTTTTGGACACAGTACGATGCATGCAAACACAATTCTACGCGCCTTCTGGTATATTATAATTCTATGGTTTTAGCATTATACGGCAAAAGGCCTAATTACAGTAGGGAATTACACTACATAATTCCCCGAATCGAACTCGAAACATCCCGTGCAGGAGGCAAACGTGTTACCAATCACACCACAGGGGTCGCTTGAATAATTTTAATAAATATAACGAATAAAGTCAATTTTAAAATTTACAAATAACGAAACAAGACGAGTGATACTTTTATCCAATAATTTGGAATATCCAGGGACCGGTTTCATCGCTTTCGTGACATCTTCGAGACTGTCACTAAGTCACCTCCACCTGTCTCGAAGATTTATATTTTACGTTCGTCCAATAAAAGTACCTGTTTTTTTAAAGTCCTGTCAGTAAAATATTTTTTATGGAAAAACATAACATAACAATACACAATTAACTTGCGATTTTTTAAGATTTTTTCATGTTAATTTTAATAGTTTATTTAGAGATATTATTTTTCTTTTTTCCTTTTTTGATTTTTTAAATTATTTATGCTCACTAGATTGTTTAGTTTTAATTATTTTTTTTAAATTTAATATCATGTAGGTACTACATAAATATTGTTCACTGCTGTGGGTTTTTCGGTAAAACATTTTTTTTGTAAAAGGTTCTTTGAACGGTTCTACTGTCAGACAACAAAACGACGCATCTATAGTTGCATCGTTTTGCCGTAATCCGGCTCATAATATTATACTCTCTGAGATCTGTAATATGGTAATTAAGATTATTTTTTATTAAGCTTCCTAGCCAATTGGCAACTTAGTGTAACTATCGAAAAGTTCTGATTTAATTGCTATAAAACATTTTAAAAGAGATTATCTCAGTTCGACCTTTTTTGAGATGCATCGTTTTATATAAATATCCATAAATAAATAAAATAAAATAAGTACACTAGGGTTTGTTCTAGAATTCCTTAATGATATGCTCATGTTAAATCGTTGATTATCGTGCACTGTTCACCATGTTAAATATTTTTTAAGTGGAACACAGATTTTATGTATATTGTAGGACATACGACCATATGGGGACTGAGGACATGTGTTGAAGTATTCTCACCGCGCCCATATTTTGGTCGTGTTAGGGATATTAATAAAAATGGGCATCGCAAAGGTCTTGTCAGTCCTCCAGATTGCTTTGATTAAGCGACCTCCGTGGTGTAGTGGTCAAGACGCTTGACTCACGCACGGAAGGTTCCGGGTTCGATTACCGGTGAGAACACAAAAATTAAAATGTGATTTTTCTCAAGCCTGGTTGTTCTGTAATGTAATTCACCACTGTAATTGGGCCTCCTGGCCTGTTGTGGTGCAAAAAAATGAAATGAAAAAAATGAAATGAAATGAAATGATTGTTAGTTAACAACAACAACAACAACAAACCATCACGCCGTTTCCCCGTAGGGGTAAGCAGAGAGGATAGAACGCCATAACACTCTATCTTGGCATACAGACCTCGCTTCCTCTACATTCATACATCTTCTCATGCGCGCACGCCGATTATTCCTACTTTTAACATGTCCATCTTCAAGTATTTGATGGACTTGATCGTGCCATGTCTTTCTCGGTCTTCCTCGTTTTCTGCATCCATCAATATTTGCATCGTTGATTCTTTTAGCCGTTCTTTCGCTGTCCATTCGCTCTACATGTCCAAACCAACGCAGCACCCCTTTCTTGATTCTGTCGATAATGCATCTCAGTCTCAGCCTTACACACTTCACGGATCTCGACATTTGTGCACCCATCATACATCGTTTTACCACACATTTGCCTGAGGGATCGCATTTCGACAGCATTCACCCCACTTTCATCATCATTTTTCCAATTCCATACCTTGCTCCCATACATTAGAGTTGGCACTAGAACTCCGTTGTGAACTGCTAGTTTAGCCTCCTGCGATAAATATTTGTTTGCCAAAGTAGATTTTAGTGCACCGTTCATCCTGTTCCCGGCACTCACCCTCCTTTCAATATCTTTCTCGGCCTTTCTGTCCCTAGTAAACATACTTCCTAGGTAGGTACACAAATTCTTCTACCTGATTCAGAATATCTCCGTTCACGCTGATCTCACATTTAGTTATATTTTCATCCCTTTCAAAAACCATCACTTTCGATTTATCAACATTCATAGGCAAATCGCTTTTCTTGCATACATCATAGACTTTTGTTACCAAAAGTTGAAGGTCTTCTTTGCTGCTAGCAAGAAGCACGGCATCATCCGCATACAGAAGACAGTCAACAGTTATACCACTCATTTTTGCTCCCATTCCTAAATCTTTTAGTTCTTTCATACAGTTATCGACGTATATGTTCAACAAACATGGTGACATTACGCATCCCTGTTTGACTCCTTTCGGAATATTAAACCACGATGCAATGACCCATTTACCTTCACACATGCTGTGCTGTCCTGACGACAAAAAAGCACACGGGAAATTATTTGTTAATCTTTAACATAATCATTCATTGGTGCATAGGGCACTGCATTGGTACAACAACGCAGCGTATCTTGATCAATTTTGCTGCATGAAGAAAAGGTGATCAGTCTAACATTTCGGGTGCCATTCAAGGGACAATGAAATGTTCTTGTGTTAAAACACCTTTTTAAATAAATATTTCATAACAACCATGTCGGGAATCGAACCAGAGACCTCTTACGTGGCAGGCAAACGACTGACTACTTCACCACAAAGCTGACAAAAACCGACGCTAATCTTTGTAGTCAATTATTACTACTATGGAGAAGGCGCATCAGAATAAAATTATCTGTGTCTGAGACATTTTCGTTTTTTAAAATCCTATATTGGATACCATACGTCCGAAGACAGCAGATAAAACTGGGCGATTAAAGGATTTTGGATAGTTTTACCCATAATAAACAATTGATAAAAAAAAGCAATTTAAATATGGCTATGATGTGTAAGTCCCACCATAATCTAGGGAGAAAATACGAGAATACGTTTGTATGAAGAAAAGCGTGACCGCGGTTTCTTCTTAAGGGCGCTTTACAAAAAGATATTAATATTAAACATTCATATTGATTTTATTATGACACAACGTTTATTTATTTATTTATTACAAATACGATCAAAACCAGTTATATGAAGAAATATACGCTATTATTATTATCATGGATAACTTAAATAGCGTTATTTCCTTAATGTAATATCATACCTCAAGGGCGCTTTACAAAGTGATTATATAAATAAATAAATTTGATTTTAACTTTTTGAATTTGTAGTTTAATTAAAACATTTTACTATGTTATATATATGAAGAAAATGAACAAAAAGAACATAAAAGTATTTAGCAAAG
Organism: Micrasema longulum; assembly: GCF_059751315.1. Taxonomy (NCBI): domain Eukaryota; kingdom Metazoa; phylum Arthropoda; class Insecta; order Trichoptera; family Brachycentridae; genus Micrasema; species Micrasema longulum. Next base: position 544,948 of record NW_028277670.1, read on the forward strand.
ACAAACAAGTGCAATAATATAATGGTATACAATATATTCACAAACACGATCAGCATTTTATTTTATTTTATTTCATCGGAAAGCCAACAGACATTTATAAATTTATAAGATACAATTATACCATAAATACATATCATAAAGTCTAATTAGAGGGTTCCGCATAATATTGTTATTGTAAATGTTGTCACATGAAAATAATACATACCATAAAATAACTAATCATACAAAACTCGTAACTATAATATTACTAGAAATGTAAATGTACTACATATTATTTAAAATATATCTACTTTTGAATATTGAGCGCACAGTTGCACATTAAAATATATAATACAAATATAGTTGACCATACAGTGTACATTTATAATGTGCCTACATACATAACTGCACATAACCTGCAAAATATAGGCTGCGGATTCAAGGCTCAACATCATAACTTGAATTATTTTTGGAAATTTCACTTTTCAAGGAAGTTAAAGATATGTTGATAATATCAAAACAATTTAATTTCTGATTACACATATTGCAGGTTCTATTTACAAATGAATTTTGAAAAGATTTAGTGGAACATTTAGAAATTTTAAAAAGAGATTGGTTTTTGGTCGGCGTTACTGGGACTCTAAAATTAATAAGTGATAGAACATACAGACTTTGAGTTAAACCATGATAATTCATGTTTATTTAGCCCACACTGTTTTAGTGGCGAAAAGATCGACAAAAAGCCCTAAGATCTATCCTGACGTATTCAAGTCGTGTGACGAATTGACCAAGCTACACATTCTGAACATTGAGGCATAAAAACAAGAAAAAGAAGAATTTTTACTTTTGTAATCATTTCATTTAAATAGTTTGCTTTGTCGTCATACGCTATGATTTAGAGAACGGATGGGTTTTTAATTTAATTTACCAAATATCACTTCACTCTCGCAGTTTCGCACTTCTGCTGGGAGAGCATTCCATTTAGTGCTCTTATTGCGTACAGGTACGAGTATAATAACTTTTCCTATCACCATAGATTATTATTATGGATAACTTGTATAGCGCCATTTTCGTAATATAATACCCCAAGGGTGCTTTTAAAGATATAAATTTAATTTTAAGTTTTTAACTTAAGAAAAATAATGTACTTTGTCACCACATGCACAAGAATCTATTTAAATTTAGAGAACAAGAGGGTTTTAAGTTTCTTCCGAAACATCACTTCACTCTCACAGTTTCGGATCTCTGCTGGGAGAGCATTCCATGCCGTAGGGCCTGCGACCGCAAATGCGCGTTCGCCGAATTTAGTGCGCTGTTTGCGTAGAGGTATAAGAAATTTTCCTTTCGACGCAGATGTAGCTGATCTAAGCGTCAGACGTTTGTCAGCTAGTTCACCTGGAATGCAGAGTTCCCTTAGATATTCTGGAGCAGAGTTGTGCAGTGACTTATACATAAGCCAACAGAGTTTGTATTCCACCTTCTGTGGAAAACGTAGCCAGTGTAATTCCCGAAGAAGTGGAGTGATATGACTAAACTAAGAGATTCCAAAAATAAATCTCGCTGCGGCATTCAATACAGACTGTAGGCGAGTCGTTTTATTCATTGGTAGTCCTGCGTAGATACCATTACAATAATCTCTAGACTCTAGACACTACAAACGCATGTACTTAATCTGAGTGTAACACGCCTATCAGGTTCTTTTGGATGTTCCGGAGCAGTATTGGAACAAAATTAGTACAGTTCTGTGTATGAAATATAATCAAAACTAGATGCAGATATTTTTTGTTTCTAGATTATTGAGTCTTGCGATCGCTGCAATTGATTTATTTTACCGTTTTACTGTATGAACACATAGCTTTCTTGTTATTGGGACATTTATCTAGGAATTTTTAGTTTTTAGGCTGGATGTTTATTAAAACATTATAAGTGGGCTGTGGTCCTGTGGCTAGGGTCTTGGACTCACGGATCAAAGGTCCGTGATTCGAATCCGACTCTATATATAAATTGATTAAATGTTGCTTAAACAGACAAAATATTATGCCAAAATTTTTTTTTTCCGGATATTAAAGACAACTTTTTAACCACCGGCCCCGCAACTTCTTATAAGCATTGTAATGTAACTGACAAATTTCCTTAATATTAATAATAATATTTGGCTGATTTATAAAGCGCCATTTTTGTGAAAATTCACTTTACAGTTGTATACTTAAACTTACATTCTAACTAAACTAAAGTGACACATTATATTTTCATATTTAAAGTATGATAGTCTAAAGAAGGGGGATTTTAGTTGGAATCTAAACTGACTGGGACTGTCGATGATTTGTAAGTTTAAAGGCCATTGGTTCCAGGCAGAGGGGCCGGAAACGGCAAAAGCACAATCTCCAAATCTACTGTTCGGGGAGCGCCGGATTTCGACAAGTTTTCCTCTTCCTGAATCAAATGCTGACCCAAGAGTAGATTTTCTTTGGCATGTATTTTCCCTAAAACAAAGGTCCGATGAGTATTTTGGAGCCATTTCATGTAGGGATTTGAATACTGTCCAGCAAAGCTTGTATTTTATTCTCTCTTGGCTTTTTAACCAGTGCAAATCTCGAAGATGTTGTGAGATGTGAGGATATTTTTTTAATCCCGTAATAAGCCTTGCTGCTGCATTGAAAACAGATTGAAGTTTATTAGTTTGATATAAGTCAGTAGTGCTATATGCACCATAAAACGTCGATAAGTGTATAATTATGATGATGATTAACTTTATATTTTTATAATGCAGTGCATTTATGCCAAATTCCAAAAAATGTTCTCCTCGCTATCGCAAAGGATTTGGTTATTTTTGTCATGTTTAGGGGATGAAGTGTTAAATCACCATAGATAGGGTGGTGATTGGTAATAGACATACATACATGCTGCGTGGAGTTGACTTAAAAGAATGTGTGAAATGATCAGGGTAAATAAACTCGCTCCTTGAGAAACTGCAATAAGGGGTGTTTGTGTTCGACGAGCTTTATTTTAATGTTTTATAACAGATTTTCAAAAACACAGTAACAAAATTAAATGAATACACGTGATTATTTTATAACTAACATTCATAAAATGAATCTTACATTCTTTAGGCAAATAAGGGTAAATAATTAATACAGTTATGAAACTTTGATTAACAACTTTTTTTACTCTATTTACATTTACTGTAATATTTAAGTCATTTACAGCTTTTGAACTTCACTCCTCGTTTTAGTTTATTTATACATTTATTTAAACATCAATATTTTTTTACATTGGCAGGCCTATTGCCAAATGGTAATTTCTTCTAACTAACCACTAAAATTGTACGTGTTATGTATCTAATTTTATTTTAAAATTATGCGATACAAGAACAGAACTAGCAAAATGTGCATATTAATTTATTAACATCAATACAAGTCTTAAATGTTAAAAAAGTAAAAGAGAAGAAAAGAGGAGAGGTTAAGGCAGAAAAAGGAGATATATGCTTCTTCAGACGTGATTTAAACTGAGTTACTATAGAAACATGTTTGATAGAGGATAAAAGATGACTCCACAGTATTTTGATTCCGAATCTTGACGTGTCCATCTTCAAGTATTTTTTGGATTCAATCATGCGATGCCTTTCTCGGTCTTCTTGGATTTCTGTATCCATTCGCTCTACATGTCCAAACCAATGCATAACTCCTTTCTTCCTTATCTCAGTCTTAGATAATGTACGGATCTCGACATTTGTGCAACTATCGTACATAATTTTACCTCACATTCGCATTTCGACAGAATTCAATCAGCACTTTCATCCTTGATTTTCCAATTCCATTATTTGCTTGTATACATAAGTGTCGGCACCAAGATTCCAGTGCCAACTGCTAATTTTGCCACCTGTGACAAACTTAACCTGCGACAACTGTTGATTTAAGTGCAACTTTCCATTGATAGTAAACATACTTCCCAGATATACGAATTTCTCTTTTTGTTTAATAATATTATTATTATTATTATTAGATATACGAATTTCTCTTTTTGTTTAATAATATTATTATTATTATTATTAGATATACGAATTTCTCTTTTTGTTTCAGTCTAACCCTATTTACAGTGACCTCACATTTAGTCAAGCGTTCATTTCTTTCAAAAACTATCACATTATTTTTTTTTAATCGTAAGAACGCAAATATTTGTTTTTCCTGCAATTTTTTTTATTAAAATTGAATGTACTGTTTTTTTTAAAGAAATGAAAGAACGCAAATATATTTTTAATTGAATCGGCATTCACTTCGTAACACTTCATTATAATTATGAAAATAAAACTTTGATATTAGTCTTACAAAATTTTATTATTTTACAAGAACACAACTATAGTTTCGGGAGAGTACTCCTCCCATCGACGGGTGATGAGTTTTATATCACCTGTCGATGGGAGGAGTGCTCTCCCGAAACTATAGTTGTGTTCTTGTAAAAGAAAAAAATTGTGTAGCACTAAAAACAAAGTTTTATTTTCATAATAATTTAGAACGCAAATATTTATATTTCCTACAAAAAAAAATAAATAAAATCGAATGTGATGGTTTTTGAAAGAAATTCAGGAATGACAAAATGTTAGGTAAGAAATGTAAAAATAATCTATGCCTTAGTATTTAATTTTGAGGGCCATTTTAAATGAGTTTTAAATAACTTACTATTAGAAAATAGGAACCAAATTGGGGTAAAGTGAGATTCAAACCACGGACCTTTGACTCCAAGACACTAGCTACGGGACCATAACCCGATTAATCAACATTTATCAGAAAACCAAACATTTATCTACAAAAAGTAAAATTTATTTATTTATTAATTTTTTACATAAACGGCATAAATTGCCTTTAACTCTTAAAAGACTGTGCTGAATAATCCCTTTGCAGCCGGTGGTGTAACACAATGTGACCACAAGCATAAGTCGAGATATTTTGAAATGTAAGCTAAAATACCAAATTATTTACAATGGTATGTGTTAAAAATGATCTTTATTCAAAGATGTTACATAAAAAATATAAAATTAAAGCATATTTATGCAAAATAAAGTTAGAAATTGTGTTCATTCCTTTTAAAATCCTGCCAGCAAGCGCTGCCGCCCGCGTCCGGTTGTCGACTGAATTCCGAATTACACTTACGACTGAATTTAGCGGAAATAGATCAACCGGGAGACTAGAAAGTATGCTATGCTAATACAACTATTTGAATGCAAAAAAGAATATCAAATTTTTATTGCAAATAAATACTAGATTTTATTGGAATAAATAAAAACGCTGTTAAAACATATTCTTAGAATAATATTGAAATAAAACCTAAAAAAATAGCAAAAAAAACTTGTAAGAAATAAAATAATAGTACGTAATACGTGATATAATCAAATCATAATTAAACATACACAAAAATGACAACGTAAACACGTTTTTTAAAACTAGTTACGAACAAATTTTTTGAACACTTTAAATGAAATAACTTTGCACACTTCCTTGGGTACACTTCCACTTATTTGTTTGACCAATTAGCGCTTTCATCCTCTAATGGACATCTTCAGACTGGCGAATATTATACAATGTAAGGATGATTTATAGAAATCAAAATATTATCTTAAGTGTGGAAATGAGTGGAAGTGTACCAAGTATTTTTGATTAATAACTTATATGTAAATGTATGTAAATATTTCATCATTACAATGAAATTCCATCAAGAATTGTCAAAAAATAATTTAAATCAGATAAATTGTGAATAAATTATGGAAACATTTCGGGAACACGGTGTGTTAAATACAGCGTCAGCTCATTATGCTACAAAAAACTTCACGCGACTGATGTGTTCTCTGTCCCACAAGTGGTATAATTCTGTATCGTGCTCTTTCGGTATTGTTTTCTCGGTCACTCAAGCTCCGCCCCTAACGAATAGTGTCCTTGTCGGTCTTCTGATATGCTATATTCTCGTGCTCTTTCTTATAAAATTTAATAAACCACTTATAATACTGGCATCTCTTTCGTTTGTTTTAATTTATTTTACAAAATGAAGAAACTGTTTTTTATAGAAAAAGCCCGTGCATTTTTTATAAAAATGTTTCCTTATTTTGGTGTAAAAAAGTCCATATAAGGATTACAAAAAATATGAGTTGGTTATTTAAAAAAATAACAGAGTTATTAAATGTTTTTTACCCGAGGTAGACATCCGTTACCGCATAGCCACACATGAGTTAACATATATTGAACATAAATATGAAAAAAAAATACAGATATAAATACTTAACAAAAAAATATAAAATTGCATAACTATAACAATAGTAATAAGAAGGAAAATACACATAAGGAACTAAAAATATTAACGAAATAAATACATAAATATAAAAAAACAAAAAAAGGAAAAACATTTTTAAATATAAAGAAAAGTTTAAGAATAATATTGCGAGAGAAAAAAAAATCTGACTCGTTTTATAACTATCAAGTCCAGAACCAAATATATCATTCTGTCCTCATACTGATTGCCATATCTATTGAGCCTAGGGATAAGCGAGTGCATGTGATAGTTGGTCCTAGAACTTGCAAAACAAAAAGGAGATCTGTGGCGGGTATGTCGACCAGGTACACGGAAACACACCAACTCCAGCAAATCAGGACAGTGAATCAATGAATTGATCACTTTATGAAGTAATATTAGGTGAGTTACGATTCTTCTATCAGAAAGTCTTAAAAGATTTGCTAAAGACAACAATTGATTATAATTAAATAAAGCAGCTGGAATATGAAGTTTAAAATTAATATATTTTAAAAATTTCTTCTGGACGCGCTCGAGTGAATCATGATGTACACGATAATGGGGCAAACAGCGACCAGACTGGAGAAATATATTCTAAACGACTTCTAACCAGGGAGCAATAAAGTGACTTGATTGGTGTGATACTTTCAAATTTATTAGTAATCCTTGAAAAAATAAAATAATGCTTAAAAATTGTAATAATGCTTAAATTTGCACGCATCGTTATGTGCCAAATGCAATTCTTCCTTGTTTGATGAAGAAACTCCGTTACCTTCATGCACGGCTGCAATAGCACATGTCGCCAAACGCATTCTTCCGGACGTCCATCAAGATAAAGTTCGGCCGAGTTCGTTAGTCCTCGTGAAGCTAGTGGAACCGATGGAGCCGTGCCGGTGGCTGGCGATGATGATGGAGACGGTCATCAGCATCATCGTGATCTCCTGTCTCCTGCGCAGTCATCCGTGCGGGTTATCGCTCCGGTGACAACGGCACGCGCCGACGCGACAGAAATAATATCGAGATGACTTAACTGTAAATCGTCAAGTAGCTGATGATGACGTAATGATTATGATATGCGTTGAACGTGAAATAAAACATAGCGCGCATCCAATAAAATAGAGTCACAACTAAATAAAAACAGAATATTCGGGAGAGCCTAAAAACTACAATAACCTTTATTTGTAGCAACTGAGAGGGAAAACATGTTTAAGAAGGGAATATGTAAGTCTAGGATTTATTATATTTTCATTTTTTTTTGTTTTTTACAATAAACATAATTTTAAAATATTACAACATAGATGAAAAACATTTAAGAGAAGGTAATATGGAAGTCTAGGCATCTACAGGATATATGCCCTGTCGTTGGCTGGTTTAAGTGGCCACTTTACACACTGTGTAACATTCACCATTCTGCCCATATTTGAACATCCATATTCCTTCGATTCTTTCATCGGTTGATGTTTGTAAAGTTAAAGAGCTGAAACCTTTATTTATGCGGGTGAGATTAATCTAATTGAATTATTTCTCTTACATACTAGGCAACGCCTGAAAAATTTATTTTTTCAATTTCTATACTTCTTCTTATATATAGTAAGCAAAGTATAAGTTATATTAAAATAATCTTACAATTAGAAAAAGTTACAAAATTAATAATTAAGAATGTTGCACAATGTGTTAAGTGACCATTTAAACCAGCCCTTGACAGGTCATAAGCTCTAGACTTACATCTACCCTTCAAAAATGTGTTCCCTCTCTGTTGCAACAAATTTAGACCTGAATTGTCTATGTTTTATGAATGTATGTATGGATATGCGCATCGGTGTGTGTACACGTGTGTGTATGTAAATGTGTAAATATGTAATTGAGACACATTTAACGTATATATTTCTACCGACATATTGTAACCATTGTATAAATTCCATAATGTGTTTAGTTTTTATGAGAAAAATAAAATAAAATAAAATGTATATATATATATGTATATATATATATATATATATATATATATATAAATATATATATATACAAATATATGTGTACGTGTGTATGTGTATGTATGTGTATCAAAATTTGTATACGAGTAAGTTTATATTTTATTAGTCTGTGCTTTCTATTAACTTGTAAATTATTATCATGTTTTAAAATGTAATTGCCTAGCTTGGAACGGGGTATGTACCCTTATTAGCTGGGCAAAGTAAACATAAAATTGTGTATATGATAAAATATGTATATAAATAACTCGCAGGGAGGAAATCCAGCCTGTCTACAAACAATTGGACAAACTTACATACAAGTTTTTTTTAATAAGTTTTTTTTTCATTAAAAAATCAATAAAATGGCATTGCGTGTTAAATTTGATGCTTTTACCAATGTCATGTTAAATTATTTGATTAACAAACTTCTTCGCAGTATGCAACCAGACCCAACCGTTGGCGTCGGGTCTGCAACCAACGTTCATATAGGTAAGTCTAACAGTTCTGAGAATGTTATCACCTTTCTACTTTAAAAACTAAAAAGGAGAATTCCTCCACAAAACGATCAATCCTCCGCCATACTATTGTCACTGACCCAACAACAGGCCTTAGTAGCGCATTGGGTTCAATGGATTACCTGTTTAATTTACAAAGCGCTATTTTTATAAAAAATACTTCCAGGTCGCCGCATTCTAAATATTCCATCACATCATGCAGCTACAGAGTACACGGACAGTTGGAAACAGCATGGACAAATTTACGGGGTCATAACTGGAAGCTTTTCCGTCCTCAATTCCACCTCACCAAAAAAACTTCTCCATCTTCAATTCTTAACTAGAATAAATTGCCAAGCCTAGTTGTCTTGCTTTTTTGAAGAAAGAAGAACGCTTAAAATTTTTCCAAAACATCACTTTACTCTCACAGTTTCGCACTTCTGCTGGGAGAGCATTCCATGCCATAGAACCTGCGACCGCAAATGCGCGTTCACCTAATCTAGTGCGCTGTTTGCGTTAGCTTGTCAGCTAGTTCATCTGGAATGCAAAGTTCCCTTAGATATTCTGGAGCTGAGTTGTGCAGCGACTTCAAGAAAGTTTGCATTCCACCCAGTGAAAAATGTAGCCAGTGTAATTTCCGAAGTAGTGGAGTGATTTGACTGAGCTTAGAGATTCCTGCTGCTTTTAATACAGACTAGGCGACTCTTATATTATATTATGTATTGTTAGATAAACGGTAAATTTTTTAATTGGCTTTAGTATTGTTGATACATATGTACTTATTTTTATTTTTTTTAAATGTAAAAATAAAAAATATGTAAAAAGCTGTAAAAATCCCGAATAAATTAAAAAATATATATATTTCAATTCATTAGTTTTCTTGTGGTACGGTTTTGTTTCACTTGTATTTAAGTCAGGAAATACGTAAAATACCTTACAAACAAAAAAAGCTTGGCTTCAACTTAGTTCCCGGGGAAATGATAGCAAAGCATGTAACAATTGATTAGTTCTCATTAAAACCATTGCACTGAACAAAAGAAATGCCTGCTTTTCACGTTTTTATTATGTTACTACACTGCCTGCCTTTTCTCCTGTCATATTTGTGTATATTTATTCTTCCTCATTATCTAATCAACAATGGACTAATTTACTTAGAAAATAATTAATTATCATATTATGCGAGGTTAACATTATAATTTCACAAGAATGATTGTAAAAAAGATCGAACAATGCAGTAAAGCCAATCAACTTGAATTAATAACCGATACTAGCAAATTACAACTGAGATGAAAACCAAGAAGGAAATATGAAAGTCTGGGCATTTACAGATCATGACTCGTCATTGTCACACTTCATGCACTTTGTAACGTCACAAAATCAATCAAAAAATGGAGTTGGTTTGGACGTGTGATATTTTATTTTGTAAGGTAATTCAGCCAGGATACATACTAGAAAACGTACAATTTGAAGTAATTTATCTATACAATTTACATAAATTGACAGTATTTTGCGAATTAATGGAATCAATTGTAATTTTTGTCATTTTTTACGTATAGCAACACTCAAATGTCAATTTGACAGTTCTTTAGCGCCAGAAATTTTATTTATAACCCAGGTTATAACCCAAAGTGAACATACATCAATGACTCAAAAAGAGACTGCAAATGAATGTTTTGTGAGTCAGGGGAGCAGTCAGCAAGATTTTTAAGCAGAAAAGAAAAACAGGGTTAGCTGAAGCAAAGAGAATTAGTAAATGTGTAAGAAACCGGAAAACTTGTGTCCGAAATGCAATATTTTTAATCAGAAATAGTAAATTTAACACCAAAAAAACAAGTGACAAACTTCAACGAGATTTAGCAGCCACTGGGATGATGATACATGACTCAACAGTACCAAGAAGACTTATTGAATCTGGAAGACAAGCTGTAAAGGACTGTAGAAGACTAGAAGAAGCTGCTGTTTTCAGATGAGACCCACTTTCTCGTGTAGGGATATCGCACCGACTTGGTTTAAAAAAGTGGGAATGAAAACTTACTGTGGTTCATATTGATAACAGGGTGAAATATCCTGCGAAGAAGATGTTTTGGGGCTGTTTTTCGTGTTTGAGGACCGAATCTTTGAAACAAATTGAAGGAATTGTAAATAACCTAAAGTTTAAAACTCTATTGGAACAGCACTTGAGTACAGAATTGAGAAAATGTTGTCTTAATGGTGGGGCTGTATTTCAACAGGACTCAGCTCCTTGCCACGCATCAAAGTTTATGCTTAAGTATTTCAATGATTAAAAAATAATTTGCAAAATATTAACACTTACTTATTTACACTACAAGTCGATATATTTTCTGTAGTTAGTCAATATAACATAAATCCGTTCAGAGAAAAAGCACCAAGGGACAAGGGACGCCGTATTGGTGAGCCATCAATAACAATATTTTGGGTGTATTCAGCGTAGCTTATGGAGCAAGTCAGCGACATGATATCCTGGAGATTTCTACGTGCTTCACTCAGGAGCAAACGCTGCAATTATAATTTTCTTTCTTTTTACTGATTAATTATTACTTTACCTAATGTAATAGGTACTATATATTAGACAAAATGATTACATAACTTTAGAAATTAAAGAAAATAAAACATTTCTCATAAAGTGACTATAGTAGGTACAATGGGACTTCAATTTGAATTCCTTACTGTGGTATTATGTATCAGCGAAAATGCACTTAGCCATGTCAACCCACTATTATTTTGAAAAAAATGTTTTGAAAGTTCAGTTATTATTTATTTAAATATTAAATAAAATGTAGTAAATAGATCAATTTACCATTTTTTCAAGTTGGCTTAGTAATGTTTAGTAATAAAAAAAAGTCATTTCGTTACAAACTTTGAACTTCAATTATCTCAGAAGTAGTAAATATGACTCAGTTGTTTTTCGCAGAATACCCATGAATTTTCCAGTTTCTTCAAACTCTCAATCAAACTTGAGACCTCTTGCATGGTAAGTAAATGCACTGACCACTACACCACGAAGCCGACTAAATTGATTTTAGCGAAGTAAAATAGCATATGCAAATGATGATTTAACTGTCAATTGCCTTTTGTATGCTGATGATGCCGTGCTTTTTGCTAATAACAAAAAGGAACTGCAATTTTTGGGAACAAAAGTCTACAATGTATGCAAGGGAAGCGATTTGCTGATGAATAATGACAAATCGAATGTGATGGTTTTTTAAAGAAATGAAAGTATGACTAAATGTGAAATCACTGACAATGGATTTGTGTATCTAGAAAGTATGTTTACTAGGGATAGAATAACTCAGAAAGATATTGAAAGAAGGATGAGTGCCAGGAACAGAGTAAACGGTAAACTTAAATATTAACTTTGGCAAATAAATGTTTGTCGCAAGAGGCAAAATTAACAGTTCACAATGGTGTCCTGGTTACGACCCTGGTGTATGGGAGCGAAGTATGGACTTGGAAAAACAGGGTTGAAAGTAGGCTGAATGCTGTCGAAATACGATCTCTCAGGAAAATTTGTGGTAAAACCATCTACGATAGATGCACAAATGTTGAGATCCGTTCATTTTGTAATGCTAAGATAAGCATTACCGACAAAATCAAGAAAGAAGTCCTGCATTGGTTTGGACATGTAGAGCGAATGGACAGCAAAAGAAGGGGTAAAATATTTTAAATGCAAATGTTAATGGATGCAGAAATAGAGAAAGACCGAGAAAGACATAGCATGACGAAATACTTGAAGATGTCGGATTAAAATTCGGAATTATCGGCGCGCGTGCATGAAAAGTTGTATAAATCTAGAGGAAACGAGATCCGTATGCAAAGATAGAGTGATGTGGCTTTTTATCCTCTCTGCCTACAATTCCGGGGAAACGCCGTGGTGCTTTGTTGTTGTAACAACAGAAACCTTTATTGTTGTGAAGTGATTCATCTGATACACAGTATGTTAAGTGGCTACTTTAACCAGCCAATGACGAGTCTAAATGCCTAGACTTCATATATATTGCATACTCATATGTTCTCTGTTATAATATATTTGGTTTAAAGACGATGTAAAATTATTTTTTTATGATTTGACAATTAGTTCCACTTCGTTGCCGTGCGCGTGCTCTGCGCAACTACTTACCAACATAAAAGCTTAGGGTTCCCTTCCGGATTCGCGGTCGTACCTTTAATTGTGTGTGGGAAATTCAAAATGGTATAAACTACTAATGAACGGTATTTCAAGTTTATCTGAGTTTTTCTAGACAAGGACTGAATTTGATCCCCCAGGATGTTATCAACAGGGATAGAGAACATTAAAAAAAAAGTAATAAGAAAGTCTAGGCATTCTTATCATATTATTTACGGGGCATACGAGTTATTTATTGATTTTTTAAATTATCAATTATACAATACAAAGACAAGAAGGATATTTTTTAAATATATATGTGAGTGCATGTAAGGGTGTGTATATATATGTGTGTGTATATATGTATGTATGTGTATTTGTATGTGGATATGTACATATATGTACATATATGTATGTGTGTATTTGTATGAATGTTTATAAGGGTGCAGACGGGTGTGTGTATGTATATGGAGACATATAAAAAAAACATATTTGTTAGTTTGCCTTAGCACAGGTATTCTCCTACTAGGCATTACTGTATCATCATCATTCCCTTTCCGCACCTATTGGTACATACGGCACTGTATTGTTACACCAATCGCCACGTATCCTGATCATTTTTTACATAAAGGTAAGATAATCAGTCCTTCACTTCAGGTACCAGTCGAGGGACTATGAAATATTATTGTGTGAAAAAACACCCTTTTAATTAAAAATTTTATATCAACCATGTCGAGAATCGAGCCCGAGACCTCTAGCATGGCAGGCAAACGCGCCGATCATTATACCACGAGTCTGGCGATAAGTATACTTTAAAATATATAAATAATAAAAAATACAAATAATACTTTGTATGTATATAGCAGTTAGATTGCATCTCTTACAGTTGTTTGAGAGGGTGGTTATTTTTCATCAATCAACATTTATTTACGATATCACACATATTTAAAAAAATGAATGAAATGAAAAATATGTGTTTTAATGCAAGTTATTGATTTGATCTTGTGTGTTTTGGCGTATAAAGAATACACATATGTGTGTTAAGTGGAAATTGAACCCTGGACGAGTGTTTTCGATGTAATGGCTGTTCTCCGGTAAAAATCTGAAAAAATATATCGAGTGGAGATAAGTCCTCCTACCACGCTTGAGGACCCAGGTTCGATTCCTGACAGGCTGGACATAAAATACGGTTAGTTTAATATTGTTCAGCATTGAGCGAAGAAATATTCTTATAGATGCAACTAAAACTCTTGTAAATGCTTATGTCGTTCCGCGTCTAGATTACTGTAATGGAATATACGCAAATCTCCCAAAATATCAAACTAACAAACTTCATTTTGTTTTCAATGCAGCAGCAAGGCTTATTACGGGAGTAAAAAAATATTCTCACATCTCACAACATCTTCGAGATTTGCATTGGTTAAAAAACCCAGAGAGAATAAAATACAAGCTGTGCTGGACAGTATTCAAATCCCTTCATGAAATGGCTCCCAAATACCTATCGGACTTTTGTATTAGGGAAAATACATGTCAAAGAAAATCTACTCTTAGGTCAGCATTTGATTCAGGAAGAGGAAAACTTGTCGAAATCCGGCGCTCCCAAACACTAGATTTGGAGATCGTGCTTTTGCCGCTGCCGGCCCCTCTGCATGTAACCAATTGCCTTCAAACTTACGAATCATCGACAGTTCCAGTCAGTTCAGATCCCAACTAAAATCCCACTCCTTTCGACTATCATACCCTCAATTTTAAATCTGGAAATATAATATACCACTTTAGTTTAGTTAGAATGGAAGTGTAGGTATACAATTGTAAAGCGCCTTTGAGGTGATTTTTTACAAAAATGGCGCTATATAAATCAGCCAAATATTATTATTATTATTGCAACATTTCAGTGTTCCTGATGCGTAAAACTAACATTACCTTCCAGGTAACAAAAAAAAACATATTTTTCTAATGCAGCGCCCTATGCACCACCGGGAGCGGATAAGGATATGGTAAAGATGACGATTATAATTTTTGTTGCTGAACTAAACATTGAAATTTTTAAAATTATTTTTTTCAGTAAAATATTCTATGAACTTTTTTCGGTGAACTTTTTTCGGAGAATATTTTTTGAATTACTTTTTTTAAAACTGTTTTTGAAGAATTTTTTCGAAAAACTTTCTTCGTAGAACTTTTTTTCAAAAACTTTTTTTGAAGAACTTTTTTCGAAAAACTTTTTTCGAAGAACTTTTTTCGAAGAATTGTGTGCGTAATGAAATGTACGCTTGTTATCCCATGTTTGCTCTATACTTTCACGGCGAGTTCCTCAATGGAGCGAAGTGAATGAAAAATAAGTTTAGTGTGGGAATGTCGCATCGAATCGTCCCGCGCCTATGTGTGTGCGTGCGCCACTCGCTAACAATAATTGAAATATATTTATCAATGCCTAATTATTGTAAGGTTTCCTAGCCTGCTGACATCTACAGCTATTGTGCAATGGAATCACGCCGCCTCGGATTTATGGGCGTCGTGACTGCTCGGGCCAGGCACCGGCGCGGCGTTCTAAATCCATTTTCCGATATTTACGAAATGGAAGTGGCACACTATGACCCCAGACTGAAAGAACTAAAACTTTAGCAGGAAAAATACATGTTTGAATATTGAAGTGAAGTTGTTGGCACGCTATTTCATCACAATATCAACTAACCATATTTTTTGTATTGAAATAGCCAATGACAGGCCATAAGCCTTGTAAATTACCTGGAATTTTTTTGTTATGGTGTTATTTTTTTTTTTAAACGGGAGTTGTTTATTTTTTTCCTTGCTTATAATTTGTCTCTCAGAAAAATAGGTGGTTTTTTAAATATTTTTTAAAATTTATTTACAATTTAAAAAAGCCCGTTAGGGTTACATTACAAATTTTATATTGTCTAGTCATTTTATGTCTCGTCTAGACTAGTTAGTTCAGTCATCATGTGCTTTTTCAGATTGATTTTAAATGTGTCTCCAGTAAAAGTTTTCAAGTAGTAAGGTAAGTCGTTGTAGTGTTTAAGTCCATTTTGTAGTATTTTTGACTGTCCTGTGTTTGTCTTTGCTTTTTCAATATGATAGTGTTGTTGTTGTCTGGTGTTATATTTGTGTATGTCAGCATTTTTGGCTAATATTATGTCGTCATCTTGTATGTTTCCCAGTGTTATTTTGTGCACAATTTTTAAGGTCTCAATTTTAGACAAGTAGTTTATGTCAAACTGGTGTGTTTTTTTGTACAGTTCAGTCGTAGAGGTCAGGTAGGGTAGGTTGTATGTTAGTTTAAGAATTTTATTTTGTTGTCTTTGTATTCTTGTTATGTCTGTCTTGTTACCAGTTCCCCAGAAGGCGATCATGTAACTCAATTTACTTTTGACATAGGCTTCGTAAATCATAATTTTTTTCTTTTCTTGGTATAAAATCTTTAATTTTTTAGAAGAGGCTATGTAGTGATGCCATTACTTTAGTGAGTCCGTCTATGTGTTTTGTCCATTTTAATTGTCTGTCCATTGTGAGTCTTAGGTAAGTCACATGTTCTAGTTCTTTAAGAAATTCGTTGTTTATTTTTATGTTCACGTTATGGTTCTTCTTTGTGTTTCGAAATGTATTATATTGCATTTCTTGGCATTTAGTGTTAATAAGTAAACTATGTGCGATTAGTAGAAAGTTTAGAACCGGGTTGTGGTCTCGTGGTAGTATTGTAGACTTACGGGCCGAAGGTCCGAGATGCAAATCCCACTCTACCACAACTCGATTTGAATTTTTTCCGGCACAGGTTATTTACGACCTTTAGGAAATGGTCTGAAAATTTAAATATTTGTGTAAAAATTACAAACTCAAGTATTTCTCTTTTAATATTAAAAAAAAAAATGTGCGCAAATGTCAAGGTCCGTACATGCGAATTGTTTTATTCTTGCTTACCTTGAAAATGAAAAAAACATAAATAGTGATTATTTTATGGCGTTATTGGTGCGTTTGATGGACGAAATTGTGGAAAAATGACCCCAAATGAAGCTGAAAAAAGTTCTTTTTCACCGAAGCAGTAAACAGTGTCACTAGGTGATGGTGAAAATTACCAAGTTTTACGAGTTGAACTTCTTATCGCTTCTGCACCTACTGTATTCTCCACATTTGAACTCGAGCGACTTCTGGTTGTTTGCAAACCTCAAAAAGATGACCCAGGGAAAGGGATTTGGCTTTGAGATTTAGTTTTTGTAAGAAGCTTATGTTAAAAGCAAATTATGTTACATGATCCCCTTCAGGAAAACCGGTAGAAAGACAGATATAACAAGTATACAAATACAACAAAATAAAATAGTTAAACTAATGTACAACTTACCTTATATGTGTGACTGAACTGTGCGAAAAAATACCTTAATTTTATTTTAAATACTTTAAAATTGAGACGATTAAAATTGTACTCAAAATTGCTCCGGAAAACACAAGACTGACATAACATTAACTAACAATGCTGACATACAGAAATATAATACCAGACAACAATAACACCATCACATTAAAAAAGCAAAGACAACGGTAGGGTAGTCGAAAATACTTTACAATTAACTAAAACACTACAATGACTAACCTTGCTATTTGAAAAATTACACTGTAGACAAATTTAATATCAATCCAAAAAAGCACATAATTACGACATTAACCAGACGAGGTATAACATTACAAGACCCTATAAGAGGTCTTAAAGGCCGTTTACACGTAGAAAATACATCATTGTTTTGTCTCAGGACTAGACCATTGTCCACGCGTATATAGCAATTCTTAGGAAAAAAAATTCTCCCGATACATCGCCACCGAGATAGACGGGCAGGCTATCTCCGCGGAACAGCGATTAGCCCCATCATCGGCCACTTCGTCGTTGTGTGAACACAAACAGTCAGAGCCTTTTGAAAATAGCGATTTGCTTGACGTAGGCTTGTTGCTCCTAAAAAAATTTGACGACTGCCAAAAATGGCTTCAGAAAAATATGTGTACGAGTTAGTATTTAGTTTGCTCTTCAAAAATTCTAATACATCTTGGTATTCAATTCATAATATTTTTCTTGAAACGCTCAAAACAAACGCTGTCTTACCTCTTAATGCATTTTATCGGCCCTTTATAACCTTCACGGTTTTTTAAAAAACAATAAATAAATAAACAAAATTAAAAAATTTTAAAAAATCAAATAAAAAAATCCGATTTTATTACTTGCGAGTCGAGACATAAATATGAAGAGTACATAATGTCAATAAATTAAATGTCATTGTATATATCATGGGAATGCGGTAAATAAGCATAAATGTATATATGTACATACATTCAGAGCGGATGTGGAAAATATAAAATGTGTTGAAGATCCTCCATTTTGTCAGACAACACATCCACGAAGTATCGTGCAGTTGAAAGCAAAATATGGATTTGGTCTACTTGCATAGTTTGATGGTTTCGTGTTGAT
The DNA here is from genome assembly GCF_059751315.1 of Micrasema longulum. Taxonomy (NCBI): domain Eukaryota; kingdom Metazoa; phylum Arthropoda; class Insecta; order Trichoptera; family Brachycentridae; genus Micrasema; species Micrasema longulum. Next base: position 563,257 of record NW_028277670.1, read on the forward strand.
ATAAAGTATAAATGCAACATCTCCATATTCTACCGATGTATGTACTGATGCGGAGTTGGAACATTCGTGATAAACTGCATCGATGCATTAGACAGAGCAGAGATTTTCAACTTGATATTTATACAATTTAGTAATTATTATGTTCAATGTACATTTTCGTAATACGATACCTCAAGGGCGCTTAAGAATGGAATTCTAATCACATGATTTTAATTTGACATAAAATAAAATAACGTATTTTGCCATAACATACTACGGATTTATTGAAATGGTTTCGTGAACAAGTGCGCTACAAGTTATTTTCGAAATATACATTTCTCACACTTAAACATTTTAGAGAAGGGAATACGGAAGTCCAGACATTCAGAGGGATTATTACCTGTCATTGGTTGATTTAACAGGGCTATTTTAATCACTGTGTAACGTTAACCATCCTGTCTATTTTAACATATTACAACAGAGATGAAGAACATTTAAAACAAGGTAATTCAGAAGTCTAGGCACCTACAGCGCTTACGACCTACGCAAAAATTTGCCGGTTGATGCCGCCCGTCAATTAATAAATGCGTTTGTAGTGTCTAGAGTCGATTATTGTAATGGTATCTTTGAAGGTCTACCAATGACCAAATGACTAGACTACAATCTGTATTGAGACTTATTTTCGGAATCTCTAAGTTCAGTCATATCCCTCCACTACTTCGGGAACTACTCTGGCTACGTTTTCCACAGAGGGTCGAATACAAACTCTGTTTGTTTATGAATAAATCACTGCACAATTCTGTTCCAAAACATCTAAGGGAACTATGCATTCCAGATGAACTAGCTGACAGGCATCTCACGCTTAGATCAGCCACGTCTACGGAGAGAGGAAAAGTTATTATATCTCTACGCAAACAGCGCACTAAATTTAGTGAACGCGCATTTGTGGTTGCAGGCCCTATGGCATAGAATGCTCTCCCAGCAGAGGTGCGAGGCTGTTAAAGTGAAGTGATGTTTCGGAAAATACTTAAAACCCACTTGTTCTCTAAATCATTTTAATAAATCCGTAGCATGTGACAGCAAAATAAATGGTTTTAATTCAATTAAGCTTCAATTAAATTAATTGAACAATAGAATCACCATGTAAAGCGCCCTTGGGGTATTTTATTACGAAAATGGCGCCATGTAAGTTATCCATAATAACAATAATAATAATATTGGCTGGTTTTTTTTCCGTTTCAGTACTACAGAGCAGCATTTATTAAAAAATTAAAAATTACAAATAAGAATTTGTTACCCACTAAGTCTAAAAACTTTTCGGTGGGACTAATTTTTTTTTTTTTTATGAATGGTTTATATTACATTTATTTTATTAATATTTTACGAATTTATTTATAAACAGGCTCTATAAAGTATTTAGAAGGTATTTTTTCAGTTATTTTTTTTTTTGAATGTCTTTCATGTTAATGATGGCTTGTGGGAGATCATTGAACAATCTTGGAACAACGCAATTTAATGTTCGCTCTCCGAAGTAATTTATAATTCGGGGAACGATCAGGGAGCCCCTAGTTCTTAATCTAGTGTTGTGAGTGTGGGAAACTTTTTTTTTATATTAAGTGGGCACTTTGCACACTGTGTAACATTCACTATTCCGCTAATATTTGAACATTTACATTCCTTCAATTCTTTCATCTGTTGATGTTTGTAAAGTTAAAGAACTGAAACCGTTATTCCTGTCTATGTTTGAACATCTACATCGGCGGCCTCCGTGGTGTAGTGGTCAAGATGCTTGACTCACGCTCGGAAGGTTCCGGGTTCGATTCCCGGTGAGAACACAAAAATTAAAATGTGATTTTTCTCAAGCCTGGGTGCTCTGTGATGTAATTCACCACTGTAATTAGGCCTCCTGGCCTGTTGTGGTGCAAAAAAAAAAAAAAAAAAAAAATCTATGGGCACTTGCAACATTTGACACTTCGCCAACGCAACACGATACCAACAATTTCAAAACTAAATTCGGACTCTTCGCCCGACACTGATTTCAGTTTATTTGATATGGCGTTGTTAACGATTACGAACATTTATGGTATTTTTTTATTTTTTATTTATAAATCATATTACACAAAGTATTTTACAAGTAAAATTCGTTGAATTACATTCCCAGGAGTTACAACAACTCAATTCGGGACATAAATAATATTAACATTTAGAAAATAACATATAATGAGAACAACAAAGAAATAAAGCAAGTTTAGCACCTTATAACCAAATATAGCACAACAATATGCATGTCAAAAACCTTTTCTTATTCAAGCAGAATAAACATTTAAAACAAACGCTTAAGAATAAAAAAAAATTGTGAATCTACTAAGGTAGATAACATCACATGCCATGCAGATGTCATAATTAATAATAATAAATATCACGGTTAGGTTCAGCCAGTATTGCCGGCATTTATTTTATTGTATTTTTCCTTCAATTAAGTAAATAATAAAACTACAGATAAATATAAACTTACAATATTTTATTTAATACACGCGATCTTGTAACAATACTTTCGGTAAATCTAAATTCCACATGAGTTTCACTACACATCCTCATTCCTTCGATTCTTCCAGATTTTGATTTCTGTGAATTAAAATAGTCGAAATTCATATATCTGAATTATTTCATCTACATATTGTAAATACTAGGTAAGTTTCAAATTTTTACGCATCACCATGGACATTTTGAATTTGTCCAAAAGTTTTATACTTTTGGAATTACTCCGCGTATGACGTCTCAAGTTCTCTTTCTGTTCCTTTCGGCGAGTTCCGCTAATTGGTCAGTTACCTTACCGTTAACTGGAAATCTATCACAATTACCATTAATTATTATTATTATTATTATTTATAACTTATATAGCGCCATTTTCATAAAATTAAACCCTCAAGGGCGCTATACATAGTGATTCTATAAATAAATAAATTTAATTGAAGTTTTAAATTTGTAATTTAAGAAAAACAATTCACTATGTTATCTCATGCTACGGATTTATTCAAATGATTTAAAAAACAAGTGGGTTTTAAGTTTCTTCCGCAACACACTTCACAGTTGTGCACTTTTGCTGGGAGAGCATTCCATGATGTAGGGCCTGCGATGCGCGTTCGCTGAATTTAATGCGCTGTTTGCGTAGAGGCATAATAACTTTTCCTTTTAACGAAGATGTAGCTGATCTAAGCGTAAGACGTTTGTCAGCTAGTTTATCTGTACCATTGGTTGAATTGGAAGAACTAGTGGCGTCATTCAAATGAGCTCGTTTTTATTTTAATAATTTTAATTATTTTTTGAATACATATTCATAGACTTTGCCGTACTATTTAAGGCTCTATTTTTTACCGCGCGTAAGAATACATTTTTTGTATCCAATATCTCGGTGGCCTGAATTTCTCCATTGGCTGGTTTGAGTGGCCATTATAACTTCACAAAAATTAAAAGTTGTAAGAATGGAAAAAAATACAAATGTTAAATCATTATTGTATTGCGAGCCTTAACTTGAAAACACATGCATTTTATATCATCGGAGATTTACAATATGTAATCTTAGCACGATTCCTACAAATGATAGGTGTCACACAACTAAATATCTCAAAATCATATGATTCTTTCGCATATTCAATATTTTATTTAAAAAAACTAAAATAAATAATTAAAAGATCAAGAACTATAATTTATGCAATGTTATCGACCTTACAAGGAATCGAACCCGAGACCAAAAGCATATTCGTCAAACGTTTTAACCACAACACTCACTACAAGGTAGACTAATCTTTACTTGATTGAGTTTTTTATCAAAAACAATCGTCAATAGTTCACGAAAACTGTAGTCATTCTTTATTTGTCCTAACACAGAAAAATATTTTAAATATATTTTTTTTTATGAAGATATCTACAGCCTTGACATTTAAAACTTATTTAATAAATTTTTAATCTATTCCACGAGGAACTTCAGTCCTTTGAAAAATTAGATCCAAAAAATGTTTTCTTGAGCGTGGAAAAAAATACAGCATTAAATTGAAAGGCAAAGATACTTGAAAAAGGACAAAAACAATAATAAAAACCCACTACTTTGAACGACGTCACTGGTTCATATGTACCAACCAATGATATGAGGGCTGTGAATGATATCCGGTTTGCTTGTCGTAAAGGAACCAATCAGAAGAACTGATAGAGAAAAACCTCTGACATCACACGCGAAGTTATTTCAGAAATACAAAACTTTATAAAGTCGTAGCGCTGATAATACGATAAACAAAAAAAAAGCTTTGTTTAATAGTCTGTTAACAAATAATAAATAAAAACACTGAACTTCCTCATTGGTCAAATACAGATTTTCAAAGTTGTTTTTTTTTTACAAAGACGTAAAACAAACAAAAAAGAACGTTTATAACAAATAAAAAAAGTTGTTTGCTCAGTTTTGCGGATGTTTGTCGGGCTGTGTTAGTAAAGGTTTGAGTTAGTGAGGGTCTGTTGACGAATATATATATATTTATTTTATTGCCGAAATTATGTAGTCTTTTACAGATAAAAAAGACTGGTATGCATTGACATATTAATACACAAAGACATGCCCTGAGCCCTTAAAAATTATGAAACTTAACTCGCATTTAGTCGTTCTTTAGCCAGGCGAGACGTTTAGAATCAAAACAAAAAGTCTGTTTGTGTCATAAAAGCATGTAAAAACCTTTTGAATGAACATTGTTGAAATGATTGTGTAACTTTTCATTGGTAAATATTTGTTCATTAGTGATTAAGAAAGCATAAAAAAAAATGTATTCAAATGTAAATATGTTTTTTTTGGAAACGTCAAACTAAGCTGTTCTTTTAACTTACAGAAATGCACTGATAGGAATGCGCTTTTGAAATATTGGAACTTAATTTTATTTTTACATTCCCCAAAACTCAGTGAACATAAATATATGGGTCAAATTACAAGGAATTTAAAGAACGAATCTGATTGGGATATTAAAAAAATAAAAAATAATTGTGAATAACTTATAAAGAGCCATTTTCGTAATATAATACCTCAAGGGCGCGTTACAAAGTGATAATATAAAGATATGAATTTAATTTTAACTTTTTATACCTCAAGGGCGCGTTACAAAGTGATAATATAAAGATATGAATTTAATTTTAACTTTTTAATTTAAGAAAAATAATAAATTTTGTCACCACATGCTAGGAATGTATTCAAATGATTTAGAGAACTAGTGGGTTTTAAGTTTCATCCGAAACATCACTTCACTCTCACAGTTTCGGACCTCTGCTGGGAGAGCATTCCATGCCGTGGGGCCTGCGACCGCAAATGCGCGTTCGCCAAATTTAGTGCGCTGTTTGCGTAGAGGTATAATAACTTTTTCTTTCAATGCAGATGTAGCTGATCTAAGCGTAAGACGTCTGTCAGCTAGTATATCTGGAATACAGAGTTCCCTTAGAAATTCTGGAGCAGAGTTGTGCAGTGACTTATACATAAGCCAACATAGTTTGTATTCCAGCCTCTGAGGTAAACGTAGCCAGTGTAATTCCCGAAGTAGTGGACTAATATGACTGAACTTAGAGATTCCAAAAATTAATCTCGCTGCGGCATTCAATACAGACTGTAAGCGAATAATTTTATTCGTTGGTAGACCTGCGTAGATACCAAAACTAAGCGTAGATTGTAAACGGTAAAATATTAACTTTTTTACTTACCAAAAATGATTATCCTTCAATTTTTGGTAGCATATGCATGCTCAATGAATGCAGCCGTTGTATAAAAAAACCAAACTTTGTAACTATGGGTACGTTTTGTCACCAGCTCAAAAAATATTTTATTCTATAGGGCCCGTCTATGTATTAATATGTCAATTCTTGTATATAAATGTACCTTGAATATGTCCATATATCTACTCTTTATTTTCTCAAACTGAACAGTTTGGGTAGGTAGGAAGAAATTGCCTTAAGGCAACATGCCCGCCCTCGTATATATGTAAAATATATCATATTATATGTGATTAAAGGGTTTAAAAATAAATAAATAATAATAATATTCATTCATTCCTGTTTCATGTACCAATGAGTAAAAATTGGTTTTTGTTAAAAAAAATTCGTTGGACTTTTTCAGTGTACAATACAAAATTTACAAATATCGATTACACAAACATCATTTTGTTAGATTTAAAATTTACACTAAAAATACGTTATGTAACTTAGTAGACATAAAATAATAAATATGTACATCTCCTTTCCCCTCCTTATCCTCTCTTTAAGCATCTTTATCCTTTTCTCGCCCAATTTACAATAACTTACTGTTCTTAAAAAATATATAAAAAATTGTAAGATTTTGGAAAAATATTTACGTGTACATGAAAATAATATTTTTAAATGTATAAACTTATATGTATTTATTTAATATGCAATATATTTTCTTTACTAACTTTGTAAACTTATCTATAGGAAATCTTTTATTAGTTCTGAGTTTATACACTATATCTGTTTGTTTACTATAAATATGTATGTAGAACTATTGATTTTCCAAATAAAATAAAATTATATTTCGTGTTGCTGCGACGAGCCACACACTACAGCGCAGTGACGCTCTTGTGCTGTTTGACCTTCAACCAGACTTGGCTCTTTGTGAACACCATATACTCTAACTAGGGAGTGGATTACATTATTTGCAATTTATAAAAAAAAGCTCATATCCATCATTATACGCCAAGTTGTGAAGAAATTAATAACAAATTCATATTTACTGTAATATACGAGCTGCAGAGAAAGGTTTCTTAGTAATATATTTATTTACCTACCTGTTTAAACTATCATATTACTAAACTAAGCCATGCGTTTATGGACAAAGACAAACCCGACCTTTTTCGTCATCAGTTTGGTCACAGAAAAACGCATAACGGGACCATATGTGGACCAAAATAACTGTTAAATTGCTCAAGAATATCTAACTTATGTGAGTTTAATTTTGATATGAAATAAAGCAGATTTTAGTTAGAAACGTACAACAAATAATGTACATTATTTTACGTGATACGAAGGCTAGTCAAAAACGTATTCCTCTCTACTTAAATCAAGTTAGTTACGGGAAAAAAGGACGCTAGTCCTCAAACCTTCTACAATTTACTTCCGTAGTAACTTTCTGCATCAACAGGTGGCAGCACTGCAGTCGATTGCAAAATGGCCGACATCGATGTTCATATTAAACAGCGTTCTGTGATTGAATTCTTGAATGCAGAAGGTGAAATGCCTATTTGCATTCATGAAAAACTAAAAAATGTGTAATGCGATCCAGCATTGGATGTTAACACTGTTAGACGTTGGGCTCGTTGCTGTAACGAAACTGAAGGACAAACACCATTGGCTGACGAAAAATGGAGTGGCAGGCCGTTGACTGCAGTAACTCCACGCGACATTTACCAATATTATGACATCATTCGTGGTGACTGCGGGATAAGTAGATATGCATTATATCGTATTCTCTCCCTTAGTAAAGACAATTATTTGTCAACCTCAAATGTTTGTGATTTTTACCACAATGGAATACACGTTCTTGTTAAAAGATGGACCAAAACTGTGGAAACGTATGGAGATTATATTGAAAAGTGACAAATAATTCGTCAATAGTGTGGTTTTCAACCTATGTAATTGAAATTTAATTAGTTGACAATTAAATTGAAAAAAAAATTAGGAAGCATTCGATTTTGACTTACCCATTGGTAAAGGTATTTTTTTCTATTTATAGCATGACATTCTATTTTACCAACCAACATTTATTTAGTTTTGATATACATTACTGTAACAAGAAAGGTTCTTTTGTGAAGTGTTTAAAAAATATTATTTTTTTTATCCTATTTTACATATATTTACTTAATAATTAATGCAAAGTTACCTCGAATGTCTAACTAGTTAGACCCTAGGGTAGGTTATCCTGTTCTAAGACAATGAAAAAAATTCTACGGCCGCGAGAGCGTTTGGAATACCAGCCCAGGCTGCCATCCCGTGGTAGTGTTGTAAAATCACAAATCAAAGGTACGAGGTTTTAATCCCACTCTACCACAACTCCATTCCCATCTTACCTAACAAACAAACCATCGTGCCGTTTCTCCGAAGTGTTAGGCAGAGAGGATAGAACGCCGTATCACTATTTATTTGCATACAGACCTCGCTTTCTCTACATTCATACATCTTCTCATGTACGCACGCCGTTTATTCTCACTCTTGACATGTCCATCTTCAAGTATTTGATGGACTTGATCGTGCCATGTCTTTCTCGATTTTCCTTGTTTTCTGCATCCATTAACATTCGCATAGTAGAACCTTTTAGCCGTTCTTTCGCTGTATATTCACTCTACATGTCCAAACCAACGCAGCCTTTTTTGATTCTGTCGATAATGCATGTCTCAGCCTTACACAGTTCACGGATATCGACATTTGTGCACCTATCAAACATCGTTTTACCACACATTCGCCTGAGGGATCGCATTTTGACAGCATTTAACCTAATTTCATAATAATTTTTCAAATTCCATACTTCTCTTCTATAATTAGAGTTGGCACTAGAACTCCATTGTGAACTGCTATTTTAGCCTCCTGCGATATAATTGTTTACCCATCTTTTTATCCCATCTTTCCAGCGCAAGTTGAACAATTTACGATTTACGACAAGACCTTAAAGAAGAATGGCGTAAAAATTAAGTGTTTCTGTAAATAAGAATATCTATAATTTTTAAAATAAATATTTGCGTTCTTGTAATTTACGGAAATATTTCAATTTTGATCGGCATTTTCAACGAATTTTAAATAAATCTCTATGAGATTTTAAAAACATTATGATACAAAACACATAAGACAATATCAATGAAAAAATACATAAACCTCATAAGGCCACTTTTGTGTCTTTTTGGTGGAGATATTTCTACATCGAATTACGGTTTCGATTATTTGGATGGTCGACATTTTGTTTGCAATGTGGTTTTACACTGCAATACTTAAAGTAACAAATTAATGAGCTGGATACTCTGCATCTATTGTACCTAAGCAGTGTCCTATGCGCCGCTATGTGCGAAATCAATCAGTTGATATTATTGGTTTTAAATATCGTGTATTGGCAGAATAGTTCTTTTTGAAAAGCTCTGCCCTTGAGAGAGTACGCAAGAAAAAAACAGTGCGTATGTCGGCCATATTGCCCCGTCTTAAGGGTGGCAGTTTTTTATAACGGCCGAATAGTTTTTTTAACAAAGCCTTTAGTTAACCCCACGGTTGAATCGGCTGCTTCAAATTAAAAAACACAGGGTGGTTTTAAAAATCTTTTATTATTTCATATGATTATATTTGTATAATTTATATATAGTATTTTTTTTGAAAATCACCTCAAGGGCGCTTTACAATAAATAAAAATCTCACCACGTCTTGCAGCTATAGAGAGCATGGAAAGTAAGAAATCTAGCACTATTATTTAATTTTTTTATTTGATAATAAGGCTTAGAGTTTTTATGATATTTAAAAAAAAGAGGACATAGATTACAACAATTCTTCCAGCTTCTGAGCGCATTGACGGTTAAAATTCTCAACCCCATTTACAAAATTTAGGTATTTGCGAGTTGATAACATTTACCTATCGAAGCTAGATTACCTATCGTCTAGCAGCTACAAAGCGCATGAATGAGTGGAATTCAAGCAACTTAAAATTATATCAATAAATTTACAGATGGAAATTTAAACTAGAATAGTAAATTTATCAAGTGTTCATGCTTAAACTTTACTAATAAAAAACTTAACAAATAAAGAACCGTTTCCACACTATGATTAAAAACAAAGAAAAACATCCGTAGCACAGCAAAACGTGCTATAATTGTATTGTATTTATTTTAGATAGTTGTACAAATAATTTTTAATCTAGTTATACCTTAACTAATAAACTAAGTTTATTTTAAAAAAATATTTCAAAAACGTAACGTTGTTATAAAATCCAGACGCTTTCCAATGACACTCTACCAATATGGATGTTTGTTTTTAACAAAAGTCATGGCCATCCCACGAGACAACGCTATAGACCCAGCATCCCTAATCTCTTTTGGCAAATCAGTAAAAATATCATTAATGTCATTTATGATACAGATTGTTTTGAGTTTTCTGGATTCTTGTGTTGGGGAGTCTGAAACCCTCACCTTCCCTCGTAGGATAGCGATAAATTTCGTGATTACGCTGAAGATCACAAAACATGTATTTGGGCAATAATTATTTTTTAAATTTAAAAATCAACGCTAAAGTATTTAAAGCTTTACCGAAAGCATTTTTAGCACCGTCAACATATGTTGAATTTTCGTATATCTGCCACATCTCAATATTGTCCGCACCCCCTTATTATGAGTTTTCTGCATGACATTATATTGATTTTCAGTGCTCAGAAAGAGAACACTAGAACAAATAGGGTAGTTTTCGTAGATTGTAGGTAGTTACTATTGTAATTCTGTAATAAGTCATTCATGGAAGATGGTAGATGCCTATGTATCCATTTTGGTCTGTATTGTTTCGTTTAGTAATGGGTAAAATATTCCTGTTTAATTTTTATTTTTCTAACATTCATTACAATTTTTAAAAAATACATGCATGTATGAAATAGGTTAAAGGATTGATGTATTATTTTGTGTGTTATTAGAAAGCACATTTTAAAATTATTATGTATTTATTAATAAGTTCATTTTAGTAGCACTTTTGTAATTTGTTGTGGAAGGTAGTTTTTTATTTTTTTTATTTATTTTATTAATGTAATGTAATTTCAATTTTCTTGATTTTTACTGAAATCAAAAAATTTCAAAGCCACTTTCTGTAGCTTGTTAGTGTTCCAGATAATTAAATCTTGGTACATTCGCGTCACAAATTAATACATTTATAAACGGTTTTAATTGATTTACATATTTTTAAATGATTTTTCACATTAAACATTATTTGTTCTTTTTCTGTTTTTAATATCTTAACTTTTGTATTATTATTACTGTTTTAAGGAATTTTAAACATTCGTTTTTCTTAGCATTTTTTAACTTTGTATTTGGAAAGTATGTGCTAGGTTTTCTAATAACATTTTGTATAATTATATGCATTATGTTCCAAAATTTTGCTCTAAAATAAAATTAAATATGACCGGCCTTTTCCGGCCTTTCTCTGTATACCGGTTTCAAGACTTACACGTCTCTTCGTCAGGACACAAATTACACAAACATGGATATACCACCTTACATCTCCACAAAAGTAGTAGTAGTTACATAAAAATATAAGAGCATCGTGCTCATTGGGCACATGCTATCAGTAACTAACACCAACGTGTAACTGGTTGTACTTATGTTTAAATATTACCATACATTTATTGAAATGTTTGACTATTCATGTATATTATAAATTTAATGGAGCCAAATATTTATTGTTCATGTGATTTTCAATAAAATGGCGTTGTATTAATTATTAATTAAAATACCAATAACAATAAAGTTTACAAAAAAATATTAAAATGTTACATTCATTATTTTTTAAACACCCCGTTCATAGTAAAACACTTCATACTCAGAAGGATGCATTTTAATATGCTGTAAAAAACTGGCGTCTAAAAACAGAACTCGTCACAGAGACCCTAAAAAATCTTAGGGTCAGAGGGGCATCTTGCCACACGAGGGGGGATAGATCTGGAGACCAGATGGCAAACTAGCAACCCCAAGGATCCAACAACGAAGCACTTATGATAGACATTTTAGTGATTTAGTTTGAAATACTTAGTGCGAAACAGCGATTTGTGTTTGCTTGAAAATTGATAATGATGAAGAATATGGTTAATAACTCCTGGCCTGTTGTAGTGCAAAAATAAATAAATAAATACATCGTACTCGAAATCAGACATGGAATAGTCCAGAGAACAGGACTTCCATATAAAAGCCGAAAAGCAGAATTTTTTGAAGGACGGCTATTCAATTAGCTTTAGGAAGGACTGTCTAGAGCAAAAGAGATTTAAAAGTCAAGACTCAAGTTTAATCATTTTTGTTTTAAATGCAACTATTTCATTATGTTTTTCAACTATTTACTGTTTATGTTTTAGAAACGCATGCGTTAATAATCAGTTACATTCTCTTATGTATTTTTTGTAGTGTTTTTAAAGGTTTTATATTATATATTTCATTTATTTGTGTTGTTGTATGTAATACTATTTTGGTCTCTTGCGACAGATGACGATTTACATGATGTACATACAGAGATAAGTCATAATGACTTGTCAAGAGAGGCTACATTATACATTATAGATAAAGTAAAGGCAATAAAAGGTACCAATGATAGCAGGACACCAAATGCCGAACTGACGAACGAATGACATCAGTCCATCTTCTCCCGACGAGTTTTCTGAGGTTTCCTCGGTTTACTAGAGCAAATGCAGAGAAGCTTCTAAAACAAGTCACAGCCGGAACATCCCATCCGATCCTTACATATCATGAACATATCGACTAAATAATGTTTTTCATTAAGTAAATTTAATAGCATTGTTTTTTGATAGATTAAGTTTTTCTACTGACATTTCTTGGTGGAACTACATTTCAATAATAATAATAAAAATACGTATTTAGTTTTATTCCACTTTTATTTATATTTTTTACCAAAGAAAAATTCCCGGTTATTAATTCTTATTGAATAGTGTTATAATTTGTATTTTAATGGATTTCATAACGCGTGTTACCTGATTGTTTAATATTATTTTTTAGGGGCAATTTCACCTACCAGTCAGACGATGTCGCTATCGTCAAAACCTGATCACTGGTAAAAATTATAAGTAAAACTGGAATAAAACTCAACACGTTTTTTTCTTATTATAATTGTTTTTTGAAGTGAACAAATAAATACCTATCGCTTTAAAGTAAATATAAACCTTGTACGTACATTATGAGCAAGGTAAAAAATAATGCAAATCAAATTAATTTAATTGCTCTCATTTTTGTTTCTGGATAACATTACCACAACATGGTAAAAGGTCAATAAATAAAATAAAAAATACCGATTGGGCATTAAGCCCTTTAACCATCAATATAATATTTTCATTATATTGTTTAAATACTTTTTAAACATTTTTTTCCAGGGGATGGAGAATTCAGTTCTATGTAAGTGTGGAATAGAACAAGAACCCTGGATAAGCGTTTTTGACTCAATGGCTGCTTTTAATTAAAAATTCTGAATAAGGAAATCAAGTAGAATAATTTGTAATATAACCGATGATAACCACCTCGTAGAGCAGCAGTTGGCGTCTTCGCCTACCATTCTCGAGATGCTTGGCTCGATTCCTGGAAAGATGGAGGTGAAATATTTATTTCGATGGCTGTTTAAACTGCGATATTTTATTCTTTCGGGAGTGGCTCCGGGAACAAAATACTGAAAACCATACCTTTACGTAACAGATAATTGAAATACGCTGAATTTGGTTTACCACGGAAGTTTCCTGAGCACCACTTCGTGCGATAAGGGAAATGATGATGATTTTTAATATGTTTTGTTCAACCATATTTTGAGTTTGTCCAAATTTTTGTAGACAAGGACTAAATTCAACTCCTCGAAGAGCAGTTAACATTAACATATTACAACAGAGATGAAGAACATTTTTAAGAAGGTATGGAGAAGGTAAATATGGGCAAAATAAGAGTTTCTTCTACAGGTAAAATCACTAAAATGATTTCCCAACGCTGGCTGATGTAGCAAACTTCCGTCGTCATCACCAAAGTACTTTTGAAACGACCCAAGTTTTTACCGGACACGGAGCTATGAAAAGTTACATATATAGGTTTAAATTAAGGAATTATGACTATTGTCCATGCGATGATATTTCTTCACAGAGTATCGAACATCTGTTATTTCAGAGCCCATTTTTCAGTTTACAACGCCATAATCTTAAAGCAGAATGCAGAAAAGATGGAATATCCTTAACAGATATCCATACTGTTATTAAAAGTAGTTATCACCCGCCATTGTTCTTGAACTTTGCAACAATGGTGATTGGGCTCATAAAGGTAATAAACTGAAATCAGTGATCGAACTTCCCATTTCCAAGACAAACAAAAAAGATTTTTTACCGAGTACCTTAGCCTTATACATGACACGTGAGGCTACTAAATACATGGGTCCAAATAAATATAAAAAAATATGGGCAAAATGGTGGGTGTTACACAGTGTGTAAAGTGACTACTTAAACTAGCCCATGACAGGTCATAAGCCCTGTAGATGCCTAGACTTAAATACTACTTTCTCTAAAATGTTCGTCATCTCTTTGGTAATATGTCAATGTTATGTTTAGTTTTTTGTTTATATATTACCGTATTTTGCGGACGATAAGGCGCATAAGACCATAAGACGCACCTAAATTTATAGTTGAATTTTCACAGCGTAAAAGAGCATCTTACGGTTCGAAAAATGCGGTATTTCTATATTCCAGGAGGGTTCGGATAATTTTGAATTTTTTTTAAAGTGAGTTTTTCATATTTGTTTGTATTAAATGCCTGCAAATGATCAATAATGCCTTTGATTTTAATCAAATGATTACACTATGAATTTTCGTTTGAATTATTTTTAATCTGTCGTTTTGTATCATGCTATGATCAGTAATATATATAAATGTCACGAAACGTCAGCATATTTTGAAAAATCAAATAAAGCTTTGTTCAGTAAGAATAGAATTGTCACCACTTTTAAAATAAATATTACTTTTAGTATCAAAAGTTGACATCCTTTTTTTGAAAGTATTGAACGCTTAATTTTGGTGGCAAAGACGTGACTAAAAAATACGCTATTGAATAAAAAAAATATATTAAAAAAAATATTAAAAAGGGTGACCCTCGCATCGAACTGACAAAGGAGGATTCTTTGAAAAATCTTTTTAATAAAGGGATACCGAGAAAGGATGCGAAAAGAGAGATTAGGTATGTCCTTAGTCCTTTAATCACGATGTCCGTTACTGATAAAAAGCATAGAGAATTTGAAGCTCATTGTAACGGAAGCCACGTCCCGATTTAAAGAGGACAGATAATCATGGCATGGTATTGGATCCTATCCTTAATATTACGCATTATCTTTTTTAGATAGGTACCTGGCGAAGGACATATGTATTTGTATTTATGGGACAATAAAGAGAAACTTGATGAAGGGTATTTCGCGTCGGTTTTTGATATAAAATTGTAGGCGTGCGTATAAAATATGGTATTTTATAAAAGGTATTGAATTTAAAAACGTTTCTAAAGGCTTTTATGAATGTTTCGAATGTCAATATTTTTTGATGATCTAAATCAAAATAACCTCAATAATACCATCGTTTTAAAAATGATCATTAACTTTTATTAATGTGCATTCTTGCGTAGGTTTTACTATTTTTTTACTGTCTTTCAAGTGAAGTGTATTGAGGAAGGGTTTTTGCACATCAGAGTTTTAGTTTTAAAACTTATGTATGAAAGAAAAACAAAGACTGGAAGAAAAAATTATGAAAGCAGAGTAAACGCGGTCAAAATTTGATATCTTAGACGAATGTATGTGTAATTGATTTATCGCAGGGTTACGAATGATGAAATCAGATGAGAATGAAATTTGACTAAATGGAAGAAATAAATTGCCATTTTTATTTGTTTACTTAAAATTTGCAAGTGTATTTCAGCACACCTGCCAAAAAAATGTATGCATAAGAAAAAAATAATGCGTAATATATCATTTAAAGACATAGACCTATAAATATGCACGTCCTTAAAAACTGTAAAACACACATAACCACAAATATAACCTGGAGCTGATCTAATCAGAATGGTTGATATTAAAAAACATATTGATATTCTACCACTATTTTTTTAATTTTTTTTTATCCCTCATTGAATACATTTTTGTTATTTTCTTGGGTTAACCTTTTCTTTTCTTTTATTACTTTCTTACTTTCATATTTCATTTACATTTTTTAGATCTTAATTTTAATATGTACTTTTAATTTTCTAACTAATTTTTATTTCTGTAGATATGAATTGAAATTCTCGATTTACTTTACTTTGTTTAATTTATTTTTTTATCTTGTTTTGATTACATTTATGAGCACACACTATTTATATATGTGTCTATTTTTTTTTCTTATATTTAAAATATATTTCAGTAAATTACTAATCCTTAATTTTAATTGTATTATTTTACTCTATTTTCTTACTTAAAAAAAGAAAAAAAAATCTCTTTAAACTATTTTCATGTTTATTATTTTATACGAATACAGTATTATGTCTGTAATCTTCTTATTTGATTATTGATTAAAACTAATGTCTGAGCACCCGATGACAAACTATTATTGAATAGTTTATCGGGACAAAATATATCTTAATACTTTGTTTTCTTTATAATGTATTAATATTGTAATAATATGTATATTTTATTGAATAAAAACAAACATTTCTTTTCAAATATTGTTAGAAAGGAAACGTCTAAAACTGGTAACTCTAGCATAGAAAATATTCACCTTTTTGGTAGGCCGTTCAACAGATCAATCAGTCAATAGATCCTGCTTTCTCAAAGAACTAATTAACGGTCTGTGTTGCCTAGCTCTTAAGTAGCTGCTCGATGCGTGTGATTTTGTGCGATCCAAAATGTAGAAATTGAAAATTAATCCGTCCAGAAATTTTTTATGGAGTATAACATGATATTAGGTGATGCAGTTTTAGCGATTTATACATAACTTTTGTGTAATATTTGATACTCAAAGACAAAAATTTAAAGATACAAAAAAAACTTGTAAAAACACAATACGAAAATATTTTTCAAAATTATTTTGAGTATGTTCAAATGCTTGCAGACTGGCTGGATTTTCTCCCTAGGGAGGTGTTCATATTTAAATTTGTTGCAACAGAAAGGGAAAACACTTTGAGAAAGAAATATGAGAGTCTAGGCATTTACAGGGCTTATGACCTGTCATTGGCTGGTTTAAGTGGCCACATTACACACTGTGTAACATTCACCATTCTGCTTATGTTTGACAGGTTATAAGCCCTGTTAATGCTTAGACTCCCATATTCCCTTCTCAAAAATATGTTCCCTCTCTGTTGCAACAAATTTAAATATGAAAAACTCCCTAGGGAGAAAATCTAGCCAGTTTGCAAGCATTTGGACATACTCAAAACATTGTTGAATTAACTACCTGGTAAAAGAAGAAGTATAAAAAAATCGGAAAATTGTTTTCAGGCGTTGCCTGGTAGGTGAATTGGTTCAGCCGGATGAATCTCACCCACATGATAATGGTTCTAGCTTCCAAAAGTCGGAAGAGTTGAGGAAATGTGGATGTTCAAACATAGGCAGAATGGTGAATATTACACAGTGTGTAAAGTGGCCACTTATACCAGCCAATAACAGGTCATAAGCCCTGTAAATGCCTAGACTCCCATATTACCTTCTTAAAAATGTTTTCCCTCTCTGTTTAAAAAAAAAGAAAATATTTTAAATTATAAATATGTGGTTTTAATTAGAAATATATTTTTTTTTTAAAAGTTTTATTCATTTTAACAAATCAGTAACATCCATAATTGTATTTTTGTTCCCGCAAAGCCGAAGCTGGTCTGCGGGTTACATTGCATTTAAAAAAAAAAATTATTAGTAAGTACATTGTTTAATAATAAATGAAGAATAAAATATATTTATATAGACACTTAAGTTTCACTTGCTGTTTAATAATTTTTTGACTATTTTTTAAAATGAATTTTGGTTTTTTTCCTCACGATTTTCAGCTGGTATTAAATTGTACAGTTTTGGTACTACACTACCTATTGTTCTATCCCATAGTAGTTCTCTGTCTACTTCTTGTACTTTAGTCCGATTGAGTTAGGACTTGATAATAAATAATAAAAAAATGTAATGAAATAAATAAAAATATCTAGAAAGGACAGCGGACGTGTCATTCTGTTAAGTTCAAAGCCTTTCGTGTGGATGATATGGTCTGTGGTGGGAGTGGTGGGAAAATAAGGGGCGCACGGGGTAGGTGGGAGGTTGAAAGGTCGTACTACCCTTAGGAAAAACGACGGTTTTACGTAAAAAAACTCCGTTAAATACAACAATACGTTTTAAATATCTATCTATTCGAAAGATATTTCAAAAAAAAGTCCTTAAACATTTCAATCGTTATAGTTTAGGCATTTACAAGGTTTATAACCTGTCACATGTTGATTTGAGTGGGCATTTTACACATTGTGTAACATTCACATATCAATCATAATCAGTTTTTAAGAAACCAGCTTTATTTACAATCGTTTGGACACACTCAAAACATTGTTCATTAATCTAACTGGTGTAAAAAAAATAAAAATATTAAAATGAATTTTTAAATGTTGACTGATGGTGAAAAATTCCACCAAATTAATCTGGCCAACATCAATAAAAGTTTTACTTCTATTGTTTCATAAAAAAATGACAGATGGATGATTCAGAAATACATACGTTTCGCTTTACCCACCGTTAAACTAAAGAGGTTTATTTAATTCTGACCTTTCTCTTGACGCTCAAATTACCAAAACGATAAGTTCATGCTTCTACCAGCTGAGACAAGTTAAATGCATACGCAAAAATTTGTCGGTTGATGCCACCCGTCAATTATTAAATGCGTTTGTAGTGTCTAGAGTTGATTATTGTAATGGTATCTATGCAGATTTACCAATGAACAAAATGACTCACCTACAATCTGTATTGAATGCAGCGAGACTTATTTTCGGAATCTCTTAGTTCAGTCATATCACTCCACTACTTCGGGAATTACTCTGGCTACGTTTTCTACATAGGGTCGAATACAAACTCTGTTGGCTCATGTATAAATCACTGCACAATTCTGCTCCTAAATATTTAAGGGAACTCTGCATTACAGATGAACTAGCTGACAGGCGTCTCACGCTTCGACCAGCTACGTCTACGGCGAGAGGAAAAGATATTATACCTCTACGCAAACAGCGCACTAAATTTAGTGAACGTGCATTTGCGGTTGCAGGCCCTTTGGCATGGAATGCTCTCCCAGCAGAGGTGCGAGGCTGTGAAAGTGAAGTGATGTTTCGGAAAAAACTTAAAACCCACTTGTTCTCTAAATTATTTGAATAAATCCGTAGCACGTGTCAACAAAATAAATTATTTAAATTAAAAGCTTAAATTAAATTGATTTATCTATACAATCACTATGTAAAGCATTCTTGAGGTATTATATTACGAAAATGGCGGTATATAAGTTATCCATAATAATAATGACAAGTTTTAGAGCGGCAACCTTTACTGATGTGGGTGAGATTTATCTGACTGAATTATTTCACATGCATACTAGGCAATTCCTGAAAACATGATTTAATTTTGATTCTTCTTCTTTTTGCACCCGGGGTGCTATTATAAATCTTCTCGCGGGGGAAGAGAAGATTTCTAATTGGGATTTTTATTTTTTGCATGCAACTACACTTTGCTTCATGTATGGCCACACTGATGAATAAACGTTAAAATACGTATAATAAATACGCACACGTAAAACCAAACATAATAATTTCCATTTGGAAATGCGATCTTAAGTATTACCCAAAACACTTAATTTGAACTAACCAAACCATATTTATTTTTTTCTGTTTTTAAAACGTAAATGACGTTTAAATATCAATGTGGTCATATTTGAAGAAAAAGGTAATCGGATGCAAACAATTAAAGTCCACAACAAGAAATCTTCTCTACCTCCGCGAGAAGATTCATAATAGCACCCCGGGTGCAAAAAGAAGAAGAATCAAAATTAAATCATGTTTTCAGGAATTGCCTAGTATGCATGTGAAATAATTCAGTCAGATAAATCTCACCCACATCAGTAAAGGTTGCCGCTCTAAAACTTGTCATTATGTTTTCACTCTGTTGCTAGAAATGCAATTAATATCTTTATGGTACTTTGCAGTTAACGGAAGCATTATTTTTGTATCCATATATTTCACCATGAGCACAATATTATATATATATATATATATATATATATACACGGAGTGGAGAGAGGGTTGTTTGTCCGTACACGCGAATGGCCACGGGTCATGGCTGGCCGTACCTGGTACCGCCCCCGACCACAAATATTACCACCCACCCACCCTCCTGCCCACTGGGGGCAGGGGTAGGGGTAGCTCAATAACTCAGGCCGAGTTTTATTATCGTGGAGTTTGATGGACTAGAAAGAGAAAAACTCAAGAATTTTTATTTTTAACATAGAATTGTCATATTTCGAATGTCTGCAGAAGAAGATTATAAATATGTAATTTATGTATTTATGATGCCAGTACGTATTCCTAAATTGATGCTAATTCTGGCAGTAAAGTTTTATTTTCTGTGTCTTGATATTAATATTAAAAAGACCCAGATTATGTGCAACGAATCCGGTACGTTACACTGATATAAGTATTATCACTTATAATATCATTACAAGTATTATTGTCGCATATTTTTTTCTTTTTTATTATTACCTAGTTAATTATTACCATTTTTACCCATTCTAGATTACGCTGATGCATGACTGATTTAAGATGTGAGCAACTCGATAAACTTGAACAACTTAAGAATACATGCATAAAGTATATTTTTGGTCTTGGGAAATATATGACTGCATTTCTGATTATCGTAGGCTCAATGGCTCGTAATGGCTCAAAATTAGACAGCGGAAAGACAATCACTCCCTCTCACTTCTGTTTAATGTACTTCATAGTCCCAACGCTCCTATATACCTATGTGAAAAATTTTAACGCTTATCAGTTCATGGTTTA
The DNA here is from genome assembly GCF_059751315.1 of Micrasema longulum. Taxonomy (NCBI): domain Eukaryota; kingdom Metazoa; phylum Arthropoda; class Insecta; order Trichoptera; family Brachycentridae; genus Micrasema; species Micrasema longulum. The sequence goes on from NW_028277670.1 coordinate 584,040, forward strand.
CCTCTTCGTTCTAATTCTCAAAGCACTCTCTTAATACCCATTCACGATTCCTCTTTCTTATCTTACTCATCTAGTGTCCACACCGCTCTACTGCGGAATCATCCCCCATCCACCATCAAAGATGTTACTACAGTATCCAGTATCTCTGTTTAAATCACGTCTAAAAAAACATCTCCTTTCTTTTCCTTAATCTCTCCTCTTTTTCTCTTTCCTCTTTTTTCCTTTTCCCCATTATGTAATATTATGGATTCAAGGTAATTTATACACAAATTTATTTATTTATATTTCGATGTGTCTTCAGCTTTTTTTTAAATCGTTATTTTCTATTGAATATGTTTTTACTTGAAATATAAAAATAAAACTTTTATTTTAGCATTTGGTTGGAAGAAACTATCATTTGGCAATAAGCCTGCCACTGTACAGTTAACGTTATGTACAAAAAGTTAAATAAATAAATAAAAAATAAACTAAATGCTTGCTACTTTATTTTCATGTTAAATTATTCTAAACTTTACTTTGTTATAATTATATTTAGAAGATAAGATTTTCTCATGTTAATTGTTATCTTTTATTTGTCATCTTAGATACGAGTATGTTATGTTTCTTTTTTACTTTTTTGCTGTTTTTTTTTATTTTCATTTAATTATTTTGTTTTAATTATTCTATTACATTTCATATTATTTATTACATAATGAATTGTACACTGCGGCAGTTATTTCTGTAAAACTTTTTATTGTAAAAGGTTTTTTAAACCGCTGATGTATAAATATATAAAAAAATAAATAAAAAAAGTCGGAGATATGGTTTGATTAGTGTACTAATACAGTGCCATATGCACGCACTCACACATTTTCACACGCGCACGCACACACCCTCATTCATATACGCACACACATTAACACAAACGTCGCATACACACAATAGGGAAATATTACTTATTACAAATACCGATAAAGTTATGGGAAATGGATTAAGAAGAATTGATCGTATTTTCTATGAATATTATGAAGAAATGTTTTCATGCATAAATTTAAAAAGATATATGACTGCTAGTTCGTGGCGATGTTCTATTTAAATTTAATGTGCCATAAACAAAGTTCAAAATTAAACCGAATCGTGAAATATTAGAAGCGTGGCCAATGCAATTGACCGTTTCCGCGGAAATCAAAAATTATAGACAAAAATAGGTTTTTGTGTTACTAAGTAGGTGCAAACCCATTTTTTTTATTCTACATCGTTTATTCATACACCCCTATTAATTTAAAATTGTAAAAAAAATGGGATATTTCCGTATTATGTAAACCCTGTATTATTAGATTAGCGAATTAAAAAAAAACTATTATTGCAAATATATTATTACTGATTGTTGTGTGAAAATTGTAATTTTCCCTTATAAAATAAAATATTCTGAATAAATAAGTGCGGTTCAGGGAAAAAATATTTTCAAAATAAAGTTATGTTTTTAGATGACATACAAATCAAAATCTCGCGTGCCCAATGTTTCTTGTGTTATCACCCCAATTCGATCGAATTACCCATATAATTCGTATATTTACTCTGATAGTTTATAGCCAGCAGGTAGTTACAATAATTGATTCGGTATCCAGTAGTGACCGGCAGTGTATGGTACGAGGTACGACAAGGCCGGACCGCGGGTAGCGCCGGGTCACACGGACGCTTCGGGGGTGAGACGGCTTACTTAGAAAGGCGGTGGCATGACGTCATAGGGTGAGGAATTTCTCATTAGTTACACTGGTTTTAAATAAATTTTCGTACAGTTACGATTATTTTAACACTCTTTTTTCTGTGTCCAGGGGGATGAACAATAAAAGTTTCTCTGCGAAATAGCTCCATAATAGTCGACAAGAGCTTTAAACTACTCATTTTTTGTGAAAACAAGGGGTTGGCGCATTCCTCGTTCATTTATTTATTTATTTAAACACTTTATATACATATACAGTTTATATACATATAAGGGCGGGCATATTGCCTTACGGTAATTTTTTTCTGCCTACCTAAACCGTTCAGTTTGAGAAAGTTACAAGTACATAGACATATTGAATCTTACAATTTTATGTAAAAAATAAAAACAAAGATTAAGAAAATAAAAATACATAAAAACATTAACACTATACTATGAAGAGAGGAGAGGGGATGGGAAGGAAAGAAGAATGATAAAGGAACAATTGAAATATTTAGATAGTGATATTTCAATCTTGATTTAAATGTAAATAAAGAAGGTCTCTTACATTAGTGGGTAGCAACACAATTGAACAGCTACTACTGTGAAAGAGGAGGCAAGAAAATAAGAGCGATGAAAGGATATTAAAAGGGTTCTCTCGTCACTAAAACGAAGAGATAGTCCGTGTTGTGATAGAGGTTGAAAGAACTCTCTCAGATAAACAAGTGAAGTGGGATTATTTAAAATATTGTGAAGAAGTGATAGAATCTGGATGTTTCTTTTTTGCCTGATACTGAGCCAGTGTAGTTGCGTGCGATATTCGGTTATGTTTGTGGTTCTAAATATGAAATATTTGTTAAATGATGATTAATATGTTTAGTAATTGTTTATGGCATCAAAATAAATCACAGACTTACATGTCCATCAAAACAATAAAAAACAAAAAAACGTTTAGAAGGGCCTGGCATACAAAATGATAAATGAAAGCTGGTAGAAATAAAATAAATTGTCCTTCGGAACCAATTTTAAAATCTCTCCTTTTTTCAGATTACTTGGAAAAGTTCGCTATATTTGCTTAATATTAATAAAAATTTAAAATCTTCATAATATCAAACTATTATTTTTAATATTTTTACAATCTCTCAAGTCTAACCAATAAAAAAAAAATTTTTAGTAAAAGTTATAATAAAAATTTAATTTTAATTTAAATAAAAAGTTATGAAAACATAAAACATCATATATTAGTTTTGGTTTTTAGTGCTAATACATTAATAAAAAATAAATATTGACGTTCAATAAATTCATTACACCTATAATTAACCAAAATCAAATAATATTTCTGAATTATTTTTTTTATATTTGCCTATTACTTTATTCTTTTGTTTCCAGTTTTATATAACTGTATACATTTGTAATTTTCGCCATAACATAATGTTAAAAATGTACTCTGTTGATAAATTTATAAAAATAAAAAATAAAATTAGCTGTTTATTTCAATCATCTTTCTCTTCCATAATACATATGCGTTACTCAAGAAATATGTTTTTAAAAGTTATCAAGTAAAACTGGTTTAAACATAAATGACAAAAGAGTCTGCTTGCGAGTAATAATTATGCGTCGGTTATACGAAAAAAATAAGATAACTTCCGTATAATGAAGATAACGGAAACGCAAGGAAGCTTATTAATTATTTGAAGGATTCATAGTCCTGGCAATTTACAACATTGAATAAAAAATAAAACCAGTAAAGGGTGCACTTTTTATGCCATAAAAACATACAAAAACTTGAATACTTTAGGTGTACCGAGATGCCAAGATAAAAGAATTTAACTCAATGGTAATATGAATGTTAATTTGACGCAATTATCATAAAAATATATCACGCTAAACCGGTGATCCCGATTGCATTAGTTTTGCGGACAAAAAATGAAAAAAAAAGTTGCAAATAACTTGTATGAACGTTGACGGCTAGATTGTAAAAAATCTTTTGTTATCTTTTTCTTTTTCCGTTACTCAGCCTTAATATATTCAACCCAAAGGGTATAATTTCACTCTTAATTATCAAAAATAAAAAATTGCATTCCTTAACCGGTTGCGGGTAAATTTTTGCTGGGGAGACTCAAAGACGTTTTTTGTTGTATGTATCTTATTTTTAGGGAGTAAAAAAGCATGGTATAGTGGTTTACGCGATTGATTATTTTGGCTGGGGAGCTGGGTTCGATTTGCGATTAAAATAATACGATTTTTAAATTGTGTTTTGTCAATACGGTATCATGTGTTTCTCCGGACTGACTGGTATGAAGCGTATTAAGTAGCGTTTTCAAACGTTTTTATATTGTAAGTTCAATACGATATATGTATTTACAAAAATAAATGAAAAAAATTCATAGTTTGCACAAAAATATTTGAAAAAAAAATAATGTATAAATTGTAATTTTGAGGTTTTCAAAAGTGAAGTAGTAATTTTACAGAACATGACGGGCGACAGCTCTTCTACTAAAAAATGACCGAATATGTACATTATGTATCAATGCAGTGCTATGAGTCTATGTGTGTAGACAACATTAATCATAATAATAACGAAATCATTCCTTAAACACAAAGAAAAATATTGAATGTCCTACAACATTATTAAGAGCCTATTTAACTCTTTGGACGTTTGCAAAATATTTATTATACTATACCTCCTCACCCTAAAAGACATAAACCTTTGTTTAAATTGACTGGGACTCATCAAAAATGTCTCAAATGCGTCCAAATGTTTGGAAACAGTCTGGATTTCCACCCTAGAGAGTTAGTAAGATCTATTTGATTGCAACATATAGGGAAAACTTATGACATTGTCATTGACTGAATTAAGTAGCCACTTCACACACTGTAACATTCATAATTTTGCCTATGTTTAAACATCCACATTTCCTCAACTTTTCCATCTGCTGACTTATTTTAAGTAAAAGAGCTAAAACCATTATCTTTCATCTGTTGACTTTTGCAACGTAAAAGAGCTTAAACTTTTATCAAGGTCAATTGGTTCACCCGGATAAATCTCACTCACATTATAAAGGCTTATAGTGGCCATTTGAACCAACCAATGAAAGATCGTAAGCCCCGTAAATGCACATATTTTTATATTTCCTTCTCGAAAATGTTTTTCCTCTCTGTTGCAAAAAAAATATATACAATAATAAAGAAAATTTTTACTTTTTTTATTATTTTTATTTCCTTTTAATTACTTTAATAAAAATACCATGTAATCTTTTAAAGAGTATTTTATTTTCTCGTTCTTATGTTACACAAAAATATTATAATTGTCTATTTATTATAGAAGCAAAAATTAATTAACATTTTCTTGTATACCCACGAACAGGCCATGCCTTTGTGGGATTTTTTTGTTTTTATTTTTACTTTTAATATGTATTTCATTGCTATGTAACTATCCTTTATTTTTAAACCTCTTATGTAGATGGTAAAAAAAACAATAAAAAATTTAAAAAATTAAAAAAGTAAAACTTAACCGATGAATAGTATTAGTATTTTTTATAGAAGTCATCAAATCAAGAATAATCCAAAGTTCCTAATACAGTCACAAATCGAAGATATAAAATAATATTTCGAGTATTGGAGTTCAATTCTATAAATAGAGATTTTGTCAATGTTTGTTTTATCAATTGATTTTATCAATACATTGTCCAGGAATGCAAACATGGATACCAAATAGGTTAAGACTGCAATCACAAAATAAAACTGAATAAAAATCTTAACTCATAAATGGGTCACAATAATATTTATGATATATTACTTATTTAACCTGCAAATAGTTTGGTTCAAATAAATACGTAGAAAAGGTCGTGAAAGTACCATGGTGATTTATGATTTCAACAACTTAATACGAAACTTTTATTTCTATCGAAATGTCGATAAATCTTAACCGATATAGCAGGAATACAATTGACTTTATTTATCTACGTAATAACATGTTGATTCATGCAAATTAATGCTAATTTATTCAACAACCTTATTCTTGCGTACAGATGACAGCAAAAACTCTTTGAGAAAAAAAGAAAAGTGATCTGACAGTTTTGAATTATAAAATATTCATAACAGAATATTCTAGATGAGACCGTTAATATTTATAATTTGGAATAAAAAATGCCTTCCGGCCTTTTACGGGTGAAACTTTTTTAAAACAACTTACATAAATCATTCATTGACAATTAAAAACTTTTTGAAAATTGCATCTTCATTGCGTTAATGCGAATGACATTAATCTTTATTGTTTAAATGTTAATCCATTACATTATTAATTGAATAGGCGTCCAATTCGTTACACTTAATTATGAATTATTATGGAAATAAAACTCGGTTATCAGTATTACACAATTTTTTTATTTGACAAATTTGATCACAGAATTTATAATAATAATAATAATAATAATTTCCTCCCTTCTTCAGGTTCCATCACTGATTAATTTGTTGGTTTTTTGTAAAAATCCTATGGTGAAACCGTGAACAATATTGATGTTACATCGGGTGTACCTCAGGGTGCTCATTTGGCACCCCTGCTTTTCAATTTGTTTATTAATGATGTTGCTAAATCATTCTCTTACTCTCGTTTTGGCTCTTCGCGGACGACAACAAAATTCTCAAAATAATTCAACTTTACAAGACTGTTTTCTTCTTCAATCAGACATTAACTCTTTTAACCGATGGTGTAAAGTCAATAAATTAGAACTAAATATTAAAAAATGCAAAATAATGTCATTTCATAGAACAAAACAACCAATTTCCTTCGAGTACCTATTAGAAAACTCCAAAATTGATGTAGTCAAGTCCATCAGAGATTAAGAAGTTGTTTTGGACTATAAACTGACATACAACGAGCATATAGATAATACAGTAAATAAATCACTGAAATTACTTGGCTTCATTAACAGAATATCCTCTGATTTTACTAATGTCCGTACAATCAAAACTCTTTTGCTCAACTGTTCGCCCTCTTCTAGAATATGCCTCAGTGGTCTGGTCTCCATTCTATGTCAATCGCATAAATCACATTGAATCAGTCCAACATCGCTTGCTTCGAAAAATAGCGTGGATGCTCGGACTATAGAGAGATAATTATTCTTATGCTGAAATAGAGTCAATGTTAAATATTTCTAGTCTACAAAACGTAGAACTAATATTGACTCCATATATATGTTCGGCATACTAAATGGTATAATCGATGTTCCATCATTACTGGGACAAGTAAAATTCAATATTCCGACTCGTAGATTAAGAAACAATGAAGTGCTGTTCATCGATCAGCATAGAACAAACTATGGCCTAAATTCTCCAATGACCCGCCTTCGTCGTATTGTTAACTCAAGACAAGATCTGGACATTTTTGGTTTAAGTTTACAACGATTTAAACGAGCACTAAATAAATAGTCCAGATCTTGTCTCGATGTCCCTTATGTTTGTCAATGCTTCTTTTTTTTAAATGTTTTAAACTATTCCATTATTGTAATATTTAAACCTTATAAATTGTATACATGGACAATGTCGGTTAATAAATAAATAAATAAATAAACAATAATATGTATGTACTACTAAATTTATATCACCCGTCGATGGGAGAAGTGCTCTCCCGAAACTGTAGTTAGTAGTGTTCGTGTAAACTAATATAATTGTACAACACTGATTGCAAAGTTTTATTTTCATTATCATTTTAATCCATTTTTTAAATTTATTGCAATAAAGGAAAATTTTTTTTAGAAGAGAATATGGAAGTCTTGGCTCATAATTTGTCATTCATTTATTTATTTATTTATTTGACACTTTATATACATATACAATATACATTATACATACATATAAGGGCGGGCATACTGCCTTAAGGCAATTTCTTCCTACTTACCCAAACCGTTCAGTTTGAGAAAATTATAAATACATGGACATATTGAATCTTACAATTTTATGCAAAAATTAAAAACAAAGATTAACAAAATAAAAAAATAACACTATGCTATGAAGAGAGGAGAAGGGATAGGTAGGAAAGAAGAAGGATAAAGGAACAATTTAAATATTTAGATAGCGACATTTTAATCTTCACTTAAATGTAAATAAAGAAGGAGCCGTCTCTAACATTAGTGGGTAAATTATTCCATAATCGAGCGGCTACTACTGTAAAAGAGGAGGCAAGAAAGTAAGAGCGATGACAGGGTATTAAAAGGGTTCTCTCGTTACTAGAACAAAGAGATAGTCCGTGTTGTTAAAGAGGTTGGATTGAGCTCTCTCAGTCATTGGCTAGTTTAAGTGGCCACTTTACACACTGTGTAACATTCACCATTCTGCCTATTTTCGAACATCCACATTTCCCCAACTTTTCCGTCTGTTGGCTTTTGTGAAGTAAAAGAGCTGAAACCTTTATCATGTGGGTGAGATTTATCTGGCTGAACCAATTCTCCTACTAGGCTATTTTTTTTTCCAATTTTATACTTCTTTTTTTACCTGGTAGTTAATTCAACAATGTTTTGAGTATGGTATCAAAAAGGGGTTGAAGAAATTTTTATGTTCAAACATAACAGAATGGTGAATGTTACACAGTGTGTAAAGTGGCCACTTAAACCAGCTCCTCAATACCTTAAGGAACTCTGCATTCCGGATGAGTTGGCAGATAGGCGCCTCACTCTTCGCTCAGCCTCCTGTTCTGCTGTAGGGAAGGTGATACTACCCCAATTACGCAACCAGAGTTCCAAATTTGGTAAAAAGAGCTTTGCAATAGCCGGACCTTTGGCGTGGAATGCCTTACCTTCAGAACTATGAAATTGTGCAACAGAATCGCTTTTTAGAAAAAAATTAAATACTCATTTATTTGTGAAATCGTTTCCTGATTTGAAAAGTGCTACTGTTTAAAAAGAATACAAACATAATACATATGTGTATGGGTAATTTATAAAATTAGTGTGTCAGTGAATAGTAATTAAGAGTAAGCCGATAGAATTAAGTATAATGTACAGCGCCCTTGAAGTGATTATTCACGAAAACGGCGCTATAAAAAATGTCAAAATTTATTATTATTATTATTAATACAGGTCATTCTTCTCGAAAAAAATTCCCTCTCTGTTACAATAAATTTAAATATTAATAATTCCCCAGGGAAGAAATCCAGCCAGTCTGCAAGCATTTGGACAATCTCAAACATTGTTGAATTAATCCATTATATTGAATTTTCTCTTTATTTAAATAAACATTTTACATATTTTTGCTAATAAATAGTTTTTACTGGTTTTAGGCAGCCGGTCCCATTGTGTTCAAGCACAGCTTTATACTGCCGAAATGTCCCGTTTTGAGAAAAAGATTCACCCATAACACATTTTCATCAAGTTGCTAGAAACAAAAAAAAACATTTGAAGATAGCGTCTAGTAGCGCGGCAATGACGGCATGTTTAGCGAATCAAGAGTCTTCTCAAATCGAAAAAAAAATGTGTCCAACAGGATTTAGAAGGTGACGGATTTTCTAGCGTAATTGTCGGTGGAAAATGTAACAAAGTTATACTAAAATATCTGAAATAATGGCGAATGGAGAGTCTAGAAATGCAATATTTTATCGCACTGGCAATCAGTCAGGAAGAATATTTGATTTTATGTTAAAAAAAATATATATTTCTCAAGTAAGCTTATAGATAAATTAGTTAAATGTACTTTTGGGATTCTGTTTTTTTTTTCAATGGCAGTTGGGTGGCGATTTATAATTTGCGTTATTAATTATTACTTGAATGAATCGTTGATCTGTGTTAATTTTTGCGGGGTAAGAAAAATGCATTTGCGCGATGATAGCAGATGCGGACAAAACAGTACGTGGCCAAACAAACCACAACAGACAAAAATCCTACCTTTGTAGGTCAGGAAAGGGAATCAGGGACAGGAATCCGGATGCTAAATCTCTAAGTCTTGGCTTTTGAGTAGTGTATCCTTTTTTCGGCAAACACAGCACTTTCATTATTATTATGCGGAAAATATATCGATGAATGTGGCGACGCGGCGATCAAAAGATGTAAAAGTGTGCGGATGCAGGCAGATGATTAAAAGGCAAGCGCATGCTGGCAGATAAATTACGATACATGCGGTTGTTGACAGAACAAATTATGCAAAGAGAAAAACCGAGATTTTCAATGTTGGTTGCTATGGATATGGAAAATTGTTCTCAAAGCTACCGTAGCTACCCATGGCCATAGCGATGAAGAAAATAAATAAATATTGAATGTTAGGAAAGCACAGGATGTGTAGGATAGGTGGACTTTCATCAACTGGCGGTCCATCCAGCTACATACCACTCAATTGCACCAATCATTCGCTCAATTAGGCAGCCTTATTTTATCCTTATTTTTAGTAACATATTTATGATTTTTTTCTTATAAAACTGTCTTATTCATGAAGTATTTGTGCATTTGAACGTTGAAAAATTAAAATATATATATTATAAACAAACATACACAACAGTATTCTTTTTATTTGTAACCAATTTAGATAGGGACGTGATTTTTTTAAAGATACTTAGTGTTATCTTTCATAACAATAAAAATAAAAACAATGCACACATTTGATTTTTTTAATACTCATATTATAACCTAAAAACTAATAGATGGTCTTTTTTGATGGCAGAATAAATGGTCACATTATTCATGCATTATCTTTTGGCCTGTATCAAACAAATTGATTTTTTTTGTTGCGGTGCAAACAAAAAAATAATAACGAAGTTATTTTTACAAAAATGGTACGTAATAACAAGATTAATATAACTCATACTCCGAACGATTTTGACAAAATCTTTGTAAAGTAAGTAAGCAGTTTGTCAAATAGTGTCCACTAAAAACAACTCGCATTAATTTTGCGTCTTATGATTCTTGTCACTCCACTGACCCTCACAGGTGAAATAAAAACTTTTTAATGTCATTTCATCCCTTTGCGGCAAGACAAAAATACCACCCTTAAAAGGTGCCTTAAAAACTTGCAACTTACACTACCCTTAAAAAACATTAGGGTCCGTCGTCAGATGTCATGCCTGGATTTTTTTCGGTAGTTTCGCATTTGTTTTATAATTTTTTGTTGCTTTTGAAACACGTTTTTTGTTTTTGTTTTTTCGATACGACGCCCTAGAGCAGGTGCATTAATCGATGGTGGCATGTGGACACGAAATAGCCCAAATTATTTTTGTTAAATATTTGTGTTCTTTTGTTTACTGTTTATTTTTTGTTTTAGCGTTAGATTAGATATTAGCTGTTCGACTGACAGAGTTTTTTGCACTAGTTTACTTCTTAACAACAAAAACAACAAACCACCACGCCGTTTCAGTCAGTAATTGTAGGCAGAAAGGATAGAACGCCACATCAGGCTATCTTTGCATACAGATCTCGCTTCCTCTACATTCATTCATCTTCTCATGCACGCGCGCTGATTATTCTGACTTGCAACATGTCCATCTTTAAGTATTTGTTAGAATTGGTCATGAAATATCTTTTTCGATCTTCCTCTATTTCCGCATCTATCAACATTTGCATTGCAAATATTTTTAGTCGTTCTTAGGCTGTCATGATAGCTGGAAATGTGATCAGTGATACGCATCAGGCGTCAGTCCAGGAAAATTGAAAATATTAAATTTATTTTTCAATATTTTATTTTTAATTTTGAAATAGGACACACATTTACATTTTTTATGTGTGCTCTAATAATAACAATGTACATTTATTAAAATATATATATGTAAATAAATTAAATTAAAAATAAATAAATATTTTTTTTTAAAGAAAAAGCTAAAAACCTACTTGTTCTCTAAATCATTTGATTAAATCCTTAGTTTTTGGTGACAAAATACGTTTCTTTTCTTGAATTACAAATTTAAAAAAGTTTAAATAAAATTTATTTCTTTTAATAATCACTTTGTAAAGCACTCTTTAGTTATTTTATCATGAAAATGGTGCTATATATATTACCTTTTAAACCATGTTTTTACGTTAACGCTGCCAGATAACGAACCCTGAACTTCAAAAACGATAAATCAACGCGCTAACCAGTACATAACGAGGTAGACTTATCTCCTCCTGATTTCCTTTATCATGTTTTTTACCTGAGAGTAGCCATCGAGTAAAAATGCTCATCCGTGGTTTTGGTTCATTTTCTCACTCAAAACTGGATTATTTATCCATTTATGATATCAACAGTAATACAGAAAATACAAAATAGAATAAATAAAAACATTGGCAAGTATAGAATGAGTGTGTGTGATATCTTGTGAAGATAAGTGTTCTTATATGTGAATATGAATCAATTTAATATCTAAATCTAAATTTCAAACCAGCCAATGACAGGTCATAAGCCCTGTAAATGCCTACACTTCCATATTGACTTCTCAAAAAGGTTTTTTCTCTCTGTTGCAACAAGTTTACATCTAAATGACTTCCTAGGGAGGAAATTCAGCTAGTCTGCAAACATTTGGACATTCTTGGAACATTGTTAAAGTTGAAATGAATTAATTGACTTAATTCACAAAATACACATTTTTATCATAGCAAAGTTATATTTTTTTATGTCCCGACTTGTTAAAAAATTCCGTGTTAGGTCGAAACTTTTCTTTATATAAATCTTAAACATATATGAACATAATAAAAAAAAAATACAAAATAATCAAAAAAATATACAAAATATTAATTGAAAAAATACAAATAATTAAAATTTATACAAGTTAAGAAATGGAATATAGAAAAGTCATTTGATAGTACATTAAAATATGCTATTAATACTGTATAGTTATTTTATAATTCAATTCGGTAATAGCATATCTATATGCTAGAATATTTAATTTAAAAAACATAATAATAAATAATTTAATGTTTCGATTAGCAAAAAAATTTTAAGATATAAAAACGTTACTACCTATCTTACTCAAAATAATATTGTATTATAAGAGTTTTATTTATTTTAGTTAAAAAACAAGTTCCCCGTATGGCGTTAAAACAATTATTTATACAAAAAATATCGTATAAAATCAGCCTGACACTCCCCATTTTATTATCATATGTAAATAATTTGATTCGATCGATTGGATTAATTGGTTCACTTACTGTTTTGCCAAGTAAATGCTTTTACAAGGGGTATCATGGATAATTCGTAACCCTAGCAAGACTAGCAATAAAAAATATGTTAATCCCGGGGTCATTTTTTACCGGCGTGGGTGAAAAGGGGTATAAAGTTTTTTAACCCTCTATAATAACAGGTTGCTAACGAAAGTAATTGGAATGGTTGAACATTTGTCCGCGGATCACGCGTGCCAAGCGGCCTATTTTTTATTACTGTCTGGGGTCTCGATTTCCCGCATAAAAAATGTCTTAAGTTTATAGGCGCTAAAGGGTTGTTATTTTGAAAATGGATGTATTTTGTCACTTTTTTATTGGTTTTATGATGCGTTACAATATGTCGGGTATGTTTATTTGATAAATAGAACTTTTTACTCGTATTTGAAAGAACAATTTTTTCCCAGCTGTTTTTTTTTGGTTGTTCCTCAAACCCTTATCCGCACCTTATAGTGCATAGGGCACCAGAATTGTTTGTTATGGGAAAGCAAGGTGATCAGCCTAACACTTAAAGTGCCAGTCCAGTGACAGTAAAATATTACAGTGTAAAACTACAATACCAATAAATATTTCATGTCCAATTTGCCAGGAATGGAACCCGGGACCACAATGCGCTAACCATTACCCTAAGAATGCATGGTGAATTTTACACAGTATGTAAAGTAGCAACATAAACCAATCAATGACAGGTCATGAGCCCTGTAAATGCCTAGACTATTATATCCATGTCTAAAATGTTCTCGATTTTTGCTGTAATATATTTTACTTATCTCTGGGCAGTGAAACGCATTCCTTGTCTACAAAAATTTGGACGAACTCAAAAGTTCTTAAGATGTTATGCACTAACTAAAGAGACCATTTGATGAATAGGTATTTGACAACATTGTTATCTTGACACTCTCTTGCAAATATCTATGATTACCGAATGGAGCTTCTCGCTACTATCCGTGGCCCTGTTATAGGTTCTGTCGGATATACAGATCTGGTGGCTTCCAAAAAGAATTTCATGGCTTTCAAAAAGTTTTCTAATCATTTCGGCAAATTGATCGTGTCCAATATATTCAATCCCAGTCAGTGAAGAATTCACTTCCCTCTTTTCTCAATCCAATGAAGTACATATTATATACTTATGGATTACTTTCTTTCAGTCCAAATTACAGAGAGCTCCTTCGGGCAGTTTTTTTCGTTTGACAACGAGCAAATTTTCCGTGTATGTGGGCACCGCCAAGGAGACTTATGTCCTCAGATGCGGTGTGCGGTATGTGGTGGGCAAGCTACTCTCTCGCAAATACCTTCTCCTCGATACAAAAAAGACAACGGAAAGTTAGACTGATTATGCCTAACTAAAATTGACAAAATCGACGTTTTCGTGTCCCGTTTTCCACACCTAAAAACTGAAGCAATTAGGTTTTTTTGTTTTTATAAAAAGTATCGGAATGAAATTATATTTATAATAAAATAAATAAAACGACTTTGTTTTTAAACACTAATTTTTATTTTTCACCGACCGGCTTCAAAGCAAACAAGCTTTATTGTCAAGGTTTACTTAACTAATGAATTGATTCCTTTTTATTTTATTTCTATCCTTAAAACTCCTCAATCAATAATGATAACATGTTCAATATGAATTGTAAAAGAAAGTTTAGTGTCAAGTATAATACAATCATACCCGGTATCTTATGACAAACTGATTTTTGTTGACTAGAAACAAACTATTTAAATAATAAAAAATAAGTTATTAGAAGATTTTTTTTTTAAATATTAAAAAAATGCAAAAATGTTTCAATAAAATATCCTCAATACTAAATTTTTAAAACCATAAAGAAATACATTTATTCGTATTTTTTTTTGTAAAAATTATAAACATTTATGTTGCACACGCAAATGCATTAAAATTATGCACAAACATTACTGCTACAGAAATGCACTCATGTAATTGATCGATTTGCCGTTTACAGGGGGAACCTGGTCCGGCTTACAATTCAAATGCGTCTACAAAAATATGCATTCATTAAATGATCACAAAAACACAATACGATGCAAAAATGTCCAGATTTTTTCACAATAAATCCAATCGAGACCTTTATTGTCCGTTTTGCGACCACCTCCACAAAATGCACGTGCGTTTAGCACAAGGGGCAGCAAAAGTAGGGGATGAGAAACAGGGCTTCCAAACCGGTTTTATTAAAAGGTCGAATTCAACCTGATTTGGTTTATCGGTTTTTGTTTAATTTTAGGGAATATATTTGTGTTTTCATAATTTGATTTTTATTTATGCTCATCATACTTTTAGATATATATATAAATATATAGTAACTATCGAAATAATATATTTCAAGAAAACTCGTATCATCATGCCCCTATACGCCCCTCACCCGGTAATGATATATTAGACTAAAGGAAGGGTACCACGATCATTAGTCAAATGAAGGTAAGACGATCGATACCAATAACCGAATATCGCACGCTACTACACTGGCTCAGTATCAGGCATAGAATAAACATTCACATTCTGTGACTTCTTTACAATATTTTAAATTACCCCACTTGGCCTGTTTAAATGAGAGAGCTCTTCCAACCTCTATCACAACACGGACTATCTCTTCGTTCTAGTAACAAGATAACCTTTTTAATACCTTCATCGCTCTAATTTTCTTGCCTCCTCTTTTACAGTAGTGGCTGCTCAATTGTGAAATAATCTACCCACTAATGTCAGAGACCCTTCTTTATTTACATTTAAGTCAAGATTTAAATGTCACTATCTAAATATTTAAGTTGTTCCTTTATGCTTATTCTTTCCTTCCCGTCCCCTCTCCTCTCTTCATTGTATATTTTTAAATTTTTTAATGTATTTTTATTTTCTTAATCTTTGTTTTTAATGTTGTATAAAAGTGTAAGATGCAATATGTCCATGTACTTATAATTTTCTTAAACTGAACGGTTTGAATAGGTAGGAAGAAATTGCCTTTAGGCAATGTGCCCACCCTGATATGTATTTAAACTATAATTATTTATTTATTCATATTTTACTCGTACAAACTATAAACAATAATCAAAAATAATGTGACCTCACTGAGGTTACCCATGCCGATGATTCTACATTTTGTTCAGAGAATATACCTCTGAATGTCCCCAGTCGGCAAATGAGATCGTTCACAACATTTTATCTTCCAACCTTCAATAATAATACGGCGCACTTTAATGAATTATCACATATGTTCAGATTGTATAATAATGTAGAAAGTTATGCTGATATTGATATATTAAACGATACATTAAATAATAATAGGAAAACTGTAACTCAAATTATAAAATCAAATAGTCACTTATGTTAGTTATTAAATTTATAAATTAAACTTTTAAAACAATCATAGAATTCAATAAAGCCAGCTTATTAAAAAGTAAATATATTGTTAACCTTTTTTTCTTTATTTGTGCATGCTATGTTCACATATAATTAATTTAGTTTTTTTTAGTTTTTTTTTTTACGATATGCATAAGAGGTAAAACAGAGTATTAAAAAAAGGATAATTACATAGCAATGAAATACATGTTAATAGTAAAAAAAGTAAACAAAAATCCCACAAAGGCATGGCCTGTTCGTTGGTATACAAGAAATGTTAATGATTTTTCGCTCCTATAATAAATAGACAGTTACACTATTTTTGTGTATCATAAGAAAGAGAAAATAAAATATTCTGTAAAAAATTACATGGTATTTTTTTTTAAAGTAATTAAAATGGGAAATAAAAAATATTAACAAAACATAAAAATATTCTATATTATCAAAGGGTAACAAAATATATCATCGGAAAAAAGAGTTTATATCTTTAGTTTGAATCCAGGATAGTGCGTGTTTTTAAAAGAAGGAAAATTTTGAAAATTTGGAATCAATGATCTATTGATATAGAATATCTAAAATAACAATTTATGATCTTTATACCAATGTCATATGTATTGCTTACTGTTTGTGAACCTTAATTAATAAAAGAATACAATAATAATAAATAATAATAATACAATCCAACGTCACGAATAAATCTTAAAATAAATAATTAATAAATAATTATAATAATAAATAAATAAATGTAATAATAAATAAATAATAAATAAATCCGAAAAATAGCCATTCAAAAAAAATATCCAAAACCGGTTGTTTTCATTTCAATCGAATTGGTAACCCTGAATGGAATGCCTTGGTGATTTTTTCGCATAACGCTTTAGTGTCAAAATCTGATCGAGCATACTGGTAGTAAGTACTATATCAATAAACATACTGGAATAATAAAAATGGCGATCATCCAGCATTGTGTAATTTCGGCATACTGGTCAATAGACATTGCGATTTCCCATTGTGGCTGTTTACGTAAATTTTAAATATCATAGATGTTTTTGCTAGGGTGATTTAAGGGGTATTTAGAAAAAGCACAATCCATTTTTTTCGACGTGACTGTCCAGTTTGTATGAATATTATACGCATCAAAATAATCTAAAAATAAAAATTAAATACATATCGACGCTGGAAAGGAAAAAAGTTACCAAGCGACATGTAGCAACTCTACAGAAAAGCCAATTAAAGTTTATGTTTTATTGAATTCATAGAGAATCTTG
Source organism: Micrasema longulum (assembly GCF_059751315.1). NCBI lineage: Eukaryota > Metazoa > Arthropoda > Insecta > Trichoptera > Brachycentridae > Micrasema > Micrasema longulum. Next base: position 601,443 of record NW_028277670.1, read on the forward strand.
TATCAATTTTTTAAATTTAAAATATGTAGAAATCACGCCAAGATTATATGTATTTATGAGATTTTTTATTAATTAAAATAAATTTAAAAAAATAATAATTAGCTCTTCTGTAAAGTTGCTACGTGGCGCTTGGTAATTTTTACTTTCTTGCGTCGATATTTTAACCAACAATATTTTGAGTATGTCCAAATGTATTTTATACAAGAAATGGATTTAACCGCCTAAGGAGTAAATATAGCTTTTAAAAAAAACTAGGAGTGTGGTTAGGAGTAGCAGGCGTCACATTCAACTGTCTGAAGGCTGTCTGGAGATCGGATATTTACTCAGTGAAAACTAATTGCCACCTTTATAACGCCTGCATAACACTTATTCAAACCTAAACACACTAGGGCCCAAAATAGCAAAAATCTAAGTTTTGAGAATAGGTGTCTGAGAAGAATTTTAGGTGTGCGGTGGTTTGACTTTGTAAGGAATTGTGGAAAAAGGTTTTCATACTTAAATGTAAAAAAGAAATTCAATATAAATACGTTCGTAGAAAAACGTGACGTGTTTGGCCTTAGTTGTTGTGAAGTCAAAATTCTTGTGCGCTGTTTCTGGTGCATGAAAATCACCGAACAAGTTCAGTCATATCACTCCACTGCTTCGGAAATTACATTGGCTACGTTTTCCACAAAGGGTGGAATACGAACTCAGTTGGCTTATGTATAAATCACTGCACAACTCTGCTCCGGAATATCTAAGGGAACTATGCATTCCAGATGAACTAGCTGACAGGCGTCTTACGCTCAGATCAGCAAGGTCTATGGCGAGAGAAAATGTTATTATACCCCTACGCAAACAGCGCACTAAATTCGGCGAACGCGCATTTGCGGTCGCAGGCCCTACGGCATGGAATGCTATCCAGCAGAGGTGCGAAACTGTGAGAGTGAAGTGATGTTTCGGAAAAAACTTAAAACCCACTTGTTCTTTAAATCATTTGAATAAATCCTTGGCATGTGGTGACAAAGTACATTGTATTTTGTTAAATTAAAAATTTAAAAAGTAAAAATTACATTTATATCCTTATAAAATCACTTTGAAAAGCTCTTTTGAGGTATTATATTATGAAAATGGCGCTTCATAAGTTTTTCATAAAAATAATAATGTTCTAAATAAAATTCAATGGCCAGGAACAAATAAATAAATATGAATAGTGACGTATTAGAGGCGTGGCTGAAGGAATGACCATTTTTGCGGGAATTTAAACTTACAAATTTAAAATATTTCTTACGCTACTAATATTTGGCAAATAATATTTTTGTACTGGACACTATTTTATTGATCTTTATTACTTAAAAAATGTTTAAAAAAGTTATATTTCTTAATTGTATGAATGACAATGACGACGCTCTACAAGACTGATTTAACCCTTAATTTATTAACGGGTTCTGTAACAGCCCCATTATTGATTCGTTAATGGTTTATTGTTTTTATGCACTATCGAGAAACTCCGCCTTACGATTGAATGTTTTAATTTTTACCGCATGTGAGAAAATCTTTTTTCTACCCAATTTCTCAAAGAACAGAACATTCTCATTATGAATTTTAAAAAAAACATCGGAGGTATCCGTGGTATTATTGCAAAGACGCTTGCCTCATATACGGAGTAAAAGTAAATTAAGAATACAAGCATACTCATCATTTAATACCAGAATACAAGATCGTCCTTGTTATAAAACATTTCACTTAAGCGCATCGCGACGTTAAAATAATTTCAACGACATTATTCATATAGCTCTCTAGGCCGTTAGCGCACACAACATTATTTATATCGCTATAGGTAACTCTAACAGTAAATGAGGGATCGGCAAGTAAATGCCACGGTTATAAAACGTTGCTAAATGCTGCATACGCCTATATACATAAATAATATGGGATTGGGGGAAAGTCCATCGATAAAGAAATATCGAGCGATTGCGAGCATGCGGGAGTGTTGCGAAAGGCTATTATTAATTCGTATTAATTGTTTTGTTTTTTTATTTTATTTTAATTCTTGAAATAGTGCACACATATCGGTCCCTTAGAGTCAGAGAAACGTAATATTATTGACTTACTTTACACAGGCCAAAAACAGATTTAAAAAATTACCTGTTTTTGAACACTTGACATGTCGTCTGTTAAAAAATAAGTTAAATTTTTACTATTTTTTAAACCTGTTTTTGACCTCTTCTGTACAGTAGACAAAATCGAGATACGTTTCTCTGACTCTTAAGGGACCGATATACGAGTATGTATAATAAATTCTTATGTGCACTCCAATAACCTCTTCGTTCTAATTCTCAAGGCACTCTCTTAATACCCATCCACAATTCCTCTTTCTTCTCTAACTCATATAGTGTCCATGCGGCTCGACTGTGGAATCATCACCCATCCACCATAAAAGATGTTACTACATTATCTCTGTTTAAATCAAGTCTGAAGAAACATCTCCTTTCTCTTCCTTAATCTCTCCTCCTTTCCTCTTTCCTCTTTTTTCCTTTTTCCCATTAAGTAATAGTTTTGATTAAAGGTAATTTATAAACAAATTCATTTATTTATATTTTGATATATCTTCAGCTTTTTAATCTTTATTTTCTACTGAATATGTTCTGTAACTTGAATTATAAAAATAAAACTTTTATTTTATTGGTTGGTTGGAAGAAATTTCGATTTGGCAATAAGCTCGCCAATGTACAAATAACATTATGTACAAAAAATTCAATAAATAAAAATAACAACATTACATATACTTATAATGTAACAATAGTTTAATACATAACCCTTTGCTTCCCGACGCACGGTACAAATTTGTCCAAGTGTAATTTTATGCATTTTCAAAATACTTGATGTTATAAGTGATGCCCCGTCTCTTTTGCAATTATTTTTTTTTCATGTTCCCAACCATGTTACCAGACGTCAAAATCTGCTATTTATCAAACCTTCCAAGGGCAACTTTTGTTTTTATGCCTCAATATCCAGAATGCGTAGATTAGTCAATTCATCACACGACTTGGAATTCTTTCGGATAAATCTTCCGGATTTTCGTACATCTTTTCATCACTAGAACAGTGTGGGATAAAGATCGATTGGCATGGTCTAGTTTGAAGTCTTATGTCTTTCGTTTTAATGAATATATTGTATACCATTATTGTATTGCCCTTGTTTGTCTTTGCTACATAGTTTTATGTTTTTTTGTTCAGTTTCTTGTATTTATGTTTCTTCATGTAACTGTTGTAATTGGCTTAGGCCGTATATGTAATAAATAAATATATATATCTGTACCTTAAAGGTTAAATCGCGGCATTAAAACAAAGTTGCCTTCAGATTCTTATTTCAATTTAATGAAGCATTTTTATATAAATAGCTTATTGTGATAATTTCTGCATGTTTACCTTCAAACGGTAATAATTAGACTCCCTTGCTTAATTCTCTAAGGTACAGATATCATTTCTTATATGATAATGCATTTGATGTAACTTATCACTGTCGGTACATATTAGGACATTTTTGAGTAGTTTCGGCAATTTCGATAAATTATTTTTTTTTAAATTACTCCTAGGGATCAGTTTCACAGAGAGCCATTTGGTTGGTGTCAAATATCTATTCCTTTGCAAAACTAAAATTATGGCAAGTCAATTTTTTTTTGTGATTTGATTACCACTTATATAATACACTACAAATACTTACTTTAATACGAGGTTTTCATTTTTTTGTAAATATACCAAATTTTTTTTTAATTCCCTTAGGGTACTAATTTGTATCGCAATTTTTTTTTTTTAAATAAACAGTTTGAAAAGAAAAATAAATAAAAATGGAATTGGTGTAAATAACATATTTCACAAACATCAACAGATAAAAGAGTTGAAGGAATATAGATGTTCAAATATGGGCAGAATGGTGAATGTTACACAGTGTGTAAAGTGGCCACTTAAACCAGCCAATGATAGGTCATAAGCCCTGTAGATGCCTAGACTTCAATATTACCTTCTCTTTAATGTTCTTCATCGCTGTTGTAATATGTTAACGAAAAGAAAAAGTTCAAAAACTCTATAAAATCTAAAAAATTTAAGTTTGTAAGTGAAAATTTCGTGATGGAAGTTCATTGTGATTTATTATATAAATAAAAGACAAGTAATACTTTAATCCACAAATTTAGAATATGCAGTGACCGGTTTCATAATCACAATTGACAAAAATCACACTCACGAAGGATGGGACGCTAAAAATAAAATACTTAAACTCATTAAAATAGCATTTTATCAACTCATTAGTTTACCTGAAAAAAAAATGATAATAATCCTTAAGATAAAAATAACGGAATTAACTTTCATATAATTTTGAATTATCTATCCATACCTCTGTTTTGTATAAATACGTTGAACTCCTTAATAAAGATACCGGTCTCGAAGATGTCGCGAAAGCGATGAAACCGGTGACTGGATATTCCAAATTGGTGGATTAAAGTATCACTCGTCTTTTAATTATATAATAAATCTATAAATTTGTTTTTTTTTTTAATATTTAGAGAATAAAGGGTAAATATTAAGATAAAATATGGATATTTTTTTTCACTATAAACGTTTTTTCCCATTTCATAATATTTTTTTTAATAAATGACTTTGAAAAGACTTTGAAAAAATGACTCAGTTTAAGGTTTCAAGTGCTAGTCGACGGCATTGCTTTTAATGGGAAATTAAGATATTTATTTTCAATTGTCTTTAGAAAACGTATTTTACTTTATAGACATCAGTTGAAGAAAACTTGGTTAATAACTAAACTTTCCACTAAAATAGGGGCCAGGGACCATGAAATATTAAATGCATCATCATCCCTCTTTTCACATCCAGTGGTGCATAGAACATTGCTTTGGCAAACAAAAACCGGGCAGTTCGATCGTCAGTAAAGGTGAGGTAATTTGTCTTACGCTTCAGGTGCCAGTCCAGAAACAATGAAATATTGCAGTTTAAAAAATATTCGAATATTTCATGACTTCACGCAAACCTGCCAAGAATTGAAAGTAAGATCTTAAGAATGGTAGGCGAACACGGAAACCACTACACAATAAAACGGACTTATTTCCGTTCGATTTCCTTGTTCAGGACTTTTATCTGAGAGCAGCCATCGAGTCAAAAACATCAAAAAATATTTTGAACCCGAGTCGAACTCGATGCATCACGCATAGACAATGGAGGGGGGGAAAAGTTACACTTTATGGAAACTATTGATCGGTTGTTTGAAACCCAACTCAGGTAATTGTCTGCCTCGGTACCTTCTTATCTGATGGTACCAGTCGTACCATGTGGAGACCCTGTCCAGTACTGTAATACGTATTTTACTCGTTATATATTGAACAAATATTTTTGTACTGGTTTTTACCATCAAAGGCCTTTCTAACAACCATTGGCATATAACTGTCAAATGTATTATAGTATCTAATAATCCTTTTTCTGCGACCTGATTTAATTGAAGTTGTTAAAAACCTTGAATTAAGCTGTATTCATTGTTAAGTGTTAAAAAAAAATATTTCTGACTTGGTTAATGGACACTGGAAGTAAGAAATTAGAAAAATTTGAATTCTACCTTTAATAGCTTAATGAATTTTTAAAAATTATTTACTTTAAAAACAATATATTCTTTTTTGTACAATTGCTTTCTTTTCTTTCATCAAATTTTCCTTTTCCCTCTTCCATTAACAGCTTTTTATTAGCAGTTTTATTGATTGAGAGTACTTACTAATTGTCCTTATGGACATGGAATAAGGTTGTAGATTTTATTCGAGAAGTATGCAACCCTCTTTGACCAAAATTCGTGTTAATTTTTTATTGTTTTCCCAGCATCAGAGTGGAATGCAGAATGATTGCATTTTAATGCACTTTTGTACATGTTAAACAAGACTTTTGCCTGTAGTTAGAATTTATATAATCTTCTTGGGATAAGCCTTAAATTCCTAAGTTCCGTTCGACATTTTCAGAATAATTCATTAAGACACACATATTTATGCATACAAACCATTTACAGCTTCCCGTGCTCTAACGGCCACGGCGTCTGTCATAGTGGAATTTGTTATTTTTGTAAACCATTCGCAGGCAGAGGGTACGTGTTAAGCCACCCTTAACGAGATTTGAGACAAAGGTCGTAAGGTCAGACGGGCCGCGAGGGGATGAAGATTTTGGGGGTAGAAATGTATTTACTGGAATCGTGATGCAAACCATATTGAGCAAACGACATGTGGTTGCCAGTCGCCATTTGCCATAAGGATTGCATAGTAGAATACTCCAATACAAAGTTAATCCGGACACGGAAGTTTTTTTAGCTATTATTTTATTAATAAATAATCAAATACTGTCCCCATGGCTTGACTGAGAAATCATCTCACATCCACGTATTATGAGTTAGTCAAAATTTTGATAGACAAAGATTGAATCTTTCCCTTGAGGATTTATTAAGATTAACATATTATTACAGAGATGGAGAACATTTATAAGTAGGGACTATGGAAGTCTAAGTATTGAGCTTATGACATGTCATTGGCTGGTTCAAGTCGCAACATACGCTTCGTAAGTTTCAGCGTTCTGCCTGTGTTTGAATACCTATGTTCATTTATTTCATTCTTCCGTCGATTAATTTTTGTGTAGGTAAAGAACTGAAACGTATATTGATGCGGGTGAGATTCATCTGTCTAAATTTTTTTGCCTACCTACTAGGCAATGGCTAAGAATATTTTAAATTTAAAAATATTTTGTTCGAATCGGTTCAATCAATAATTTTTTGAGTTCGTCCAAAAGTTTGTAGAGAAGGACTGGATTTTACCTCCATGTTAGAATGTAAAATAAATAATTTATTAGGGCGAATCTTACATACGTCAATAAAGGTTTTAGCTATTTTACTGCACAAAAATCAACAAATGGAAGAATGAAAGAAACATCTATTGACAAAAATCACCTGATAAAAATCAACTTTCTCTCATATTTTTATTTTTATTTAAATCTTAAAGTAGGGCACACATATCATACATATTGTTATGTGTGTTCTAATAATAACATTGAAAATATATTTAATTTATAAATTGTTTATCACATATGTCTTGACCATTATTTTAAATTTTGATATGTATTTTTCTTCATAAATATTTTTTTCCATTTCGTAATACTTTTTAATTGCTTTAAATAAAATTGAATTTTGTGACTTTGCCTTTTTCCTAAATGGAAGTCTAATTTTGTTCTTTTCTCTAGTATTGTGATCGTGTTCATGCTGGTTCCGATCAATTTTTTTCCAAAATTCTGTTTTTTTATTAGAGTTTATAATTTTATGAACAAATATCATTGTATTGTAAAATATTCTTTGTTTATATGTTAATAATTTCATTTCATTTACCAACGACTTTACCCTCGTATATCTGTTTTTTTTCAAAATGATTCTAAAGGCTTTATTTTGTAATACAGTTAGTTTATCTATGTTTTCTTTGTTTGATAAAAATAAAATGCTACTACAGTAGTTAACGTGTGGTTCAATAATTGCTTTGTAAATAGTTTTGCAGGAGTCCTTATCAATAAATCTTCTGATCCTTCCCAAAATTGATATTTTCCCATTACTTCTTCAATTTTATTTTAAAATTTTGAGGATAATCGCAATATTTGCTAGATATAACGATACTGTTGTGGCTGGGTTTGTAGTTTGGCAGTCCTGACTAAATTGGTTTGAAAAGCTGCATTTGCAGCAGTCAATTCTTGCTCCAGATTGGTACATCTTTCTTCATCTGGATATTATTTAGTCTGTTACTTTAGAAGGTTGAGTAACAGTTGTGGGAGTGGCGTGGGGCTTTTTAATTTTTATGATACGACTATTTAGACCAGGTATTTTTATAAATTGGATAAAAGCAAATAAAAAGCAAACAAACAAATAAACCATCTTAGGTAGACAAACGGGATACAACGCCACATCAAATTAAATTATTATTATCATTATTTATTTTTTTATTAACATCGACGCCCTTTACACAAGTTATCAAAAGATAAATTCTTACATATTATACTTAAATACTTACTCATTTAAAAGTTATTGATTACACCAATTTTATCAAGTCACTGAAATTGTGAGGATTGTTAGTAGATACTTCGTTTGACAATTTTAACACCTAGGGTTACTAAGGTAAGGGGTTGATGGGAATGGACGGCACAAAATATTAGTTAAGGTCATACTCAGAGACAATATATTATGTAAAATTTTATTTACTCTCCGTTCTGCACATTCTCTCAAATATGAGAATTTTACAAGGATCAGTCACTCAATTATGGGACACCTCTGAGAATCTTCTATTTCTCGACCCAAGAGCTGACAATCTGAGTAAATAATCGGAAATTTCTTCTATTTTTAACTAAATCAGAATTCCAGGCTGGTCCTGTAACATCCATCAGACCGTCTGTTGAAAGAAAATAAAAAATGTAAACTGAATAAAATAGGTACTTCATCATTAAAATCTCTAACATACGTGTGGTATGATAAATTTAAGCTCCCGGGGGTAGCTAGATTTTTTTGCGCGAGGGAGTCGCGTATTCAAAAATGTTGATAAACACTAATTTAATATTTTTTATTGAATCGGAATTCACTTCGTAACACTTCACTATAAATTTTTATAAAAATAAAACTTTTTTACTAGTGTTACACAATTTTCATTATTATTTTTTTTTTTACAAGAAAACTACTATAGTTTCGGGAGAGCACTCCTCCCATCGACTTAGACTTAATTATTGTAAATTTTAAGAAATAAATTCTACTTAATGTCCTGTCCCCCATGGATCATGTTTTCCTATCTGTACTTTAGATAACTATTTATTCATATGCTTACACTTTTGATAAGTGGAAAAAACCCCCTCTGCTCTAAGTTTCACTGATTAATTTGTTTATTTTTTGTTTAAATTGTATGACATTGTTAACAGTATTCTGTGCTTACTGTATTAGTTTTCTCTTGGTTTAAAATCTTCGCCTTATATTGCTTTTTCAAATTTCAAAGATTACTTGCTATACTTGTTATTCCTTCGTCATTTTTTCTTTTTTCTCTGCTGCATTGGCATGTTTTTATACTTTTAAACTACTTTTAATTACTTACTATAATGTGTCATAAATTTTGAAGATGTTTTTTAAATTGACCTAAATTTACTGTCTTATATTTCACTTAAAGATTCTTCTCATCGTTTCTTTGAATCCTTTAAAAGAAATATGTGTATATTTATGTTTTTCCTTTTTTTTTAAATGTTATTACTATTTTATTTTATTTTTACAACTGAGCATGTTTTACATTCGTTATTTCAATTCTTAATTTTTAATTACTCTTACAAATTTTCTTCACTTTTAATATTATTTCTATTTGTAAATACTCACTACAAACTACAAACTTTAAAATATCTTTTTTTTACTTAAATTTGAATTTTTAAACACCTTTCATTAATGTTTTTCTTTTTCCATCTCTTTTTTATACTTTCATAATTAACCTTACATATAATTGTTTTATAATATGGAAACTTCACTGGTCCATTAGAATTAAGTCTAATTGTGTAAAATATTAAACTTTGTAACTGTAATGTATGTTTCCTGAATAAAATAAAATAAAATAAAATATCACCCGTCAATGTGTGCTCTCCCAAAACTATAGTAGCGTTCTTGTAAAATAATAAAAATTGTGTAACACTAATAACAAAATTTTATTTTCATAATAATTTAACACTAATTTAGACAATCCCATGTGATTTTTTTTTATTTGTCAGTGATCTTAGACACTTTGTGAATGATTAAGACGGCAGAGGAGATATCCGACACCAATCAGACAAATTGAGGTGTGGATATTTAAAATAATGAATATTGCTACCGAGTTAAAAGCTGTCTCATGACGCCTACTAAAGTAATCACATTTTACACCGAAAGACAATCAAATTTAAATTTAAATATAAACTCCTACGTTTGAATCAAACAATATCAATATTATAATACAGAAACTATTATTTCTTAAACACCGGCTTTCAAAATCTTAATTTGATTGATTTGTGTAAAGGAGTGTTAGTTCGTTTTGTATTATTTGCCATGGCACTTTGACCCTTATAGGAACCCGCGTAGGTGGACAAGGACTGTGTATTTTGTATGTATGTTATATTATTCCTCCGTTCTCATAGAATCGAAGTTCGGTTGAGTCATCATCGCCTCAATGAAGGAGTTGATTAGGGGCCGGCTGCGGTGATTTTCTACTAAAAACAGCAAAGTTTAAAAATATCTTACCAAAGAGGTGAAAAACAAAAATTTCCATCAACAATGTATTTTGATGAATATAATGTTATCTGTGATATATATTTCGTAGTTGTACAGATGCTGAGCTACCAGGAAAAAGCGTATGTAGAGGTGCCAAATATCCTATAATAATTGCTTGTTTCCCCTCACAGTCTCTGCGCAGTACTTATGAATGTATAAACTTGACTTCAAGAAGGCATTTGACACAGCCCACATAGATACCCTTCTAGATAAACTACAACATACAGATGTTAAGGGACAAGCTCTCAAAATATTTAAAAACTATCTACAAGGAAGAAAACAGTTTACGAAAATTGAAGAACACAAAAGTGAAATAACAACAATGTAATTTGGAGTACCTCAGGGATCAATATTAGGACCATTGTTTTATATAATATACATTAACGACATAATACACAGTGACATAATGGGAAAAAAAACAATCTTTGCGGACGACTTAGGAATTTTATATGAAAACAAAAATGACATTGAAACGTCTAAAAGCATCAACAGAGCATGAACATGAGCTGTACTAATAATATAATTATGTTTTTTTTCATTATAATTTATGGATATATTGCTGCTTAAATTCAAAATCACCTCAAATCGAAAACCCCAAAATTTCGTTATATTGCAAAAATGAGATTGAAATCGGTGATATTTTTCTATGAGAAAAAGACTTCTTTGTATTTTGCATTATAAATAACCTAAGTCGTACAATAGCTATTTTATCATTCAGAAAAATCGCCATCTGTTTTAGGTTTTTGGATGATAATTAGCACAAGACTCCAGAATTAGATAAATACAGCTAAAAAAATGCATCTAATAATACAAAAAAAAATAAAAGTAAGATTGTAAAAAATAAATTAAAATCATCTTAAAAACTTTGATCAGCACTACTCAAAAAAGCGAATTCGATCGATTTGTGGCCCTTTTAAATTTAAGCAGTGATATGCATTTGTTAAATATTATGTAAAACATTTATATTTTTTTTTATGAAATATACGTAATTCCAATATTATTTTTTAGAAAATTCTATGTACCAATTTTAATTAAATTTTTTTTTTAGAAATTTATTTTTTATTTTTTCTATTTCATGTTTTCTACTTATACATATTTGAAAAAAATCCAGAGTATAATTTTCTATTTTTTAAATATTTTTTATGTTTTTATAAATGCATCTACACCATAAATTTCATAATGTATTCTAGATTAAGTATACCCCTTCATAGGCCCTTCATTATTTTTTTAAATAAATAAAGTGATATATTATGTAATAAAAAATTTAACAATTGTTAGAATTAAACTGAAAAAAAATAAAGCCAACCAATAACAGGTCACGAGCCTAGTAAATGCCTAGACTTTCATATTCCTTCTTAAAAATGCTTTCCCTCTCCGTTGCAACAATTGTATATGCTACAAGAATTTTTGTTTTTAAATTTTAAAAAGTCATAGATTGACGCGCTACCATTTTTTTTTTATCTCTGTTTTCCACTAAGCAATTTTTTCATTTTTTTTACGCTTTCACACACCATTTACATATTTACTGTTTTTAATTTAACCTGTGTAGTATTAGTTCTGCGTAAGTGTATGTTGATCGGTATTGAAATATAAAAAAAATCATATCCTAATGCCGGTTCTGATAATGAACGCCATATCTTTAACTTTCGCCCCTTTAAGCATTTAGCTTTACGTAACACAATGAAATGGATGACAGAAGCTTTGTTATACTCTATTTGACCTCGTCAGTATTTTTGTTCTCACACACATAGTATGCGGATAGTAGCGGATATAATAGATGTTTGTTATTTCATATATCTTGCCATAAGTCATCAGCCCGTAAGTTATTGATAATTAATGATTGGCCGTGCCAGAGGAACACTGATAATGATTGTGCAACATGATGCGGACTTTTAGCATGATTTTGATACATCGAAGGGTCGACAAATATCAATATTTAGTGTGAAGTGAAAATCAGCAAGGATTGACATACCGCAAAAATTACAGAGTAAACTTTTTTGGGAAGCAAATATAGAACTCTTTGCATTCGCCGGAACAGGGAAATATCGCTTACTACAAATACCGATAAAAATATGTGAAGTGGATTGAGTAAAATTGATTTTATTTTCAAAATCAATATGGATATTGAGGGAAAATATTATTATACATCACTTCAAAAATTTTTTTATTAAAAAACATACCCAGACAAAAACGCGAAATGTTTGGCCTTGATAATTGTGACTAATTTCTATTAAAATTTAAACGGTCACAAAGTTCAAAATTTAACCGATTCCTGACATATTATGGGCGTGACCAATGCGATGGATCGTTTTTGCCAGAATTCGAAATTATTAACTAAAATAAATTATGCTACTAATAAGTAAGAAAAAAAAATTCTCGACGGTATTTCACAGACCCTTATCAATTTAAAAATTATTATAATTAGGTGTTTTAAAAAAAAAAAAAAAACGTTTTTATTTGTTTATTTATATTTTATTAAGTTAATTCATAACATTTTAAGAACTAATATAAACTTTTTATAATATAACTATTTTTTTTATAAAATTTCTCAATAACATACTTTTTCAAATTAATTTGAAATACTTCGATCTTTTCTATCTCCTTTATTCCTTCAGGTAACTCATTGTACAGCTTCATTACCTTGAACAATGAGTTTTGAGATTCTGTTTATCTCCTCATTGGTAATCTTTTTTTTTTATCCCTTGTTTCATATGTATGACATTGTTGGTTAAATTTTATTATTGTTTTTATTTTTAAAATCCCTTTAACTATTTTATGTATAAATATTGCTACATTATATTTAATTTGCTGCTTTACTGTGAGCAAGCCAATTTCTTTATGCATTCTTTCTTCATGAGAATAGATATTTCTTTTGAGTATAATCTTCATTGCCTTATTTCGAAGAATTTGTTTTTTTTTAATTTCTCCCTTATTACATAAAAAATAATAGACGAACTGTAATTTATGTGTCGACATATGATGTATGTCTCATTATCGTTCCGTTATCCACACTTAACTCTTTCAGACTTATTGAACTCCTGCAGATATATAAAATGTTTTGTATTCTGTATCTACATTTAAATTTATTTGAAAAACTTTCGTGAATTTAATTTTCTTAAATCTTTTACTTTAGAAATGATTGAACATTCATTCTCAAACCTCGCTCAATAAAGTTCGACAAAAAGCCTCTGGAAAATATTGGCCGTTCTCAATTTAATAAACTGCCCGATACACTAAAAAACGAAAAGTCGAATAATATATCTAAAACTGTGGCAATTCATTTTTTTACTTGAATTTTCCTGATAGTGATAGTTATTTATTGACAATTCAAGATGTTCAAATAAAAAGTTACTTTTATGTGTAATGCTAGCCATGGGCAGAATTGTGAAATTTCATGTCATTTTATGGCAGTGTGTAAAGTTGCCACTTAAACCAGTCAATGACAGGTCAGAAACCCTGCAAATGCCTCTCTGTTGCAACAAATTAAGAAAATCATCGAGTCTGATTTCACATATTCATATTTATTTGACGTTGAATAATCAGTGTGGCCAGATATAAAACAAAGTATAAACGCATGTAAAAAATATAAATCCTCAAATTTACCTCTTTCTAGGGGGTAGAGAAGATTCAATTTACCACCCCTGGTGTCTGCTATCTGCACTTAACCAAGACAATTCCTATTACACTTCTAATGCCAGTCCAGGGATTGTGTAATATTTTAGTAAAAATACCCTTTAAAATACATTATATGTTTTGATTTTTTTTTTCAATCCAACAAAAGACCTCGAGCATTATAGGCAAAAGAGCTAACCGCTCTATCACGAGATGACTAAATCACGCATTACGCGTACTTAGCATGTAGTATGTACGTATTATTGTTGGACGTATATATGCAGAAAAGATCCAACTCACTTTGGATCTTTTTTGAATTTATTATAAAAATCGATAGGGAACATCTCATTTATATTTTAACAAAAAAGATCTATCCGGTTAGACAAACACTTACATAGTAATTTAATTTTAAAACACGGTCCATAATTTATTTATTCATTCAAGATTACACTAGTTTAAATGTTAATGAACTTATTAAAGCTTTTTAGGCTATGCCCGTGTCAAGCCACAATAAATAACTATAAAAACACACAGTAAAATAAACTATATCAAACTATAATAACATAGAATAACAATGTAGAAAAAAAGGTTAATTTACTAAATAATAAAATCCCAAAGAATACAATGCAAAAAAGACAATCAGAAATAATTATTAAAATATAAATTATACAAATTAAGAATCAAACATAATCAAATATACAAAATAATGGTATCATTAAAATCGATGAAGATTTTAGATGAAAAATTTCACATAATTTTGTATGTCTGCATAGGCAGACAAATATATTTTTTTGCATATTTTATGGATATAATGACGTGTTTATTAACAAGTTATTCATAATAAATCCAATATACTAATAAAAATAATGATAATCATGGTTTATTAACGAAAAAATACAATTTCTACATACGTACTTAGGTAATAGATTTTTCTGGATTTTGTCTAGACTGCCTAACTGGGTACAACCTGTTTTAAGGCAGACATTGTTATGCGAAATAAACAATAACATGACTACCTACTACCTACTAGTTAATTTACAAAAGAGTTATTCAATATTGATTTATACTATTTATTTTTTTAGAGGGTTTTTGAGTAAGTTTTCCAATTTTTCTCTATACAAACCCAGTAGCCAAATTTTACAAAATGTAATTTGAACTTTTTTTGCATTTAAAAATCTTAAAATTTGTTTAAGCAAAAATTATCCAGCTCCATAAATAGGCATATAACTCATAAATGAAATATATTGAGTTTTTCTACTAACATTTTTTGGTGGAACTGCATTTCAATTATAATAATAAAAATACTTTATGGTTTTATTCCACTTTTGTTTTATTCAACATAGAAATCTGTTTAGTCTCCCACCAGTCTGACGATGTCGGTCTCGACGAAACCCGGTCACTGGTAAAACAATTTATAAAAAAATATTATAAATAAAAGTGGAATAAAGCTATAAAGTATTTTTATTATTATAACATAAATGAAATGTCAATTTTGAACAAATGAAACATCTTTGGCAAGAAAAATCCTAATTTATATATATAATAATATATATAAATTAGGATTTTTATAATAATTTATAATAATTTATAATTTATAATTTATAATTTATAATTTATAATTTATAATAATTTATATAATAACAATAATTTTTCAAAACAATTAGTTATCTGTAATTTTATATTAGGGTGATCTTATATTTCCTCAAATATCTCAAAACTGTAATTTGACAGTTGGATCTTTTCTGCATATATATGTCCAATTTCAATATTAATTTTGATTTTGAATTAAAAACCTCTAGCAGCTGACGTCAGGTTGAGGTAATAAGTCTTTAAAATAGTTGACTGTTGACCTCCCAGCGGGAATCCAAATAAAAACATTTAGTAATAGTTAATCTGTTTATGAATATTAATGGTCAAAAGAACAAAAAGTGACATGATGTGTTAAAAAATTCAATAACAGTAACGGTTCATCTTGGCCATAAAACATGGTTGAGAAATGCTGATTTTTTTTGGTACAAATTATCCAAAGCTAAAAGTTAGTGTAAAGAGAAGTTTTTTTATTTTTAAAAACATGTTATCCTAGTTGAGTGGTGTCGTAAATTTATTATAAAGTTCAGTGCAACGGCGAATTGTATACAACTTTTTTTTACCCGTGTTTTAAATAAAATCATATAATTGTATTATTTTACTCTATTTTCTTACATTTCGAAAATTATTTATGTAAACCATTTTTATCTGGTTATATTGAGTTTTTTATTTTCCGTCTACTTAATAATATTTTTCAAAGCATCAAAAACAAAATAATATATGTTCATTATATTTTACGTATACGGTATTATGTCTGTACTCTTTTATTTGATTATTTATTAAAACTAATGTCTGAGCACCCGATGACAAACTATTATTGAATACAACAATGTTTGAGTATGTTTAAATGCTTGCAGACTGGCTGGATTTCCTCCCTGGTGAGTTATTTATTTTTAAATTTATTTCAACAGAGAGGGAAAACATTTTTGAGAAGGGAACATCGAAGTCTAGGGATTTACAGGGCTTATGGCCTGTCATTGGATGATTTAAGTGACCGATTTACACACTGTGTAACATTCATCATTCTGCCCATGTTTGAGCATTTACGTTTCCTCAACTCTTCCATCTGTTGACTTTTATGGAGTAAAAGAGCTGAAACCTTTATCACGTGGGTGAAACATGGGCAGAATAGTGAATGTTACACAGTGTGTAAAGTGGCCACCTAAACCAGCCAATAAAAGGTCATAAGCCCTGTAAATGCCTACACTTCCATACTACCTTCTCAAAAATGTTTTCCTTCTCTGTTGAAATAAATTTAAATATTATTGAATAGTTTATCGGGACAAAATATATTTTTATACTTTGTTTTCTTTATAATGTATTAATATTGTAATAATGTATATATGTAATTGAATAATGACTCGAAGTTTCTCGAAAATGCATAAAAAAATTAACTACGCCACAAGTTCACTCGGAAAAACTTCCAATAGAGTGTTGGGATAGATTTCCGGTTTCCGATGACCTAACTCACCAACTCACCAATCAGCAGAACTTTCCTACGAGATCTTGTGACGTCATGTCCGGTATAATTTCAAAATTACAAAAGTTTAAAAATTCAAAGCGCTGATGTCTCGATACATAAACATATTTGAAAAATATTTTTTGATTCAGTTTGTCAGTCTTTTTACAAATAATAACAAAAAAATACTGTGCTTCCTCTTTTTGTACACATTAAAAATATATATATACTTTTTACATCATAAATATTTAAAATATTTAAGTTTGTAAGTGAAAATTCTTGATGGAAGTTCATTGTAATTTATTATATAAACTCATTAGTTAACCCGAAGAAAATTTTGATAATGATCCTTAAGATAAAAATAACTTTATTTAATTTACTTACATATAACTTTGAATTATCTATCCTTACCTTTGTTTTGTATAAATACATTGAACCTTTTAATGAAGATACCAGTCTCGAAGATGTCGCGAAAGCGATGAAACCGGTCACTGGATATTCCAAATTTGTGGATTAAAGTATCAACCATCCTTTATTTATATAATAGCCTATAGTGAAATAAGCTGACCAGGGAAGTCACCATGAGGGTATGCAGATACTGTTAACATATTGTTGCCAATCAACATACCTACACCGATTACAGTAACGCCGGCCCGCTAGTTGAATTTATTTATTTATTTTATTTTTGACACGTCAGTATCACTCGTATTTTATTTATATAATAAATCATAAAAATTTGCCAAATCTTTTAGATTCAATACAAATTTCTTAGATTAGTTAGTACCAATATAAATATAAATAATATTTCTTTTTCCAAAAAGTTCATGGACGATTTATAAATCTTTTCAACCAATTCTTTCAGTATAAAATGGTGAATAGCAAAATATGCGTTTGGCCCCTAATACCATGTACTAACTAAGTGTGTGGGTCTGACTGGCCCCACACGTCCATTCACTATAGGTCTTTGTATACCAGCGTTAATCCCCATAATACCACCATGAGAAACCACAAATCGATATAAAGCATCGGAGTTCGCATTCAAGATGAGTGGTCTTTAGAGCTAAATGCAAAAATCTTCTTTGGTGGTCGAACGAAGATACACTTAATGGTATTGCATAATAAAATAAGTATTAAGCTGCATAGAGAACTGCACGCACACGCAAAATTGCATAGTAACTCAAATAAAATATAAAGAATTTATTTTTTTGTAACAGAGGAAAAACATTTTTTACAAGGGAAAATGGAAATCTAGGCATTTGTGGCATATGTGTGAAGAATATATGTTACTTGGACATAAATAATAAAGTATATATACATTACTCAACTCTTCCATCTGTTGACTTTATTTGTGAAGTTAAAGAGCTGAAACCTTTTTTGTTGGAGGTGAGATTCATCTAATTGAATAATTACACCTACATACTGGGCAAGGCCTGAAAATATTTTTCATTTTTTTTACTTCTTCGTGACTCAGTTGGATTTATCAACAATATTTTGAGTTTGTCCAATTTTTAACAGATAAGGACTGGATTTGGCGTTGTCTGGTATATAGGTAAAAGAAACAGATGGAAGAATTGAAGGAATATAGATTTTTATATAGACATAATGGTGAATATTACACAGTGTGTAAAGTGGCCACTTAAACCAGCCAATGACAGGTCATAAACTCTGTGGGTGTTAAGATTTCTATAATCCTTCTCTAAAATGTTCTTCATCTTTGTTGTAATACGTTAATATTAACAGCTTCCTAGAGGGTTGAATCAAATCCTTGTCTGCTATAATTTGAACAAACTCAAAACATTGTTTAAATAAATATCTCTCTCTTGTATCTTTTCGTACGCGTTTAAATCCAGTCCTTATCTACAATAATTTGAACAAACCTTAAATAGTATTGGTACATTATTTTTAAAAAAAAACTTGTATACGTACCTATGGACACAAATAATTATTGAATTCATATTCATTTTGATGAATCCATATGTTTTCTCAGAGGCCAGTATCAGCTTTCAATCATGAAAACTGACGGACCACAACCCAATTGTATGGAATAATAGATGGGTTTTGTATACTCAGGTGTCTTTTGCCTACCTTCGATATCTTTATAAAACTCGATAAAGCTAATACCGATGTGATTCGCCAGGAGACCATCGAACCTTGGACTGTTTGGTCCAATAAACACGTGGGCTCATACATCTTTAATTCAACGGAAGATTCTTTACTGAAGAAATGATGCGTGGAATTTTTATCCTTCCTTTATGGTATGGGTCTACCCGACAAAAAAGCGTTTATGAACCGATTTTTTTCTGTTTTTTGCAATCTTCGTACGTTTGTCCATCAAAATTTTCTAGATTGCGATCCAAAATGTCGGCAAAAAGTGCGAACGACACGCGGCACTATAACTCTTAATCTTAAGATTCATGAAAATTTAGAAATTTTAAACAAATTCAGTACTCTTTCAATATCGTTATATAACTATTATTATTTATTTTTTTAAATTTATTAATTTACTCATACTATATTCGTAAAATTATACATTTATACAACGTTGCTTTGACAATCTAACAAAAGGTTTATTTACTCCATTCTAAGCCAGTTTAAAACAGTAATCAATACATAGAAAAATAAATAAAGGTATAAGACATAGTAAAATACATTGTAAAATACATAATTAAATACATACTTAAAAAAGTTTTGAAAACAAAGTAAAAAATGTAGTTGAAAAAATACTAAAAAAAGTTTTGAACAACCTAGCGCCCTTGAGGTGATTTTCACAAAAATTACGATTTATAAATTATCCAAATATATATAGTAAAAAGAACAATAAGAAGAAAAACCATAAAAAAACACAGTGAAATATGTGATAAAAAAAAAGTGTCTGGATAGTAAAAACAGAGTAAAAAGCAATAAAGATCTTTGAAAATTCAATCAATAAATATGTAACTCAAAACATATCATTAAAGTTCAAATAAAAACATGTGTTGGCCATTAACCCCTCAGACTGTCTGCGATCAATTTCACTGATGAAATTTAGTTTTATTTTATAACTGATGCTGAAATTCTCTTCAATACTTTATTGGGGTTCTTGACCAGATGCTTGCGATACAAAAAAAAACATATTTGAAATTTGTTTTTCATTTTTATCATCATCATCATTCCTCTTTTCGCACCCAGTGGTGCATAGATCATTGCATTGATAAACCAAATGCAGTGTATTTTAATCTTCTGTTACATAAAGATAAGTCCTGCACTTCAGATGTCAGTTCAGTAACAATTTAATATTGCAAGTTAAACATTCTTTGAAATAAATACATTACGTCCACCTTACAAGAATTTAACCTAGGACCTCAGGAATGGTAGGCGAATAGTCCAACCACTATACTGGGCTCATAAGCAAAAGGACAGTTTTTTGACTGAAATCACAAAATGGGTTAAATATGAGACTAACTAAATGTTATAAGAAAAAAATTTAACCAATTAAAAAAAAGCAAAAACAACCTACAAAAAACGAATAATCTTTTTTTTTATAGTTTTTAAGATATAGAAACTCATAAGCAAAAACAATGTGTAGATATGACACAAACTGGTTGTATGCTTTGAAAGAATCGACATTACACCATTACAGCACCGTCTCCAAACGATTTTTTTTTATTAGTCTTTTAAGAGTTCAAAACTTTTTTTGATTCTAATTTTAATAAGCTCATATGTATTTTACGCAATTCAGATCTTTTGTTGATTTTATGGACACAAAATTCCCACATTAAATTTATGACCACAGATTTTTGCGTAATCTTCACGAAAACTTGAATGACATAAAGGCAAGGTGGGGTCTACTTTTGGGTCCTTTCGCCGTGACCACAATCAGTATTCAGGGATTAGGTAATCAATACATTTTTTGTCCTCTTAAGGAAGTGATTCTATTATACATAATAAAGCGTGAAGGATAATGGAAGGAACTTTATAAAATCTTCTCCTGTGATCGATTTGTGGATCAAATCTGCCGGGAATAAAGAAAGAAACGTGTTTTATGATAGGTTTTTGTAAAAATAGGATATCCTATTTCCTTTCGCTTTTAAAAAATATCTTAAAGCATGGAAAAAAATATCGCGTATAAAGAGATGGATAACATTTTAAAGGAGGGAACATGGAAACCTAGACAGTTACAAGGTTTATGACCTGTCATTGGTCAATTCATTTGGGCATTTTCCCCATCCTGCCTATGTTTGAACATCAACATATCTACAATTCTTATGTTGTCTTTTTTTCGAAGTCAAAAAGCTGAAACTATTATTGTACTACCTAGGTTTTTAATTTTAGACCATAGTTACCAAAATTTAGACTAGCTCAAAATATTGTTGATTTAGCCAACAGGTCCAAGAAGAAATTAAAAAAAAGGATAAATATTTTGAGGCATTGCCTAGTATGCAAATGAAATAAATAAGTCAGATGAAACTCACCCTTGTCAATAAAGGTCAACAAAAAATACTTGTTTAGTTCATACCTAGAGACTGTGTTTTTTTGGCAAAATATGATATACCAACTATCCCACATATTCTATAAATTACGAGATATACGCAAATACCGGTCACAATATTATTGGGCACCCCTGAGAGTCTCCCAATTCTCAACCATAAGCTAGCAAACTGAGTGACCAATATTAGATTCCTATTGTTCTTAACCAAGTCTGGATTCTCGACTTGTCTGGCAACATCCATCAGACCGTCTAACGTTTCCTCCTTTTCCTTATTCAGGAGGGGTCAAAGCCATAACACATGTTCGGGCGTTGTTTGGTGATCATCAACTCTGATAATGGACTAAAAGATTGCGAATGACACACGGCATAAAAACCCAGAAAAACTCATTGTTCGTCAGCCGTGAAAACCTAAAAAAAATAGAGTTATGTTTTTAATATAGGTAAGCTATCGTTAAAAAAATAACGATTACCCATAATGCAACATGACAGAAATAATTTATACGTCGTTTTCCAATGGGGGTAGGCAGAGAAAATACAACGCCATCCGTCTTTGCATACAGACCTCGCTTCTTTTACATTCATACATCTTCTCATGTACGCACACCGAATATTACGACTTTTGATGTGCTCAGATGGAAACGTCAAATGGTATTTGTTGGATTCGGTTATCTCATGTATTTCTCGGTCTTCCTCGTATTTTGCATCCACTTGAATTCGCGTCGTAAATCTTTTTAGCAGTTCTTTCGATGTTCATTTGCTGTACATGTCCAAACCAACGCTACACTCCTTTTTGGATTTTGTCTATAATGCTTGTTTCAGCCTTACAAGCCTCCGTGGTGTAATGGCTAAGATATTTGCCTCACGCACGCTGACGAGAGTTCCGGGCTTGATTCCAAGTGAGATCACAAAAATTTAAATTTGAATTTTTTGAATCTTTAACAGTTTGTGCTGTAATTCACTTGCTGGCCTATTGTGATGAAAAAAAAAAGATTGGCATGCAAAGTTCTCAATATTCGTTGCATAATTATACCACATATTCTCCTCAGAGATGGCATTTCCACAGCATTTAGCCTTCTTTCGTTTTCGTTCTTCCCAATTCCATGCCTCACTCCCATATTTCAACTCCGTAAGCGTTTTATCATAATGTAAATTGTATCTACATAAATATTTATAGGCAGGTCCTGCGCCCACCTGATAACGCCGCTATGTAATATGCAATGTTCAACATATAACCACAAGAATGAGTAATAACTACGTGTAGTTTGGAGTTAACATTACCACCTGGACATGACAATGAGTGAGTCGCTAAACGGTCGACAATCGATACTCATTACCATAGTTGCGACACTACTAGAAGTGAATACGCTAACATGTTTGGTCGATTCAAGGGTGACGGCCTTTGTACATAAACATTACCGTCATTTAATTATTTCAATGCTTTTCTTTATTTAGGAATTTATAGATTCTTTAAATAATAATATTTGAAGTATGGACTGTATATTTTTTGCCAAAATAAATAGACCGGCCATTTTGCTTCAAATTCTCAAAGTTTTATTAAAATTCTTAACTTCATTAGCGGCTCAAATTTTGGTAGGGCCGCGGTGGTGCATATTTTGCTGGAAAATATGTACATTTAAAATGCCGCGTAATGCCGCAGTTGCATTCCATCAGCAACACTACCAATAGTCCTACTCCCTACCGTCCATGAGTGATCTCTTTGGCCCCGCGAGCCCTGGGCAATGTGGCCACTGGCATTAACATCAGTGCCATAGCAGATAGGGAGAGGATGAATGGCAAGTGTCCGGCGCCATAAAACGGGCCCCGTCCAGCTAAGGGTAGGTAACTCCGACAGAAAATTCCACCGAAGAAGGCAACGGAAAAAATTCTCAATACTAAGGGAATTATTAAAAAAAAAAATCCTGCCATATTTTTTAAGTTTAAAGACTATAACTTTTAATACCTTATATTTTAAAAATTTAACGAAACCGCTTCGGTCAATAATTCCCAGGATATCACTATGAAGAGAAACCAAACAATGGCCCCGAGTCCCGGGCGGTCCTTAAATGGACCAGGGA